>NC_090933.1:95868171-96226921 GCF_040938575.1 Ambystoma mexicanum | reverse complement strand
TGGAGTGGATGATTTACTCTTAGGAGCCCACTGTTCCTGGTTACTTTCAGGGTCTGAATGAGCTGGCAGTGATCGTCCTTATGAATTGCGGTAGCAGTACTCGGAGGTAGATTCACAGGTTAGACCGGAGTAAGTTATGATTTGCATGGTCAGAGGGTCATTATTCTTAGGCTCAGCACTATGTGTCAGGGAGCCCATTTTCCGGGTCCCTGGTTGTGGTTTAAGGATGGGTTACAGAGAAGGTCTTGGCAGGATACTGGTTATAGGTCAGGATATATCTCGCAGCAACGTGTTGTAGAAATGTAGGCAGAGGGAGTCGCAAAGCGTTTGCGTGGGCATGGTCAGGGCATAGGTATAGGAGGGTTTCCCAAATTCTGAGATGATCCTGTGGAGCTCTTTGCTGCTGTTGCGACAGTTCAGGATTCGTTTATTGTAGTAGGTGTTTTTGTCCTTTAGGATCTTTTGTAATTATGACGCTGGCGGGTGAACATAGATCTGTTGAGAGGGGTTTTAGATGTTTGCCATTTGCACTCAAGAGAGTTATTTTGGCTTTTGAAGATCTTCAGGTGGGGCGTGATCCATTTGGAGGACGGTCCTTTGCGAAAGGCTGAAGGTGTGAGGGGGTGAGAGGAAGTAGTGATTCTTTAAGCCAGGAGTCAAAGGATTCGATGGTTAATGGTCCATCTGAGGTCGGCTGTGCTGGGAGACTGTGTAGCAGGGCTTCAGCTAGGTCAGGGAGTACCTTGACTTTGTTCCAGCATTTGTGATCATGTGTGCGGGCAGGGTGAGCCTCAGGTGGAGGGGTGGAGTGTGGACAGAGAAAGGGATGGCAGAGTGGTCTGTACAGATGAGCGGTTTGGGACTGGATACAGAGACAAGGCCACAGGAGCTGAAGATTGCATCAAGGGTGTGACCTCCAGAGTCATATTGTGTCTAAAATTGGTTCTACTCTAGCACCGTTGTCAATATATGCTTACTTCTTTTGGAAGAAATACATTCCAGATATGCAGTCCTATGTAACGAATACCACTGAAACGATAACAGTGGGTAATATAGAGTTGTGTATGGCTGATACTATACTTATCACTATTGATATTTAGTCACCAGATGCAAGAATTCCCCCAAAATAGCCAATCAATATGATGGCTAATCTCTCACAACAGCTTTCCCCCCTCCCACCGTTGAAGCATCAAAATAATTAATTTTATAACATACTGACACTTTTTTTCAATGTGTTATTTTTTAGAATCAGATCAGGTACAGTGATGGGAGCAATGTTCACTCCCAAAAGTGCCTATTTATTAATTGAAGAGTTTGAGATCAAGTACATTTATTCAGACACAAAAACAATTAGCCAATATAGTTTTCTGTGGAAATAGTACATAGACCACGTATTTGTTTTGTGGAAGGGCTTGCAAAGTCATCATCCAAGGATTTGTTCAGTGGGTTAGTTGATCCTCATCTCGATTTTAATTCAACAGTGAAGAAGGGCTTTTTTTTGGATCAAACTGTTGTTAAAGCAGAACAGGGTCTGGGAGAAAAAGCATAACACAAACCAACATTACTTTATTGAATTATGAATTCTTCCATCCTCAGTACTTAAAACATCGCCAACCATAAGGCCAATTTCTTTCGCTATGTAGAAATAGCTCAAGGAAACCAGATTTCAACAAAGAGTCTGAATATCGTTCAGAGAAGTTCAGACATCACATCTATTTTGAGAATTTGGTTGGTAGGACACACCATAGTGATTCTAATAATAATAATGATGAAAGATAGATGTAAGGAAGGACCAGTGCAAGAATGAAATCAAAATGAAAATTGTGTTTGTGAGCAGATATAGTAATAGGCCTTTGCATACTAAATCTATAAGTAAGAAAAATTGTGGGGAGGGGAGTATGATACAACCATCCCTCTTTGCATACATGCAAAGTACCTCTATCAGAGACACAATCATGACAATTGAGGAAAGGATCTATACAACACAAGAACACTACATCCGTTGAGCCTGGGGCACACCACCACTAATGGGTCATTCTCTGTGTGGAAGGTGTAGTGTGTGCAAATTTAGAAAGAAAATAAAAAAGTTGGAATTAGGCCTTACACAACCATGTACAAAACCTCAATGTACTAATTGTAACACCACCTTAGTAATTTATGCTCTTTGGTGTCCACGAAAACATTTATCGATATTGATAAGACCAAATGAAAAGTAAAGACCCATATTATATACGGAATGCTATAGTTACTGCACTGTTGGGTCAGCACTTCAGGGATAAAATTAATACAGAAAATCAATCTACTAGGCCTTGGTTAAGAAAATTCTGCATCCAGATCTCGGCAATGCAAATTCATTTTTAATACCTGAAGGACAATGTTTGAATCTTTGGGCAAATAGTTGTGGAAGGGTTCTTAGCAAAGGTATAGAGCGGACGTTTTGGGGAAAGTGATGTTGTCACACTGTACTCTTTTGTATCAAGCATGCAACTTTGTTCTAGGAAGTTTCAAGATGATAATCTGTCTAGTTTGTGGACTGATGCAGAGAGTTTGTCTGGAGGCATAGAACAAATTATCACTGATAAATGCTTTTGCTATGTAGAACCATGTGCTACTAGTTGGATGAACAACAAAAGCACCATCTTAGGGTTATGTATGTAAGATGTGTATCTCTAACGAAACAGCCACAGTCATCTTGTGTTTTGTTCACTCCTGATAGTGTTCCTTAAGGGTGAAAACTTTTTAATGGAATTAAAAGCTTCTTTGATTGACGTTTTCCGCTTGGAAACTGGTGGATCTGTACAATACATAAAGTTTAAACCATCAAACAAGTCACAACAAGAGGTAAACAATTTTAGACACAACATTTTGAACCATTATTCCACTTGTTTCAAAATGAATGTACATAACTAATTGTTAAAGCATCCCAAAATGTAGTTGGTAAACACATCATAAAGAAACTAGAATATTTTAGATACAAAGGGGCTGATTCATGGAATTTGTGCGCCGAAAATGGGGATTTGTGTGCCATTCTGCCCGCAAATCCCTGTTTAACAAATGGGGATTTGCGGGCAGAATGGCACACAAATCCCTGTTTTTCGGCGCACAAATTCCATGAATCAGCCCCAAAATGTTTAGTTATAGAATATAATCAAATATATAATCAATCAAAATAACAAATTATTTATAAAGACGCAAGATAATATCCGCTAAATAAAGAAACAAAATAAAGAAGAAAATTCACCAGTAAATGCAAAACCAATTCATACGTAAACCACAAATAGACGTCATATATAGTTGCATTGTGCAGTTATGCATATAACATTATTTCATCAACATATTCAGTACATTCAGCCTTCTTCAGGATCTCTTGATAAATTAAACTGGGCATATTAAAAATTCATATTTTATTAATCTACAAAAACATGACAACATGAACATTAACTATATTTTTCTGTAACCATTCTAGTGATATTTAAATATCAACCCAATGTCCATTTCTTGGAATTAGGGAAAAGTTATGAAAGCATACAAATAAGATTTTGATGTGCCAAAAGTAACATATAAATCATTCTATGGATGACTAAATATGTTTTTGAAATCCTAATTTATGGCTATGTGTTGGTTTGTATAGAATAGTTGGAGTCAGCATTACACTGCAAAAGTGTAGAGATATTGACTGCTAATTCATTGCACCCTTTGTTAATACATTTTCTAAGTACTTTATATCATTAACACCAGCAAAGGGGTCTCGTGGGGCCTCCCAGCTAATCAGGAAGCTCAGTAGGCGGGCTATACCTCATAATCTTGCCCACATTCTGAGCCTCCTCAGAAGCGGAAGGCTGTCATCTTTCCTACTGGGCAGATAAGCACCCCCTGCCCCACCCACCCTCAACATTTCCACCTCCACCAAATACTTTCCTCCCCACCCCATCCATAGTCCTCGCTGTTCCGGCCTTTCCCCTTCTCAGCAGTGGCCACCTTGGAAGGGGAGAAGGGACTACATTTAGTTCCCTCCTTCCTACATCCAAGGTGGCCATTTGGTCTTGTTATTCAGGCACAAGTCATAACCTGACCCATTAATTCCCATTCATATTGGTGTTTATTTCTTAATAAAAACAAGTTGGTCATTACTTACTCTTATGGTTGACAAACTGGACCTATTAGTACACATGTTCTAAATTCATAGTTGCTTGATTACAGTACCTTAAACCACCAGACATTTTATCTCCTGATGTACTAAAAAAATTGATATTTTATTCTAAAATACTACTAAACAGTCGGAATACCAAACTAACATTTATAGTGCAGAGACATTACTCAATTACCTCTGCTGTTTGCCCAAATATGTTTATTCACTATGTCTTCAATATGAGCTTGTTACACAATTTGCTCTGAAAATATTCTGTTGATATTGTAAGATTCTCCTTCAGATTCCTACACATATCATTACCTAGGAAAAGGGGTACAAATGACACATCATGTCTTTATTCCTTTTCAACTCCTTTGTTGTTCTATTTTAAAGGACGTTTAGTAAAATCTAATCATTGCAACCCTTCCACTTACTTTTTCTCCATTAAATTAAGTGCCTTTAATTCTGTCTTCTCGCTCTTTCATTCTTCTTTCCTTTTCTGTTTTTTTGCCTTACTTTTGTTTTCGGACTCTTAATTAGTTTAGGGTACCTTAGTACATGTATGGTGAATTTTATAAGAATTGTGCTGATTAATTTATTATGTGCGCTGTATGTTTTTTATATGAATTGTGAACTTGTATGAATATGTATAGCGAACCTTTCAAGAATTGTATTACATTTTCTATGTATTGTGAAAAATCCCATGTTGATTGAGTCATATATAAAAAAAGAATTACAAGGTGCCTTCATTGGGTAGCCATCGTCTATCAACTGTTTACTCTCCTATATTGAGGACAACTTCATGCGAAATGGTGAATTACTGGTAGATGATTGTAACAGACAGCTGGGAGGTATCCCATTCACTCAAATGCAGTGCCTGCAAAACCAGTCAAATGCTGCAATGAAGCTGATTTTTAGAGTAAAGAAGTCCTCCCTAATCTTAAGTATTTGTCAGTCTTTCCACTGGCTTACCGTTAAGGATCGAATTGATTTAAAAATTCTATGCCTAGTTTTTCAGTGCATAAACAACTTTGCTCCATTATACCTATCCAAGAAAATTAGGTGGCACCACCCAACTCGGCGGCTGCGATCTAGTGTCAACTTGCTACTGGAAATCCATTTGTTAAATCATTTATTTAGAGTTGATCGCAGATTCAGAGCGTATGGCCCACAAATATGGAATAGGCATCCTTTGGAGGTCAGGGCTGTCAAATAGCTATATCAGTTCCGGAGGGCTCGGAAAACCCCCCTATTCAAGTAACCGGGATAGGCAAGACTAAAATGGATCAAGTTAGTCAGTTTGGTTTGACTTTTGGCAAGCTGTCTTATTGACTGTTGGCTTTGATGTTCAGTTTAACCTGCGCCTAGATACGTTTAATTTCGTTAAGCAAGCGATAAAAATACCTCAAAATCAAAATCATCCTTTTTAAAAGATTTAAACTTTCATCCTAAAGAGGGCGTGCATAATAGCCTTTTAGCATCAGTTTTTTCCCCTTTGTAAAGATGCATTTGTGGGGTTTCTCTGAGTATATGATGGATACATAAAAGTTGTCAGATTTAAAAAAAAAAGGATTAAACGCGTAGGGCTAAGTGACATCACACAATGGTACATGATGATGTGACTAGTTAGGTAGCCCCTGACAGAACTATTGGTTGTAACTGTTTAAATAATTCCTTCAAAACAATCTCCGACATAATATTTTTGGAAACGTATGTGCTCGTTACCATGCGTCTGCAATATGGGTTAAGGCTGCCACCAAAAAACGTGGGTTAACCGAGAGGCTTGTAACGGTGATGCAACCATAATTACTGAGGACTGTTATTTTCAGATCAATGCAGTCTTTAGTGCAAGGAGATTCTTCTGGCATTAAGGGTGAGTTCTTCAGCGTGTAAGACACCATGTTTGCTTACAAGTGTAGGGTGTGGCGCAAAGTTGGTAATTCCTAAAGCAATGTACATTATAATGTTTTTACAGAAACTGCACAGTGGTTGCAAATTTGCTTAAGATTTAATTTGATCTCCATCTGTTGGATAAACGACTATGCTCATAATAATGACCCTCCCTTTGGACCTAATGTAATGAAATCCTCCGGTCTGAGCTTTTATGATTTGGTGCTAAATAGGTCATTGCTTTATCCTCTCCCTTTTCTACATCTATTCACATACATGGGATTTCCGATTGGTCTTTTGCACATTAATTTCCTCACAGTGGACATCAGCGGTACTGTAGACCCCACCCTACACTTGGATCACTGTCCAAATAGCAGGATGGCATACATAAAGTAGTGTTGTGATACATAGAGGGAGCCAAGACTCTTCTGGCTCAGGCAGGGCACATATTTCTCCCTATCTGAGAAGTATGTTTGTGAAGTCTCAATAGTAAAGTTTGATGTGCTGTAATGTTTTGTCCTTTGTCTGTTTGTGGTTATTGAATGATGTGCCCTTTCTGCTGCTTTGGGAATCTTGGAGAAGTTCCTTTAATGCCTGTGAGGACTGAAACATGTGAGACTAGAAGAATTATTTTCAGAAAGTACAAGCCTTATAAGAAAAGGGAGGACCAGATAGTACATACTCTGTTTAGACACGGGGGAAACTATAGGCTGAGCACTTGCCCCTTATAAATTAACATCTTGCTGTAGTATTTACTACTGGTAGGGGATTTGTAGAATGGCTATAGGGAGAAGACATTTGTAAAGTGATTAACCTGTCGAAAGAAAGAGTTTTAAAGACATGCATTTGTTGTGATAATTTGATGTTTATATGAATGTTGTTAAGATATTTTAATAACTATGTGGTATAGTAAATAAATGCACTGTTGTAGAATGTATTAACATTGTCACTTGTATATTTGTGTATTCTTGGAATGCTATAGTGCTTGTGACACGACATATTTCACCTTACTCAGGGGTATTGGATGTGTAGTAGGTTTGAATAACATGTGCATCATCACCACAGCCACTAGATTCCCATGCATCGGTTATCATTGCATTAGAGACATGCGCATGTACGGAGGGTGTGAATACATTTGTAACGCATCAACCACAGATGCACAAAATAATTGCACATCTCTTTGGTATGCATCACTATGGCACATATTTCTAAGAAGATGCCCAAAAACAGTGTGCATGCACAAATGATACACATGTAAAGAGAGCTCATATGAGGAAAACCTGCACAGAAACAGGAAGTGCCCTTGGAAATGTCTGCTGACCATCACAGCTGAAGCAGTCAGAGTAGAAGAAGGCAAGAAGGACCAAAAGAAGAAAAGAAAAACAACTTTACTGAGGAAGAGAGGAAGTTCTTAATTGCCTTCATTGAAAACCATGAGGATGTTCTAAAATGCAGGGGGATGTGAACAGCCATTGGGTAAAGGAATGTCCCAAAAAATGATGCAACAGAAATCATCAATCCCATGGGTGTCTCCAACCATACAACTGGCAGCATCAACAAAAGGTGGGCTGACATCAAACGCTGCACCAAAGACAAAATATACAAGGCAAGTTGACAAACAAGAAGAACTGGAGGAGGTTCAAATGAAGCATTCACAATAAAAGCAGTGGAAGAGGCTTTTGCAGCATGAATCCCAGCAGCCACCGGGAAAGGATTGGAAGCAGTGGATGCAGCAGAGACAGATGGAGATATGAGTCTCCATATCCTTAATATAATTGTAGCATGTACATGGATGTGAGATATCATGCAATGAAAAGAACATTGTAGAGTGAGTGGCTGAGGCAGGGCGCGTTGCTGAATGAAAGGACGAATGATGCAAGGCATCCTGTGGTGGTACAGGTATTAGGTTTATACATTTCCCACCTGCGGCCTACTGTATTTTGTGTACAACAACAGCTGGTATATGTGTAGGCGTATCTAACTGAATAGAACCCCTGAATTAATACTTAAACAATGTTCTGTTTACCTACAGTGCTGTCTCTAGGCCACTTCCCCAGAAGCCTGTCGCACTAAAGACTGCGTAGCGTTGTGTGATGCCCAATGCATTGGGTTTCAGAGAAAGCAGCCTGGAGAACAACAGAGGAGGTAGCATGTGCTGTAGCAAATAACAAGGAGAAGGAGAAGGAATAAGATCAGCTTTCCGGCGGGCAGCCTTTACAGACTGCCTTCAGCAACGTCAATCGTATATATGGGTCTTCGGACCTACAACCATTTTCTTAGTTAAAGTGGGGAAGGACACTTAAAGATAGGGAGAAGAGAGGATAGAGGTAGAAGTTGAGGAGGTGGGTATGAGAAGTAGATGAAAGACAGGGGGCAATCCCAATTCTGTTGTTGAGTTCTGGTACGTCATGTGACATCAGGTGTCCTTCAATGTCAATGAATTAGGCAACCAGTCTTCCTGGTTGTGATTACATTTCACTGAAAAGGATGGCTATGACCCAATATCCAACGAAATAGGTGCATAACCGTTCCACCCATATTTGCTGAAACGGCAACATATTAGTAATGGAAAGTACATTCAAAAATGAAAACACTGCACACGCACACATTAAGCAGTAGTCCCTTTTCTACTAACATTCCACTGAACTCTATTTTACGGTTTTAGGCTGCCGGACATAAATTGAGTGAGTATGAATATCATTCATATGTCATCCTACTTCATTCACTGATCACCCTGGCATATTTAAGTTTCACTGATAGAAGAATAAAACAGGTGAACATAAAGGGAGGTCCAGTGTGTTTTGACAGTACTTTGCAGTTCCATGAACATGTATGATTCAGGAGTGCTTAAGGAAAATAACCAACTTGTAACAGTAGAAAATACTTCCAAGTCTAACACACACCTATCCTAAAACAAAGTTTGCTCTGTGTTTTTAAGATAATTAAACTCTATTGAATAAGGAGAAGCAGAGTTTCAGTAGCAGAGGCAGCTTTTGGTGTGGGGGAGGGTCAGATAATAGAGCACCAGAAGGAGCCGGGGAGTGCACTGGGCACCATGGTGGAGCCAGAGGGGTAGGCAGCCTGGCTCTTCCACTGCAGAGTTAATTTACGTTGGCAACAACATATGTGTATTTTCCACCTCCTGAGGAAACATAATTCCTCAAGTTACACATCTTTAAGAATTCAAAGATTTAATACAATACACACAATATGTGAGTATTCTATTAGATACACATTTTTGTAATCAAAAGGGAAAAAGTCACATTCAATTTATGTCTGGCTGTGTAACAAACCATTCTAATTATGAGGAAAAAAGCCAAGCCTGCAGGTGTCTTCGCATCTCCTATTTCCAAACGTATTGAAAAGTTGTGATATTCTTCAGGGCTATTGTCAATGACATGTTCTAACGTTTAAGGAAGAAATATAGAAAAAAAAGAAATAACAAAATGGAAAATAATAAAGAGAAAAACAAAAAGACGCACAAGTTAATACATTCTAATGTAATGCATTTCCTAATATATATATCATTTTAATACGTTCTTAAATTAAATATCTGTTTGCACATATGTACAAGTACCTTGTAATTCTATACAGTCTTGTTACTAATCATCCCTTAACTGGAGTAATTTCACAGAAAAGTTACCACTTTGGTAGTTCTATTTCATGGTACACTTCCTAGGTGTAATGATAATGATGTAAGGGATTGCTGGTTGAAATAGGATTCTAAAAATGAATCAAAATCTAAACATTATTTTGTAGTTTATTACCTTTCATTAGCACTATTTTTTATTCATTTTTTAAAATATAAATGTGATCTTGTAGTTTGTTTACCTCCTGAAAGATAAATAAACTGCAAAATCATATTTGTATTTTGGATTGATATTAGAATTGGTGATCTGGAGAAATCCATCTGTATGAATTGGTGACGGTCAGCAAGGTAAGATTTGAACCATCAGAGGACCATTTCTCTGATCCCCATGCACCGATGTAGAGTGCCTGGTGGTCTACTGTGTCGAATATTGCTGAGAGATCGGGAATGGATGGCCATGGATATGCTTCACAAGAAAGGGACAGGGCAAAATTGCAGACATGTCTAATTTGTTTCAGGCATACATTTCCTCCTACAATCTAACTGTGAGATGTTTAGAGTTTGTGGCCAGGGCAGCCCAGCACTATGAAAAAGCTAATGTAACGCTCACCTGGTATCCACAGGGACGTCACTCAGCCTGTACTGACCTCTTACGACCTTGAACCCTTCCCTGGAGTTTACTCGACTGGAGACTGGGCCTGAAACACAGGATTGGTAGAGTTTAACTCCCTATTGTCTCTGTGTGCTTGAACCCCTTCTTCCCCGGGGTCCAACCCTTTCCTTTGATCAACATCTCACCTTGTTTTCTTGGAAAGTGTGCTCTCCGTCCTGCTTTCAGAGCAGGGGCGCGTTGATTGATGCGGGCTCGTTGCTGCCTAGTTACTTCACTGGCAAGAGTCCGACAGGTAAGTATAATGAGTCTTTTCAATAGTTCTCTAACTTCGTTCCTTTCCTTCCTTAGATGATGGCCGGCGTCTGGGGATGGCGACGTGCTACTGAGATGAGTAGCGCTGAAGGTGAGAGAGAGCGCGATGCGCGATGCAACCCTCTCGTATTTGTATTGAACTGAGTTCTTGTTCTGTGTCTTTTAGGTTCCGCGACGTTTTCAGCGTGGATGCCGGTTATGAAGAAGAAATGCGGTGAGTAAGCGCGGTATGTGTCGCCTCTAGATGTTTCCACGCTAACCTGGAGTGTCTTTTCCCTCTTGCAGATGGATGAGAAGTTCCGGAGACAGAGTTCCCCCAGAGCAGGTGGGATTCAGTTAAGCGTTTGAAGCTCGTACAGTCTTTAAAAATAAGCGAAGATTTGCTGAATGCTTACTAATGCCTTTTTTCTGTTCTTTTCCCTTTACCTTAGGAAGCGGCGTGCCGGGATGGGAATGACACTGCCGAAGATGCCCGCAGAACAGAAGGAGCGATGAATGATGGGCAGGAGCGCCGCAAGGTAAGGCTGTTCCTAATGGTGTTCTTGTTCTTGCAGGAGCTGGGCGCAGAAGAAAGATGCAGGCCTACTGGAGACCGATCCGAATACAGTGAGTGTCACGCTGCAGGTGCAGAAAACACAAAGCATGTTTCTCAGCCTGGGCGTGGCTTAAATAGTCTCTGGTTATCCCAGGTGTCTCTGAGCTGAACCACACCCAAAAGACTAGACTGCACATGCAGTTCTGGGAACCGAAATATGTAGGGGCATCCATCCTGTCCCCATCAATGCACTACAAGTCCAATCCCCAATGTTATCCTATGGGAGTGAGTGCGTCTGGTGCCACAAGCGCCAAGTCTGACTACAAGTGGGTCTTTGGAGGGATGGAGAGACCCTTGAGGGCCATGTAGGTGATCATGGCCTGGCTCCAGCCTGACATCTTGGAGGGCTGGGGACATGAGGGGCAGGAATCATGACAGCTAACAATACACAATTCAGTACATTTTCATCCTGGAGTGAGCGGGTGCTGCAGCGTCTCCAACACGGCTGAGACCCTCCTGGGTCCCCATCCTGACCCGCAGCGTGCCTCCGGTGGCCCCCTGGGCCCGGCTCGCTGCTCGCCGGTAACTTTTCCCTTTTGTTTTCTCCCGCCCATCCTGGAGTGAGCGGGTGCTGCAGCGTCTCCAACACGGCTGAGACCCTCCTGGGTCCCCATCCTGACCCGCAGCGTGCCTCCGGTGGCCCCCCGGGCCCGGCTCGCTGCTCGCCGGTAACTTTTCCCTTTTGTTTTCTCCCGCCCGCCTCCCCTCGTTGTCTTGACGCCCACACCCTCCCTGATTGGCTGCCCCCTCTTCCTGGTGCCTGGTGTGCCGGAATCCTGCGCACCGCGCTCTCCATTTCCATCCTGGAGTGAGCGGGTGCTGCAGCGTCTCCAACACGGCTGAGACCCTCCTGGGTCCCCATCCTGACCCGCAGCGTGCCTCCGGTGGCCCCCTGGGCCCGGCTCGCTGCTCGCCGGTAACTTTTCCCTTTTGTTTTCTCCCGCCCGCCTCCCCTCGTTGTCTTGACGCCCACACCCTCCCTGATTGGCTGCCCCCTCTTCCTGGTGCCTGGTGTGCCGGAATCCTACGCTCCCAACCCTCCCATCGCCCCCTGATTGGTCAAAGGGCCTATATCCTGAACCCTCCCAGGGCAGCCCTCTGCCCGGCAGCCCCTGTGGTGAAGGGCCCCAAGGCCAAGGGCGGCTCCCACGATGGCGGCTCCAGAGAGTGTCTGCAGGTGTCAGCAGGGGAAGCCAATGAAGCCACCAGACTCCAACAAAACTGTAAGTACTGGCATAGGTGGGGAGTAGAGCAATTACTCTACTCCAAAAAGCTCCTGCCACTCTAACTTACCCTTCAATGGCCTTCAGTATAATGCTAACCAGTACCATACCCCGAGAGAACCACAAAGTGTGCGCCAAATCTAGCCAGAAATGTGATTGTTAGCTTATGCCACACTTAGATGGAATTGAGTTTAGTCTGCGCCAAATCTAGCCAGAAATGTGATTGTTAGCAGATGCCACACTTAGATGGAATTGAGTTTAGTTTGCGCCAAATCTAGCCAGAAATGTGATTGTTAGCTTATGCCACACTTAGATGGAATTTCCTGAGTTTAGTCTGCGCCAAATCTAGCCAGAAATGTGATTGTTAGCAGATGCCACACTTAGATGGAATTGAGTTTAGTTTGCGCCAAATCTAGCCAGAAATGTGATTGTTAGCATATGCCACACTTAGATGGAACTTCTTGAGTTTAGTCTGCGCCAAATCTAGCCAGAAATGTGATTGTTAGCAGATGCCACACTTAGATGGAATTGAGTTTAGTCTGCGCCAAATCTAGCCAGAAATGTGATTGTTAGCATATGCCACACTTAGATGGAATTGAGTTTAGTTTGCGCCAAATATAGCCAGAAATGTGATTGTTAGCTTATGCCACACTTAGATGGAATTTCCTGAGTTTAGTCTGCGCCAAATCTAGCCAGAAATGTGATTGTTAGCAGATGCCACACTTAGATGGAATTGAGTTTAGTTTGCGCCAAATCTAGCCAGAAATGTGATTGTTAGCATATGCCACACTTAGATGGAATTGAGTTTAGTTTGCGCCAAATATAGCCGGAAATGTGATTGTTAGCTTATGCCACACTTAGATGGAATTTCCTGAGTTTAGTCTGCGCCAAATCTAGCCAGAAATGTGATTGTTAGCAGATGCCACACTTAGATGGAATTGAGTTTAGTTTGCGCCAAATCTAGCCAGAAATGTGATTGTTAGCATATGCCACACTTAGATGGAATTGAGTTTAGTTTGCGCCAAATATAGCCAGAAATGTGATTGTTAGCTTATGCCACACTTAGATGGAATTTCCTGAGTTTAGTCTGCGCCAAATCTAGCCAGAAATGTGATTGTTAGCAGATGCCACACTTAGATGGAATTGAGTTTAGTTTGCGCCAAATCTAGCCAGAAATGTGATTGTTAGCATATGCCACACGTAGATGGAACTTCTTGAGTTTAGTCTGCGCCAAATCTAGCCAGAAATGTGATTGTTAGCTTATGCCACACTTAGATGGAATTTCTTGAGTTTAGTCTGCGCCAAATCTAGCCAGAAATGTGATTGTTAGCAGATGCCACACTTAGATGGAATTGAGTTTAGTTTGCGCCAAATCTAACCAGAAATGTGATTGTTAGCATATGCCACACTTAGATGGAACTTCTTGAGTTTAGTCTGCGCCAAATCTAGCCAGAAATGTGATTGTTAACTTATGCCACACTTAGACGGAATTTCTCAAGTTGAGTATGCGCCAAATCTAGCCAGAAATGTGATTGTTAGCATATATGATTCATAGCATACACCGCACATAGAATTCCGAACCTAGCCTGTGTTGCAACTAGATAGAAGTGTGACTGTTAGCTTGTGCCACACTAGCACTTAAATCTGAACTGTAGCCCGCGTCGCATCGAAATGGAACTGTGACTGTTAGCATGCACCTCACTCAGGACTCTGAACCCTAGCTCGCGCCGCATCTAGACAGAAAGTTGACTGTTAACAGCCTCTCTGGGAAAAGCTGCATTTGAAGTGCACCTCTCTGTGAAAGTTGATTTGGAGTACACTTAGAAGTGAATTCAGAAGTGTACCCAATAGCCTCTCTGTGGGAAGTTGATTTTAGAAATGTGCCCAATAGCCACCCTGTGAAAGTTGAATTCAGAAGTACAACTAGAAATTGGCATTTAGAAGTACACCCAATAGATTCTCTGTGAAAGCTAAATCTTAATATATGCCCAATTGCCTCCCTGTGGAAAGTTGGATTCAGAAGTGCAGTTAGAAGTTGAATTCAGAAGAGTGTGAAAGTAGAATTTAGAAGTACATTTAGAAGTTGCACGTAGAAGCGCTCCCAATAGCCTCCCTGCGAATGCCGATTTTAGAAGGACGCCCAATAGCCTCTCTGTGAGAGTTGAACTGAGAAATACATTTAGAAGATGCATTTTAGAAGTATACCCATTACCCTTGTGAAACTGAACTAAATGTATGCCCAATAAACCTCCCTGTGAAAGTTGAATTCAGAAGTACAAATAGAAAGTCGCATTTAGAAGTACACCCAATAGCTTCTTTGTGAAAGTTGAATCTAAATGTATGCCCAATAGCCTCTCCGTGGAAAGTTGAATTCAGAAGTGCAGTTAGATGATGAATTTTTGAAGAGTATGAAAGTTGAATTTAGAGGTACACTTAGAAGTTGCACTCAGAAATGTGCCCAATAGCCTCCCTGTGAAAGTTGAATTCAGAAGTACAATTAGAAAGCTGCATTTAGAAGTGTGCCCAATAGCCTCTCTGTGGAAAGTTGCACTTAGATGTGCGCCCGAAAAGCCTCTCTATGAAAGCCGAGATTAGAAGTGTGCCCTATAACCTCTCTGTGGAAAGCTGAACTCAAAAATGTCCCCATTGGCCTCTCTGTGAAAGTTGAATTCAGAAATGTACCCTCTGTGAATTTTGGAAGCATGCCCAACAGCCTCTCTATGAATTAGAAGTCTCCGAAAGGGCATGTAACCCATCATATGTCACAAACACGCTTACTCTGTCCTTACATCACCATTCAACTAGAACACAGAGATACTATGACACCATTCGGTATATCTGTTCTCATATCAACATTCGCCGCTTACTCCACATCACTCTAAGTAATCACTGCTGGTTACACACCCCCCAGCGAGGCGTTCTCTTCAGGCCTAACGCAGCCACATCCGATCTGGATAAATCCGGCCAGAACGAACACATACTCCTGACCTCTCAACCACCACACCCACCGCTAGAAAGCAGCTATCACACCGATGCCGCACGAGCTGTACACATACCCAGTGCTCACGCGCACCTTTTGACTATCTCTTCTCTCTCTACTGATATGAACTTCGGTTCCCAAGGGCGTTCAACCTACCAGCGCCTTCAGACCATACCAATGGTATATAAGGCGCTATATAAGTGCAAAATAACAATAACAATAACAATAACAGAAAACAACAAAGGCAATCAAACAATGTCTGACTTGCATTGATCAAGCAAGGTTTCACTACACAGTATGCCCTGACATCAGCAACATATTGTGAAATGCTAAGTATTTTTGATATATGCCACTTGTTTAAGGTTTAGTCCTGGGGCACTCAAGCACTAAAGACAGTCTAATAACCCCAAAGAGATTTATAATTCAAACACCAAATGCCATATTTCCACAGGATCTAAGGTAAAATTTGTTTGTTCATCGGAAAACAGAACATCTGAAAATAATTGTAGACAGCAACTATCTTGAGCTACTCAAAGAGGTAAAAGCAATGCTGTCTGAATAGAAAATCCTTCCACTATATGTAATCGGGTGCATAAGTATCAGAAAATGAAGACTGACTGCAAACACATGTTCAGGTTGAATTAAATCTCTTTATATGGATCAGAAGGCACACTACCCTTTCATGAAAAAACACACTCTAATGGAAAGTAGTTGATCATTGCAAATATGTACTGCCAGCCAATATGAAAACCATGTAATGTAATGTCATGTAAGGGTGTAGAAGGAGGAGACTGATACATAGGAGACATGCTTCAGGATATAGACCTTTATTGATGTTAAAGCAAAAGAGAAAGCCCTATCTGACCCTAGTTCTAAGAGGGATTTCCCTGCCTCAAATAATAATAAGGACTGCATCAGGATGTCAGTCTAAAGCAAAGAGTTCATCGTCCTGCCCTATTTCCAACCCTATCACTATATTCAACTAAAGACAAAGGGCAGTCTTCTTGAGTAAGGAGAAAAGGCTTCTTTCTTCAGGGTGATGTTCGAAGGTTCACTTCCGGAGACCACCAAGGGCGCGGAAGAAGATGGCCATGTGGGAGGAGAGCTCTGTGCGTGGCCTCGTAAAGCAGTATAATCAGAGCCCGATGAGCAGAAGGGAGATGCCTGGAAGGCATCAGGAATGTTGGGGAATCATGTCCCCGGCTCCAGGACACTGAACAGAGGAACATCGGTGAGGGACAGGTTGCATCCCTAGCCGCGGCGGTGGAGCTGCCTCAGGTAAACAGACAAACTACTCAGAGGGTCCCGCAGGCCCACCCCTGACACGCAGAGAGTCCGGTTGGTGCACAGCAGGGACGACCCGCACCTGGAGAGCGGTGCAGCCCTCCTGCCTACCCCCCACATACAAAGGTCGAAGGAGGAGTACCAGCACTGTGGAATCACAACCGAAAGTGAGGCAGTAAGGCAGCTTGGAGGGGAAGGTGCCCTCAACACTCGGCGGTGACTTCCGCCCCAGATCGGTCCTCGGTGGGGGAACTTCAAAGAGCAGCCCAGAATCGCAGGAGGAGGTGTCCTGGGCAAAAAACGTTTGGAAGCTCGGCAGCAGAGACGGGCTGAACCCAAAAAGACCCAGACAAACACACAGACCCAGCAGGATGTCCGTGAGAGGTGAGAGACTACCTGTTGAAAGGGGGGGAGGGGCAGGAAGAAGTTTGTGGGGGTGGCTCCACAACCCAGTGGAGTGAGGGGGCCCCAAGCACCACACAGGCCAGGGCTGGAAGGAAGCAGAGCAGCGAGAAGGTGTCCCACGGCAGAAGGCAACATGGCGGGGCAGCTGGGGCTGGACAGGAGCTAGGGGGTCTGGGGGACATTCACCCGGACATCCACACTGCCCTCACAGAACTGTGAGCATTTCGAGCCGAGGTCCAAGGCTCACTGGGGGCCCTCACAGAAAGAGTTACAAAGGTGGAAGATCGGGTGGAAGCACTCGAGCATACAGAGCGGGCAACAGACATAGTGGATGTGGAACTTGGGATGAGGTTCAAGGAACTCGGGCGCAGGGACAAAGAGGTCCGGTGCAAGGTCGATGACATGGAAAACAGGGAAAGAAGGAACAACTTGCACATTTGGGCATTCCCAGGTAGAGACACTGAAACGCCACAAGACCTGGAGAAGTCCCTGCTACGATTGCTATGCAACTGTTGGGGGCCCCGGGGGAAAGGGAAATCAATTTTGACAGGGTCCATAGAGGCGCCGGGTCAGGGGTAGGACTGCACTCAGTCATGACAAAATGCCACTACTACAGTGACAAAGAAGAAATCCTTCAAAAGGCGAGGGAGCTGGGCACGGTAGAATGAGAAGGAGCTCAGGTAAAATTGACCAGGATCTGTTGGTGTACACTTTGGACCAATGCTGTAAATGTAGATCCTTGATGAGATGGCTCCAGGAAAAGGGGGTGAGATATCATTGCCACTTTCCCTTTGCCTTGGCGTTTAAGCTTAAGGGATAGAACTATGTTATACACCAAGGAGAGGGAGGAAGCCGACAGCCTCCTTAAGGAACTGCAGAGTGAGGAAATACAACCAGAAAGGTACAGCCAACGCCAGTTAAGGGAGCGCTTTAAGAGCGCATTCGCCTATCCCAAGGGCCGCAGGAGAAAGGGAAGCTCAAGACGGGCCAGAAAGTCAAGGGTGCGGCAGTCATCACGTCCAAAATGAATAGAGAAGATGACAACATCATTTTGGTGGAGGGGGGACTTGACTAATATTTTTGTCTCCTCTCGCTCGTAAGCTCGTCAGGGCAGAGATGGCGAGTCCTACCGCTAGCCTCCACCTACCCTGGTGACCTGGAGATATCCCGGTATCTCTACTTAGTTGGGCTATATGGCCTGAGTGTTCATTATTTTCTTTTGGGGTTCTTGTTAGGGGATGGGTAGGGCAAACAGGGAGGGGGAGGGGGGAACAGTTAAGGAGGGAAGGGAAGGATCTGGCTCGCACAAGGGAGGGGGGAAGAAGGGCCCCAGGAAAGGGCAGAGGTCCCTGGTATAGGAAAATTCCACAGAAAAGGAAAACACATTTTAAGGAGGGGTTGGAACGGGTTTGCAGAAGGGAGTGGTGGGGCAGATGTTCTGGGCCTCGAATAAAGACCATAAAAAGGAAGACGTGGTATTGTGCTGGCAAGATCCTTCCAGATGAAAGAATTCCAGGTGAAAAGGGGATTTGGGGGGAGATTCCTTGCTCTCAAGGAGCAGGTTGCCTGAATTATGTTTACCTTGGCAACGGTGTACGAACCTACGTTGGCCAACTCCGCTTTTTGAGAAAAATCTTTGCAACTTTAGAAGAATGGGGGCAAAGGCACATCGTAGTGGGAGGAGATTTCAACCTGGTGGCCGACCCAAGGTTGGCCTGGTGGTGAGCGAGAGGAGGAGTGAGTAAACAAATGGGGAAAGAGAACAGGGACTTTGCTAACCTCCTGGAGGATAACTTCTGGGTGGACGTTTGGAGGGCCATTTACCCTCATGCCGGGGCTACACATTCTTCTCACCCCCCAACTCTACCTATACTAGGATTAACCGTTTACTAATCCCGAAGGAACAGATGAATGGCATAGCCTCCCCCAGGGTGGAGACTGTCACGTGGTCAGACCATGAGTTGATCCTGTCTTCTTGGCAGTTCGACGTCAAAAGAAGGATCACTCCAGGGTGATGCTGCAACAAAACCCTGTTTAGGGATCCCGTCTTCAGAGAGTCCATGGGGAAGGAGATCTTCTCATTTATGATACAGGGGAAGTACACCCCAACCTGGTGTGCGAAGCCGCCAAAGCCACAATAAGGGGTCTGCTGATAGCAAAGGGGGCACTGAAAAAGCGGGAAAAAGGGCTCATCAAGCGTAGACTATGAAAAGAAATATGAGGGCTCAGAGCAAGGCTGAATGCGAGTAACAGGGACAAGTCAGCCCTGCTGCAGGATATCAGGGACAAGAGACAATCCTTGCACACTACACTGATAGGGGAGGTCGTCAAGACAATTAGGTATATTAAGCAACAATATTATGAGAAAGGAGACAGGGTGGGGTTGCAGTTGGCAAATATAGTCCGGGGTGATATAGGCGACAGGTGGGTTGTGAAGATTAGGGACAAAGACAGGGAGCTGGTGGGTCACCAGGACGGGATCCCGGGATGCTTTTGGGGTTACTATGAAACATTGTACAGAAAGGCTCGAGAACCCGGGGATGACACGGTTACAACATATCTGGAAATCTATCCCGAAGTTCAACAGAGAGGCATTAGCAGTGTTGGAAGCCAAAATCATGGCAGAGGAAGTAGTGACAGCCATAGGTAAACTGAAGGTGAGCAAAGCCCAGGGGGAGGATGGATACACTGTCGACTTTTACAGACAGTTTCAGGAAGTGCTTGCTAGACAACTGTCCGGGGGTCTTTAATGCCATCTGTGACATTGGTGAGGTTCCCCCCACCTTCCTAGAAGCAAAGACAGTGGTAATACCAAAACCAGGAAAATACCCTACCTACTGCCAGGCATATAGGCCCAATTCGCTCCTCAATATTGACGGCAAGCTCTTCACGCGGGTGTTGGCAACAAGGTTGGAGAGGTACCTCCCGAGGTGGATCCACCCTGATCAGACTTGTTTAATTAGGAATAGGCAGGGGGCAGACAACCTCCGTAAAGCTCTCCATGTGCTACATGCACCCGAGGTCAAAGAACAGGGAGCGCTGATATTATCGCTCAATGCCGAAAAGGCATTTGACCGGGTGAACTGGTCGTTCCTGCAGGGGGGTCCTAGCAGCGGTGGAGATGGGGAGAGGTGGGCGAGCTAGGTATCGGCCCAATACTCGAGGCCCAGGGCTAAAGTGATGGTAAACGGTGAGGAGTCACAGGCTTTCGGGTTAGGAAGGGGAACAACATGCCCTCTCTAATATATCACCCAACCCCGGATATCCCTTCCAAAATTGCTAGACAAGCTGGAGGTGTATGGCCAACTATCTAGGTTTAAGGTGAATCTCAGTAAATCGGTGGCAGACTACACAAGGGACCTGGGATTTAGTGTCAGGGAAGACCAGTTTCGCTACCTAGGGGTGGAGATTCCAAGAGACCAAAGTAACCTGTTCAGTAAACATTTCCCCCACTATGTTAAAAAGTCAAAGCAGACCTGGACCGCTGGTCCAGGCTTAACCTGTCCTGTATGGCCAGACTTAACTGTGTAAAGATGACGGTCCTCCCCAAATTCTTATTTTTGTTTCAGATGCTCCCGGTAATAGTCCTTGAGTCCTTCCTAGAGATGGTCAAACGTAGGCTCCTGAAGTTCCTGTGAGCAGGGAAAAGACCCAGAATAGTGCACATAACACTCACACTCTTGAAGGAGGAGGGACTTAGAGGCCTACTACAAAGCAGCCCAGTTACGCATACTCACAGACCATCTAAAACCGCATTCAGAGAAACAATGGGTGGCCATGGATAACTCGATCCTTAGCCCGGTCTCCTTAGGTGAATGGCTATGGGTACCCCAGAAGGAGATTCTGTGCAGAGTCCTGCAGCCCCCCTGCTACAAGTGTTGTGGGCAATTTGGAAAGAAGGGAGTAGTATGAGATGGCCCTCTCCAAGAGTTGTATCTGGCCCATCCATTAAGGAACTTGATTGCGGAACCCCAGCAGTTTCAGAAATGGTATGGAGCGGGCCTTAATAGAGATGGCCAGATGTGGGACAAGGGAGAATTCCTATCTATGGAAGTATTGGAAGAGTATCTGCACATGTGTCGACTCTCTCCATTTCGCTATTTGCAGTTGAAGGGTGCTCTCAATGACTCACGATGGGGGAACAATCTGCGAAGAGATCTCACGACCTTTGAATCAGTACTTATACAGAACAGGGACACAAAGGGTCGCATAGCGAGTCTATATAAGGTACTGTTGAGAGCGAAGCCACTCCAGGGCCCAGCGGCTAGGGAAAGGTGGGCCAAGGATTTACCACCTGGTATACAACAAGTGAACCTGTACAGAATGCAAGTTATTTGATCCAAGAAGAACTATTGCACAAATTGAGACCATTTCTCATTTGGAGAAAAGTAAAACATTTGTAACAGCATTTAATGAACTAAACCCAATCTGAGGTGACATAACTGTCAGGATATTGTTTTTCACGAATTGTACATTGATCACACGTACTACTAACAAAAATGAAAGACTTGTAAGTGAAGGTTTTATTTGTTGACCATTTTCAAATTTCGTGGAGCTCTGAAGAAGAGATGTATTTCTCGAAACCTGTATCAGCTCATCGTTAATTGTCAGAAATTCAGAAATTATGTTGGGTCAATGTTCAATTGTTGGAAATATTTTCTTAGCATGTACTAATTAGCAATAAACAGTACTCGCAAGTTCTGACATCAGGATTCATGTTCATTGTGTATTGAACCACACCACGTCAGATATATTTGGGTTCAGCGCATTTGAAACTTGAAACTTCAGAGTCTAAATTCAATGATGGTTTATTTTGTGTAGAAAGTAAATGCCCATTGTGGACCAAATGATCTTTCAAGTTGTTGTCCCTCCTTAGAGCAAACAGTGTTATCGTCCATGCTTGAGACTTTGTTGTACTGATTATATGTAGACATACAAAGCAATCAGAGTTTATGTTCATATGTGGCGTAACATAAAGGAAAGGAAAAAATTCCTTAAATAAGGCTTTTGTATGCCTTTCATTGACGCCACATTTTCAATCATTTGTATGGCAGCAACCAACTTTTTCACCGCCTTCCTTTCTATCCCCCACACAAATGCTCCAGCATTTGTGCCAGCATGGATTTTCATGCTGGTGCAAAGGCTGATGATCACTATGGGGTCCGCTAGCTTTATGCACCATTACAATTGCAACTATCTGTGTTTTTTGTAATTGCATTTATTTGTAATTGTGAACACTGCTTAACATGCGTGGGTAAGCAGTGTTCACAATGAAAATTAAATGCTGCTCGACATGCAAGCATGTCGGGCAATGTTTAATTGTAACTGTAAGCACTGCTGAGAGAATGGCAATCAGAGCTCACGAATAAAAGGAAATGCTGCCTGGAATGCAAGCACGCCAGACAGCTTTTACTCATTTTGCATGGCGCAGTGGAAAAGTAAGTATTACCCAAATTGATCAGAAGAATTTTATCAAATGGTAGATTTGACCCAATTCGGTCACTTGCATTAGTTAAAATTTTTTCGATCAATTTGAAGCCAAAAATACTGAACATGAAGAGCAGAGCTTGCAGGGGTATCCCCCGCTCCCCATGATAGGTATCTTTGGCTTTGGGGGTTGCATGGGTGTCCCCAGCATCCTTAAGTTTGGCGCCAGGGACAAAAATTACTCGGCCCCCATTTTCAATGAACGATCAAAACGGGGGCTCGAGCAGTTTCACTACGGGGAATCCGCCCGCAAACAAAACGTTTGTGGGCAGACCACCCAGATCCCAAAAGTGCAGGGAAAAAGGCGGTGTACAGATGTGTATGCCACTTTTTGCACTATAGTTTTGCACTACACCTTGAAATTAGCAAAATGTTGCGGTGGGAAGTTTCCCTCGTGTTTGTCAACAAGTAACAGGTCCCTGCCACCAAATTACTCATTTGTAGAAAATGAGCTCCTCTGTTTTCTGCTAATTTATAGTCCTTCCTAAGATTGGTTTTTGCTCGCTTGTTTATACCCTTTAACAAGATATTTAGGATATCTAAGAGAAAGTAAATGCTGGTCCAGTATGGCTGCTTGTTGTCTATAACTCGGCAGAAGCTACCATTACATTTTGCCTGTAAATATTGACCTCACCTGCGGGACCTTGAAACGTCTTTAACTTTAACCTAAACTACGATGCATGTGGCTTACCTGCTTCTAGGGTTACCTCCAAAACTCATTAAAAAAAATCATTTGAAACGCCCCATGTCTCGTTTTATAAGTGTAGGCAAATCACATTAGGGGGGGAATGGCAGCAACAGTGTGCACATGCGTGCACTCAGACCTTTCTGTTGAACTTTTTCTTTTTGCACTAGAAAGAGCAAACAAGGCACCGAATCCAGATGGACTTAGTGTTTGCACTTCGTAGTGTAAATAAGCGTAAATACCTGCCACCAAATTCGTGCATGAGCAAAAGCTAACAGGTTCCATAGGCCGGATCTACGCTCAGGAACCTCACTCGGGTATGGGATCAGGCGCGTTATAAAAAACAGATAAATAAATAAATAATGACTAAACCAGAGCATCTCCACCAGCAAGAAAATCAGATGCGAGCAGAGATGTTCCGCGTTAGTCAAGCGGGGCGGATGGGGCGGCGGCAACACACGCATGGCTCCACGATCCTGCGCCTCTGCCAAACACCCGAACACTCGCTGCACTGATGAAAGGTGCTAAACCGCGGGTTGAAGCCTCCCTCACCACTCCAGGGACCACTCCAGGGACTTGGAAATTGCCCCATGGTTCCATACGAACACAACGTTTGAAAAACGGCCACTCCGGGTTCCACACCTCAGTGCAGTTTATTCAAAGCAGCCCATGAACTGCAAATAAATCTGCCCTGCCCCCGGGCATATGAATGCTTACTTTGAGGCGCTATTTAAAAAAGGGATTGATATGATATTTAACGCGCATCAGTCGGGATCGAACATATGTCACTCCACTTAGAAAGCGAGCACATTGCCCGTGAGCTATCCACCCGATTCATTTTTAATCAATAAATGATGAGTAATGCCATGTCATGCATTGTCATGCTTAGTACTAAGTGATAGCGGGTACCATTTTTGAAAAAGGGATCTTTTATCATCAGCTTCTAACAAAGGGCTTCCATGACAGTGAAATGCGTCTGTTATTGCACAGGGACAAGGTTATTATTACTCGGCTAATGAGCACTGCACTTTGGAACCTCGTAAACTTCCAGAATGTTCACAGTGTAATAATTCATTGCTTAAAGAGGCATTCTTTGATGTCGTAAAAGGCCAGGAGGTAATCAGGTCAAATATGTATTCAAGGTGCAACTTGTATACGTCAGTATTTATTTGGAGGAGTGGTTGGAGCTTCCAGTCACACAGAGTTATGAGCAATCCCAGAAGAGCGTGTTGTACGTCATGCAGTGCTTTGGGGGCAGGAGTCTGGCGTGTGATGGTGTAAGCAATGGAACATGACATGGGGAGTGTGTAGTGTATGTACAGCGATAGTAGCAACAATATTACAGGATGGCATTTAGGGTAATGAGTAGGGAGGGGAGGGGCGAGGATTGGAGTGGTAGGGAGATGTTGTGGGGGTTGGGGGCGGTGTCAGGCGACCCTTCTGTGGAGAGAAGGGAATGTTTTAGGGTCATTTGGAATGGTTGGATGGAGTCTAGCTTCTTGGAGTCAGACATGCACTGCACCACAAAGCAGTAGCAATACCCCCACAATATTAATATATAAACTGCTCTGAGATCGAACAACCTGCTGATTGTGTACCTTGCCACTTTTGTGATGGTGCTCAAAGAGCCAGTCAAACCCAACAAACGTAAGCGTAGACCAATTTATTGGGGAACATGCCACGTTGAGTGCGAAAAATACCATCAGGGTATGGGTGAAGTAGAACGGAAAGGTCTGGATTAGCCCAGTGGCAGGGGCAAACGGGAAAAAGTCCAAGATAAGTAAAAAAGTGAAATGTGGCTTTGCTTCAGCCTCGTGAGGTTCCCTTTTCAGAGATAAACTGTGCTCCAAAAACAAAAGCCTGAGCAAAGGTCTCTGTTCAGCGATTCCCTTACCGGGAGATGTTGGCAACGCAAAATAAAGTCTCTAGTTTTGGCAGTAAAATAAAGCCTTCAATGCAAACTCTGGTTTGCCCATTGCCGGCACTTGCGTTAATACCAGGGCTCTTGCCAAATCCACTGCTGGCATTGACGTCACAGGAATGGCTCCCTTTCCTCTTCCTTCTCCTCTGCGCGTTGTTCTTATTGTTGGTCTGTGGTCTGTTACCACCATGATGCCCAGATAGCCGACCACAGTAGAAATGGAGATACCTTGGTGAAGGTCGCGGCAACTTCAAAAGTCCTGGGTATAACCATGGGAACTGGTCAGGCTAAGAGGGTGGCCAACTACTATATGGTTTTCTTTGTGGCCATAACTCCAAATGTTTTCCCCAGTTTCCCGGCCTCCTTATATTCTCCTTATACCCCATTTATCCACTCTGTTTTCCAAGCTTCCTTCCGCACCGGAGAGAAAGCCCCAGTAAAGTCCCACTTTGCCGCTGAACGCTGTTCCCCTGCTTGTGGACTGAGGAATTTGCTACGTTGAAAGCGGCTGTTTTGGATCTTGGACTCTGTTTCCCAGAAGGCTGTGCATAGCCTACTTGTGGGCGTTCCTATATAATTGGGCCGTGGCGCTGTCGGCGGAGGCGGAGTTGAAAGCTTCTAGTGCACGGCGGTGGGTTTATACTTTAATACTAGAAAACGTCTTGTGTGCCCTTAGTGGAAGCGTGGATAACGGGCGTGTACTTCGCTTGTTTATTTAAAGCTAACTATTTGTGTTTGGCCACATTTACGTAGAAAGTGCTTCACAAGCGTTATTGTCCCTACACATTGAAAACAAACATGCCTGATTCTTTGAGTGCCTCGCTTACTACTTCTTTAGTAACACCAAAACAAAAGAAACTTTCGCGCATTTCAAAGAGATCCATCACCTTGACTCCAATTTTGAGAACTCCTTTGGCTAATAAAGATATTTGCACCTTTTGTGCAAAACGCAAGGAGTGTATGACGGATGAATCCTCTTCTGTGCCCCATCAGATTGCTACGGCTTTGTCTGTACCTTTAAATACGAATGATTCCAGTCGCCTGCCTATGGTGTCTGAGGCTACTATACTGGCCAATGTTCAGTCAGACTCTGTGTGTCCCGATGTGAGAATCCATCTACCCGCCATCAATACTTTAGCGACTGTAAATGAGATATTCTTTCACAGTTCTAACATGGCTGATATATCTAACATTTCCATTCATGCCAGTGAAGGGAACCTGAGTAGGTCCCATGAAGACCACCCATGTGAAGTTGCCATACAAAGTTTGATGGGCTCTACTATTCCCTGACTCCTTTCTTGTGCCCACTCCTTGGCATTGTTTGCATATTAATACCTCTTGTAACCCCTTGGAAAATCTTGCATTGATTGAAATTACATTTACGGCGGTAAATACCACCATAGCCAGCCTATACAAATTGTTTAAATCTCTTGAGTTAAAAATTTCAACCCAAGCCTGTCAGATTCAACAAATTGCGGATGGGATAGCCAAATTATCAACTGCTGATACCAATAAATCCAAATCTACGCATATGGTAGATGTAGCAGTTGGCACTAGCCACTCCTTAGACAGAGAAAATGGTTCGGGGGGGGGGGGTGTACAGCTTTAAACCAGCATTACCTTTGTTTGCCAATATCACCTGTCCTGTCACTTCCCCGGTAGCAAAAGCTACAAATGTTAATGACTCCTGGATTAGCCTAGATAGAAGTCCCAAAAAAACCCGACCAACGGGGAATGCAAGAAGTACAATCATCGACTCACAAAATGTGTTGAAGGCTCTTGGTTTAAGACTAAATGTGCCCAAAGTGAAACCTGCGTCCAGGAAGCAAACGTGTGTGGTGCCTCAACCCCAGGTGACCCAACAACGCACAACCCCGCTCCCAGCTTCTTTGTTTCCTGTAAAAACGGCCCTAACCTTGACCTCTGGAGATCCGCAGAGTATGTCTCCTGTGTCCACTGGCAGGCAGGTGGTAACCCTGTGTGCCTCCCACACTTGCGGTCCAGTTGAGTATGCACCACTTACGGAGATCATTGATTTGATTGAAACTCCTGTCTCCGCGGCTCCATCTGCCATGCCCGCGGCTCAGGCTCTAGTGTCTAGTGTGAGAGGTGTTAAAAATCTCCAAACTGCTCTGACTGGTAACAAAGTCGGTTTTCCACCTAATGAAGTTGGTGTACAAGATCGTATGATGTCAATAAAGGCTGCAGTAGATGCCTATTTAATTGAGCGAGCAGCCTCAATCTCTTCCTCTAACCCATTGACTGTGTTGAATTCTGACTATCCAACTAACAAGATCCCAGCCAACCCTAACAGTAACACCATGGGGGTTAATTCTAATCTCTCTACTGAGCTTCACAGTAAATGGCAGAAAATATGTTCGGGGCCTGTATTGAAGAATGCTAATCAACCAGCAAAACCTACAGACAAGAAGGTGTCTACTCGGACAGGCCCTCATATGCCCAGAAACACCTTCTCCAATTGCCACTCTCTTATCCTCAAATACAGAGATGCCCCATTTGAAAAATATGACTTGTGCAGAACCAACATTTTAAACATTTTTGGAGATGTGAGTAATTTGCAAGATATTGCTTCGAGTGATATCGACCAAGTTGAGTTTGTATGTGATCAAAACCTAGCAATTGTGCGTTTGTGGATCAATCCTGGACTAGTCTTGAACTCAATATGGAAGGAAAAAATGGAATTGTTTAAAATGGGGTTCTTGATTGCTCAGGATCCAGAATGCCTTGTAGCTGAGGCTAAAGATTGCGAACAGTCCCAAACTCCTAGGTCACCCCCAAAATGTCCTGCTGTGTGTACATGTGCCTATTGTGGCCCGATTGTGATTCCGCCCCAGACCAGAACTATCTCTTCTCAGGCATAACCATTAAAAGAGTGTCCTCTAGTTAATTACTCTTTAGTCTCCTGGAATACCAGAGGCCACTCTCACCTGCAATGGTCCTCGCCACTTGATATTAATAATTTTGATATAGTGGCTTTACAAGAGACATGGCTTGTGATGCCCCCTTTATGGGACGACCATGATATTATTTTGTTACCAGCACTAACGGCTGCCAGAGGGAGACCAACGTCTGGCCTGTTGGTGGCGATTAAAACCAGTAAAGGACTAAAAATTAATAAGTGGGCGTCTCCAAACAACTTTATTTAACTAGTGAAAATGGCCTGTGCTTCTCAAACATTAGTCGTAATCAATCTATATCGGAATCCAGTGGGTTTGGCTGATGACATTCTTTATAAAGATTTGTCTATGATGTTGAAACAGGTATCCTGTGACCAATCTATAAATGCCACCATGCTGGGGGGAGACTTAAATCTTGATTGCATTGGAGCTAAGAAAACTTGCCAAAGGCTTGCATGTATGAGGTGGCTTAATTTTGTTAAAGAGCATAATTTACATATGGCCAATGGCTCTATTCTGGGTGATATTCCTCCTAAATCGACATGGGAGAGAGATATCTCCCACTCCATCATTGACTACGTATTTATGTCTGATAGTTTATTCCACAGTGCCATCAAATTCGAAATCCTGACACAATCGGCCAGTGACCACCATATGCTGACCTTTGTGTGGCAGGGAGCCTTTGATCACTCCTTATCAAAACAGTGTTGGACAAAGCAGGTGTTAAATGTGAACTCTGCAAAAACGCACTTTAAATGGTCTAATACATCTTTAAATGCTCTTAACTTTGCCACTCAAGGTTTAGATCTTTCAAAGCGTGATTTCTATGCAGACATTCTTCTCTCTTTTAGTTGCTCACACATAGGAACACCTTCCTATGTGTTAAATCATAAGCATCAAAATGATCAGATCCTCCATCAGGTGAAACGCATCTATAGGAAAGAATTAAGAGATATACGTAAACTGCCAACGAGTGAACAAGAGTGTAGTCGCCGAAAGATCAAGTGCCAATACCGAAATTGGTGCCGGGCAAGAAGAGCCACACTCTATCAACACAACAGCGAAGCCTTCTTGCTCTCGGCGTACAACAAAAATTCGGCCCAACTGTGGACTTTGCTCAACAGCATGTCCAATCAACCGCAAGCCTGCCTCCAATTGTGCGGTGTGTCTGAAACTCAATGGCTTGAACATTTTTCGCAATTATATGCAGACACTAAATACGCTGAGTTCACCTACTCTAAATCGACTCTAGATCACTGGAGCCTAGAATGCTCGCCAGAAATCATTGAGGACTTTATAAAGAAATCATCGTCCTCGCGTGCTGCGAGGCCTGATGGCTTAAACAATTATATGTTTAAACAGAATCCATCTAGGTGGGCCTCCATATTGAATAATGTATTCCAACAAATTATCCTCTCAAAAAGCATACCACCGTCTTGGCGGTCCTCCTTACTTGTACCAATCTTCAAGAAAGGGGATAGGGGCTCTCCGGCCAGCTATCGCCCCATTGCATTGCTTGATGCTCCGGGGAAGATCTTTGCACGACTGGTCCTAAGACACTTTACCTGCTGGACTGAGAATTGCAATCAGCGAGATCCCTGTCAAACTGGGTTTGTGGCAGGCCTAGGAACCACAGTTAATCTACTGACTCTTAATGCCTTAAAAGCACAGGCCCAATCGACAAAACAACCGCTGTACTTTGCTCAACCGCTGTACTTTGCTTTCGTTGATCTTCATTCAGCGTTTGATTCGGTTTCCCGAATCAAACTGATGGAAAAGTTACAATCGGCAAACTGACAAGCAACCCTATGTGACATAATCTACGGTTTACATTCGTCAACCACCATAATGGTGCGATTGTCCATTCTTGGTCTTTTATCCTCAACAATATCCACTTTTAGGGGGCGGAAACAGGGTTGTATCCTGGCATCAGCCATCTTAAATTTTTTCATCTATGATGTAAGACAGACCTTTCACCAGATTATCTCTGATTCTCCAAAAATGAATGGTATAAGCATTAAAGCTTTATGGTACACGGATGACTTGGTGTTCGTCTCTAAAACCCCAATAGGATTGCAGAAATTATTGTCTGCCTTAAATGCCTATTTAGATAGAAATTAGCTAATAATCAACTTAAATAAGACTCAAGTTGTCATCTATGCACCGAGGCCTACTAGAAGAACATGGTTTGATTGGAGAATTAATGATAGGACAGTGGATGTGGTCCCTCTATGTACGTACCTCTATTTAGGAATTCTATTTGATGGCTTACCTTAAATCAATTCACACTCCAGGACTTTAGAACATAGGATCATGACTGCCATTTCCCAAACAAGGATAATACTGCATAGATTTGGCAAATTTACCATCAGGCCCACCATTACTTATTGGCGACAAAAAGTATTACCCACTGTATTATATGGCCTTGAGACCAAAATATCGTCCACCCTACAATTCTACATAAATTAGAGTCAAAATTCCTGGAGAGGTGTGTTACACCTCCCGCAATGTGTACCGGGTCCTTGGCTACGACTTGAACTGGGTCTAACGTCCTTGAATGCGGAATATTATTGGAGGCTCTGTGCTTTGTTTCGCAAATGCCTAACCTTTAGCAAAACTGACAACATACTAGCAGCACTATCTGCTTACATACTGTCCTCAGAGCATGCATTTGTTCAAAAGTGGGTTTCATATATTTACAGAATCTTGGCCAAAGCAGACATCAGCTTGGAAACCCTTATTGTAAATCCAACGAAAGCAAAGGTAACAATTTTCAGATCAGACTGGATTGATACGAGAACCCAATGTCTCTCGTATAAAGATTTTCAAGTACTAGCCTTTGAGCATAAAAGACTCAAAGAGCTGGCTCCATACTTAAATAAATCTCCCTCCCCGCAATTGAGAACCACCATCTTACGCTTGCGGTTTAACCTATTTCCCACCCGTGATGTTCTGTCTAGAAGAAGGTTGTTGACTCCAAAGGAGAATTACTGTAGCTTCTGCTAGGATGTTGCAGTTAAAGAAACCTTTAAACATATCATTACTGAATGTCCGGCCTTAATTAATATAAGAAGTAGATATTTTGAGAAGCATATGCCCTACTTCAGTGCCATACAACCTGACTCCCGATGGTCGGTAATATTATTCACTAACTCTATAAGTATTCGTGTTGCTACTTATAACCTATTATCGGCCTTAAAAATAGAAACGAGTCCATCGTCTTCAACTGGCTTGTTAAAAATGTAAGGGGTTCTAAGCGTCTGGGAGGTTTGTCTGTCTGTAAAAGAAATGTATTCATCTGGATGATTCATGTTTCAAATATGTATAGGGTGTGTAGAGATAATGCCAGATATAGTGATTTCGGTTTGTAAATTGAGAGACCTATACCATTTTATTCAATCAGTGGAAATGATTCATAACTATGATTGGGATTTTATTATGTGGTGCAATTATTTCTCTTAATTTCAAACTATGTAAAGTTATGTGTTAGTTTATGTCTGTTGTTTATGTCTGATGTTTTCTTTTATGTTTGTGATATATTGGGGATGTTTTGCCCTCTTTTTGATGAGGGGGGCCTATGTCATGAGGGGTAACACTATAAGGTAAGGGAGGACATAAAAAAAGGTTATGATGTTAGCCGTGTGATGCTATTTTTAAACCATATGAAAATAAATATTTGCTAAATGTGCTAACTGCAAATTGGGTGATCTCTTATGTACAGACCACATGTTGTGATTTGTTAAAACGTATGCTGGATCCACACCGGGCAAGTGTTAGACAGGTGGGGTAGCCTATGTCCTCCCTTACCTTATGATATTTTCTTTTATACATACATTATCTCTTTTTATGTCATTTTTATTCGATTTTACTGATGTATTTTGATGTATTTAAAGTGTAAATGAATTTTGTATAAATATTGAAAAAGTTGAATTTTTCAGCTATATTCAATAAAAGTAAAAAAAAAAAAGCTTCCTCTTTTGCTGCCTTCTGTTGGTTCTTCCCTCTTGGGGCATTATTCCTCCACCACCCTACTCTCTCTCTTGCCCCTTCCCTCTCACACTTATGTTTCCACTCTTCAATCCTAGGATCTTCTATGAACATTTCTACAAATGTCCAGTATCTCCTTTGAAGGGGTCTTTGTGTACTCCTTGTCTTGCTTCTCTTTTCTCCCTTCTTCACCACTTTGGACACTACTGTCGCTGCCTTCACCTTCTACAGTATCTATGACAGTACAGTCACTATCCTCACCTTCTGGAACCCTTTGGGTACTGTGGTTACTGCCATCAACTTCTTCACCCTCTGAGCGCCACCTTTTCGATACTGCCAGCCTCATTATTCATTCCTCTCTCTGCACACCTTCTTTAGTCCTGTTGGTACCACCCTACCTTCTACTAATTTCACCCTCAAGATCTTTACCACTCGGGACACCTCATCTGAGCCACTACTTCACTCTTCTTAGGAACACCATCCTAGCCACTGCTTTACTTGTCTTATCACTCTCCTTATTACTAGTGCTGCCTTCTCTGACCAACCATCTAAAGCTGCTTGCCTCTTGCTCCTTCACTCTGGACTCCTTGGCCTGTTATCCTGCAGCTCTCGTCCATCTCCCATGGTCCATTAATGTCCAGTCTTCTGAAACTCTCCTCTAGTCCTTTGGGTCTTGATTACACTCCAACTCTCCCCTCCAACCATCTCCAAATAAACTCCTGTCTCTACTCTCCAGTCTCCAGCTCCTGCTCCAAACACCTGCCTCGACAAATCGAGCCCTTGTGTTTACATACTCCCCAGACCCCTCCTCCGGGGCGGAACTTCCTATAAAGGTTTGCACCTGTGTGATAAAATTGAGGAGGGTCTGTGATTGGCTCAGGGAACTGGCATTAACTGCATGGTTGATGGCCCTTGGGTGTTGGACAAAGTAATTCAAGTCCTGGTCTTCCATCTAGGATGTTTTTGCATATGTCCTAGGCTGTGCGGGAGGCAAAGCTGCTATTTTTATGTGTCTTTCTTTATTACGTGTGTGGTTCGGAAACCTTATTGTTTGCAAGCTCCATAGTCCTGCCTGGTGAACCTGTCTCAGAAATTCCTTCTGCTGAGCTTGCCTGAGGACTCCGGGTGAGTTACAAAGAAATCGTATGCCTACTTCCAAGGCTCACTCAAGTCTTCAGGCTGAACTGACAGAAAAGTAGGAACACATCCGCGACTCAGTTGTGGTCGGTCTCTGGCTGAGAAGCGCAAAAGGTTTTTGTGTTGCCCTGCAATCCACTTGAGCTTCTTAAAACAACATCACAGAAAATATGTGTCACGTCGAGTAGTGCAAATATTTTCTGTATGCCTCCACGGTCCTACGTGTGAGAACCACATGTAATTTGGTAGCTGGGGGAACTCCTCTCAGCTTGTATCCCTTCAAATTCCCCTCTGAGGTAACCACCCTACAGAGGGGAAGGATCTATTAAGCCACTTGTGTCTGACCCCTACAGTGAGATGGATCCCCATTGTGGGTGGCCAGGGAATCCTCCCGGTTCCAACCCCACCATTCTCTCTCCTGAAGAGGTACCTGGCCCCTTAATCACCCCACTAAGAGCCCGAGGGAAATAACAGAGGACCTCAGAACAGCCTTTTCCCTAAATGTGGTTTAATGTGAACTCCTAAAATAATTTGTAATTTTCATTTTGTAAAAATGTTTCTTCCAATCTCCCCAAAAGCACAGATACACGGTGCTAATGGATTATTTGCTTGAAGTACCTTCTCATTGAAACAAAGACCATTTCCACATTGTGATGAGGTGGTGAATACTTTCAGACAGAACAAATGGGCCACCAATGCTCATTCTGTACTGGAATCTAGTAGTTACCAATATGATGGACTGCCAGAAATCCAAAGTTTAATGTAGCAAAATGTGATAAGTGATTTTCACAATCTTGTGGATCAAAATAAAATGTAATCCTGTGCCTCATTTTTTTTAAAAAGCACTGAAGGGAGGATCCATACGGGCTTGATCATGAATGCGTTCTTCTGAACGCTGCAAGGAATTCTCCACTTCGGTCTGGGTGGCCCTGGAAGGCAATGATGATGGGATAGCACAGCGGGAGTGGATGGTGCATCAAAGAGTTACTAACTGAGCGGATCTGATGAGTTACCCTCCTGGCCTGAACTGGCATTGTGTGAGAAACTTGAAGGTGTCTCCCTCACCTATCCCCAGGGATCTGTCATCAAGGTGGCGAGGACACAGCTATCGCTATTGGATCCAGTTCCTGGGGGTAGTCCAGTGAGGGAGGATCACCTGGATGGGGTGTGCTCGGGGAGTGGAAGTGGGACACCGATGGGTGGGATGCGGTTTCCCCCTTCTTATGACACCTTTTCTCCAATCTACCACGTAGGATACACAAACACTCAATCCCCCCTTTTTGAACGCGAACACTTTCGCATATCACAAAGGATGACTGACTAACACCCGTGCCATTTTCCTGACATGTTCCAACACAAGGGTCAGGCAATTGACCAGAATCACACTCACCTGACAGCCCTTTCCCTTCCCCACAGGGATAAAAGGTGGAGCACGAGAGCACAATACGAGCAAGGCAGACTGCACGTCGAGAGAGATAATTCAGCATGGCAGTTCAAGAGGAGGAGAAAGGCGGCGCCAACTAAGAGGGTGACAAGGAAAGAAGTGACCTTGCCCTTTCCGATCAAGGCCCATGAAACCTCCGCAAAAGGAATCGTAAGACCACAAACAATAGCCAGCATGTGTTGTAGCAGATGTCAACGGTACACAGTACCCTCCTCCGCAGATAACCAATCCGGGGAGAGATGCTTGTCTCCGTGGTACCAACCTTGACTCCAGAGAGAAGAAAGGCCAAGCGGTTTATCACAGCCGGTGAGTCGAGTGGAGAGGCTATAAGAAACCGAATTATGTTGAACGAAATGTAGCAAACGGCTAATTGAACTGTGAAAGTACAAAGAATCATTGATACAAAAAGGGGGAAACCAGCAGCAGAGGAGCCTGGCATCACATGGGTGTGCACTCAGGAAACTCTGGGCGATTACCTGATTGTTGAAACTACCATTACCAGAAGACCTTTGGGAAAGGTGAGAAAGGGGGTCAAAGCAGTCACACAGGGGTCCAGTAAAATCCTCTCTGCAGTCGAAAGCCTTTGACCGACAGATGATTGTGAATCTAAGGGAAGTGAATACCGCCTCGTAAAAACTGATGACAAAGTTGGCAAGAGTGAACCCGAAGGAGGGATGTCGATAAACAGGGGGCAACGTCTAAAGTCCCAATATACAGTGTGTTGACAAGAGTGAACCCGGCAGAGGGATGTCCACAGTGAACTGTCTAAAAAGACATTAAGATTCATGAATGTCACAGACAAAATTTCATTGAAATCCATAGTGAACCAGACAAAGGGAAGCTACCATGCCTTCTGTGCCTAGAAGAGGGTATCCAGGGGTGAAAAGATATCACCCAATGTGTATACAGAAAGGAACTTTTGTTTATTATTTTGAAACCTATTAGGTCTTCGGAGGCCAGAGACTTTTTTTATAGAAAAAGAGACTTAACCACCGAAGGCCCTGATTGCTGAGAGCAGAACTGCTGGCTAGTGCTGGAAAAGCTCGAGCGTGTGCTGTTCTCTGAAATCCCACCTTGTCCCGTGCTCAAAACGTGGGAAAGGGAGACCCCGACTACCTCATCCTGACTTATTATTTGTGAACACTTCCTTCTTTCTTAGGAACATTATCCGACACTTCTTTTGTATTTAGCGTAAGGATTGGCAATAGGTTATTCTTAGTATAAACCCTTTTTATTTGACAACGACACAACCAGGACTGCCTCATTATTGTTTGATGGTTGAAGCTTCTCCCATCTTAGAATTAGGTTTAAATTAGGCGTTTTTCCAACCTACATATACAGTTTAATAAACACCCTTGAACTGTGATCATTTGTGTCACTCTTTACTGCTACCACCATGAGTTCCTTACAATTGCAATTCAAGATGATGGCACTACGATCTGCTCGACTACTGACAGAGTCTGTTCAATGAGAGATGTGTGAGGGTGGACTTATGGTTCAGTTGGATGGCAGAGCATGCAATGGGAGAGAGGGGCTGGTCATGTGCGCCATGATATGGTAAGTATCCTCTATGACAGACAATGCAGAAGCGGGCTGTGACGCCTTACAAGTCTCTTTGACCATAGCGATATCACCAGCATGCCACAGTGTTTGGAGAGACAAGAAATGTAAACGCTATGATGGGAAAAAGAAAGGACAGAGATGCATCGGTTGATGTAGCTTTCTCTAAGCCTCACTTGGGCCCTGTTGAAGATAGGGATAGTGACTCAGGGACCCCATGTGAGTACATAGTGCATGAAGTAGGTGACTTTAGTAGCAGCATGCCAGGCTGATAGCTTCTATGAAGGGTTTTCATAAAAAGACAGAAAAAGTCATCAGAAAGGTGACCACAGTGGAGTCCAAACTGAGAGTTTGGTCCTGAGGCAAGAGAGTTTAGATCAAGATTGATTTGGGAACCTTGCAAGTTGTTTATTCCCAACACACAGCGTTTCAACACCTTGTGTTTCTTCTTCAACTGCACACATGGAAAATAAAATAGAGAAGCGTGAAAATCTTAGTAGAGCTGCAACGATTCGGCTGCTGGGTCTGCCAGGAATGGAGGGCTCTGAAGACCATTTGGTTATATCAGTCTTTTTAACAGAGATGGTTAATGCAGATGAGGTAGGTTCTCTCAATATCCTATGTAAAGGATTTAGGCCGCAAATGAGAGTTCTGTTCCTGGAATCACAGTGGGAGGGAACCATTTTGGTTGCAAACTAATTGAAGGGAATTGGGGATGGTAGGGATCAAGAAGAGTATTGAATTCAGGGGACACAGTATGATGAATGAACAGAGGGAATTGCAACCCTTGAAAAGTCCCTTTGTAAACTGGGATCTCTGATATGGTCTGGCAACCAGCAAGACTGGTAGTGTCTTACAGGGGAAAAAGTTCTCACATTGTGGATGTAAAGACTGGCAGGAGCGCATTGGTATTGTTGCATTATGAGATGGGTCAGCCGGGAGGTTGCTCTCGTTGTGGACCTCCTGCACCCTCTACATTTTCTCAACACATGTTTTTGTTTTAATATCTTATTCTTATTTATATTATTTATATTTGTATACAGGGGTCAAAAGGCTCTTTTGATCACAAAATCACCTACAATAGTTAAGAGATCATATATGACAGGAAGCAGAGAGCTTCTCACAATTGGGTGAGATTGAGGGACATTCTGACCAGGCTGTGGAGGAGAGTAAATGGAGCAGTCACCGGGGAAAATTAATAAGTGGACATACATAGATTAGGAACAACCAACATTTGACATTTTTTAGTGCAGGGAGGTGGTACGGCCAGCTGTGTTCAGGAAGTGACGCAATGGGTGAAGTGCTACATTGGAGGCAGAGGAAGTGAGGAACAGAGGCAGGTTAGAGGTGAGAAGGTAAATGTTAGCTAGCAGGCAGATGAGAGGTAGATTAAGAGGGTAATTTAGAGGGGAGGAGGTAGACTTTTAGTCTGGTTTTGAATAAATCTGTGTGGACTTTTTCTCAGATGTAACAGGGAAGCAAAATACATGCAAGTGGAGCAAGAAGAGAGAAATAGAATAAGCGAGAAGAAGCACAGGGAGGACAAGGAGCCACAAAAGCAGTCGAGGAGGCAGAGCAGAGATTACAAGGCTTGTAGAGTTGGATAGAGGAGGTTAGATACGGTGGTGCCTTACCGTGGATAGACTTGTGAACCAGGAGAAGACATTTAAATCTGGTCCAGCCTAGGGACAGTACTAGGAAGAAGGTGTGAAGCGAGGGAGTTCAAAGAGAGTCCTGGTAGAATAGTTAATTATCTTATCGAGAAAACAGAAAGCCTAGTTGGTGAGACCAAAAGTGATGCTGGCACAGTAGTCCAGTTTAGAGAAGGCAAGAGTGGCTAAGAGATGCTTGGCAGTGTTGAAAGAAAGGAGGTGGCTGATTTTCCGAATATTTAGGAGGTTGAGTTGAGCTGCTGTTCCAGTTTTGGAGATGAAAGTAGAGACGGTGTGAGAAGGGTCATAGATGACCTTGAGGATTCTAGCTGAAGAAGTATAGGGGAGAGTGTCAGGTGGGAACTAGGTAGGCAGAGCAAGAGATGAAAGAGAGCTGTTGGCAGGGAAGAAGTGCACCCCTAGTTAGGTAGAGTTTAACATCAGATACTCCAAAGCCATGCAATATTTAATGGCAGAAAGACAGTTTTAAATTTTGATAGAGAGATCAGAGGAGAGTTCAGGAAAAGAGAAGATGATTTGGGGGTCATCTGCAAACAATTGGTACGAGAACCCAAAAGAGGAGATTAGTGCCCCAAGAGCAAAGGTGTAAAGGGTAAAGAGGAGAGGATCCAAGACAGAGCCTTGCACCAACAGTTAGAGGAGTGAGTTGAGAGGTGTTGTTGGTCCAGGAGAAAGAGAATTGGCGAGGTGCAAGGTAAGATTTAATCCAGGAAAGGGCTTGATCGCAAATCCCAAGAAGAAAGAGAGTATCAAGGTAATAAGAGTGATCAACAGTGTCAAAGGCAGCAGACAGGTCAAGGAGAATTAGGATAGAGGATGGGTTTGAGTGCTTAGCTGAGACAACGAAGTTGGAGAAATTCATAAGAGCAGTTTCCGTGGAGTGACAAGGGCGGAAACCTGCTTGTTGGGGGTCTCAAACATTGTGGATGTCTAAGAAATTGGCAAGACCGTTGAACACAGCCCTTTTGAGAACTTAGAGTAGTGCGGAAGGAGAGGCACAGGGTGAAAGTTAGCCGGTAGATTCAGGTCAGCCCCTTGCTTTTGTAGGAGAGGGATGGCCATGCCTGTTTTGAAAACAGAGGGAAAGTAAGTGGAGTCGAAGGACAGGTTGATGAGTTCAGTGAGGTCAGAGGCCACGAAAGGGGCAATACACTTGACTAGCTGAGGAGCAAGAGGGTCTGATGGGGCATAATAGAGGGGTTAGCCTTCATCAGTAGTGATAGGACTTTGTCAGTATTAGTGTGACTAAAAGTGAAAGATGGAGGCAGTGGATGATGTGTGAGTAGGTAGAGAGTAAAACATAGGAGGGGGGAGTGTGAGGAAGCTCAGGAGAGCCTGAAAGTGTGAAAATGTTTACAGCAAAGTATTCAGCTAAATCATTAGCTGTGAGAGTGAAGTTGATAGTTATAGACTTAGAAGGAGTGAGGAATCAGTTTAGGGTGCCTTGTAGCCAGCAAGTATGGTTGGAGAGCCAATGAGGCTTAAGTAGAATTTCCTTTTCGCTCTATCAAGAGTGGACTTGAGAGAGTTCAGGGCAGAGAGGTAGATTTGCAGGTCCTCAAGTGAGTGGGTATGATTTCACTTGGGCAGCAGCAAACGCATGACTGTGTGGATTGAGCGTATACTAGTTTGTTCTCCTGTCTATAGTGCTTCCCCAACTAGCATTTTGATGTTGCTTCATCTTGTTTTACTGTGGAGGTTGATAACAATTTCACTTTAACCCCAAGATCTAGCTGTAGCTTTGGCAGTTCTTGAGTGGGTTTCCTTTGCTTTTCTTTTCACCAAGGAGTTTGCTGACAGCCCCTTCACCCAGTTTCAGGATGAATATTACTAATTGTTATTACTACCGGAGGTGTCTTCTAGGTGTGGTAGGACTAGTTCTTTTATTTCAAACTGCATTCTTTTCATAATCATGGGACTGGCATTAGAGTCTGCTTGAGCTACTGGCAGAGTGGCATTGTATACCGTGCTTCTCCCTTTTATAAAACGTATTGGGAAAAAAGAGAATGTTGGGACTATCAAAGTTTGAGATAAGAGGTGCCCACCATGACTGAGCTCTTGTCTAGTTGGTGCCTCTGATGCCTCATTCATTGAGCTTTATTCCGTCTGTGCCTCTGATGTCTTATTCATGTGGCCACAGGGAATATGCCCCTTTCATGCAACAAATAGCAAAAGATGAAGAGTTTCTAAACATACATTTGCTCTGCATTTAACAGAGAGTGGATATTTCACCTCAGTCACAAGAAGGTTTGAACAGAGGACTTCCTCTTGCCTAATTTCTACATGATGGAAGTGTTTAATTTAACCTCTTACTGCCTGATCAAGCATGGTCAAGTCTATCCTCAAGGGTTAATGGCGGCTATTATTCTTTCCATACCTCACTCCTCAGTGAGAAATGCCGTTTGTATTCCCTGAGGTGGTATGGAGGGCTCCTTCACCTGTATTACCAGGAGCTGAGACCTCTCCAAATTGAGGGATAGGGAGTGTAGGACATGGCATCTATAACAAATACCAGGATTTACCCAGCATCCATTTCAATGAATTTCTGCAGAAAGAAGAAGGTGTTAGTAGATGTTGCCTTTGGTTGGTGGTCTCTGTAATCAAGAGGGCTGCAGGGAGTGTCATTTTAGTCTGACCCGGAAACAGGGGCTTTGTTCCAAAATTGTTCCTGCAACCAAGCAGGCATATGTGGACTAAGGTGCGAGGTCAACTACTTTGATAAGGTGAGTAGAGTTTCAGTGACTCCACCAGCAGCAACTGAACACATAACCGTAGAGGTGGAACAGAGTTAACAGAGAATATGTGAGTGCCAAGCATTCAGGACATTTGGCACATCCTATAGTAAGAGGGGCTTTAGCAAGATCCACTCTTTCATAAGGTAAGGAATGACAACTCAGACAGCTTGGTATCAGCTCTCCGTCCTGCGAAAGTTCAAGCACTTCTTCCCTCCGGGCAGCTTTAGATCCACTGTTCAAGCACTGGTTCTATCCCACCTGGATGGGGACAATGCACTCCTCAAAGGCCTCCCGTCGTCCTCCTATGTACCCCTGACAAGTGTCCTACATGCGGCTGCATGCCACATCAAGGTTCTACGCAGATATGACCACAACACCCCGGCCCTCATTGACCTTCACTGGCTCCCACTGCATGCACAAATCCCCTTAAAGTCATAATCTATAAAGCAGTCGCCCTCAAGTCACACAGCTAGCTTGCAGAGAAACTCAGCATCTCCAGCATACAGCGCACCACCAGAAGCCAGGAGACGTGCAGACTTGAAATCCGCCGCTGCAAAAAGAAAAGGACAAGAAAACAAGCCTTCTCTGCCTACACCCCCACACTATGGAACCTCCTCCCCATCAGCATCAGATTCGACCCCAAGCTCCTACAATTCAGAAAATAACTCAAGACCCACCTCTTCAAGGAATCTCTCTGCTTCAACACCTAGGCCATCACATCTCCCCTCGTGCCAAGTGACTCACTAGACGCCGCCCACCCCTCTAATCCACCCCACTCGGTACAACTGTACCCCTCCTCTATGCCCCTCTGTATCTGACCCCCCGCTGTCTATCTGTACAGTTAAATATCTCTGTAAAGCGCTCCGTTATGTGTCCTTATTGTTACCTCTGTAAAGTGCTCTGTTGCATCTCAAAGCCAAGTCCGCGCTCAATAAATACCATCGTAAAAATAATAAAATAATAAAAAGAAAGGAGTTGATAGAAGAGCTGCAATGCCAAAAGGAAAAAAAAACAGAGACCCCAGCGAAGCAAGAAGTAATGAGCAACGCACAATTGGGGAAGGGTTACACTACTCAGATGACTTCTTGTTTGCGGCCAGGAACTATGGTGGAGGTACTCACACTGACTCCATCTGTGCCTAAGGTGCTATCTGTGTACTCTACATTGTGGCTAGCAGAGGTGAGCAGTGACTAGAATATACATTATAGGCTTGATCATTTTTGACTCTTTAATCTTCAATGAAAGATTGTGAAGAGCAGGTCTGACTTGGATGGTCGCCTTGGGTTTACTTGGCAGTAGAAACCGCCTTCCCTTACCTGAGGCCACTTTGTCCACTGAATGCTGAACAGGAAAATAAGTGCTCAGGAATAGGTTTCTGAATTTCCTAAAAGGAAAACCACCCTTCGGGAAAATAACACCCTATTTCTTTGGTATGCAGATGGATTCATGATTTAACATTTTGACTGATGAAGTCTGATGCTTAAGAGAAGTGAAAATTATGGACCATATTACAAGTTTGCCGGTATCCCAGCAGTAATTCCAGAGGGATACTGTCAAACTGCCCATACCATTTCCGCCGCCTTATATCCCAAAACCACCGGGATATTACAGGTTGCGGAAAAGGTAGTAAATCCCCATTCAATGGAGTCCCATAGTACTCCATGGATGGGATTGCTGAAATTACCGGCACGGTATTACAGATGCCGGTAATTCTGGCATGTATTTACTGGTAGGGGCCTGATTTACCTCCAGCTCTTGGCTTGTGTGTTTCCGGTCTGGTGAAATTGCAGGTGCCAGAATTATCAGCAATTTTACAGGACCGGTAAAACTGTTATGAGAGCCTATGAATATTAAAGGATGGCAGGACCAGAAGGCAGGAGCAGAAGGAAAAGCAAGAACTCAAGCTACAGTCTGATCGAGACAGCACGGAACACTGTAAGAAAGGTAGCCGAAGCGATGAATGGAGAACAGACTGGCATGGAGTAAACAGTTGCAAGAACCATGACTCAGAAGACAAAATTAGCGAGTATGAAACTGCTACACTGTGCCAATCTATATTGCAACTCTCAGTGTTGTGTTAGGCCCCTAAACAGAAAGACAGAAGGCACTCACCAAAGTTAGACAGAAGAGGAATGCAATATTTTCCTGGTAGCATTGGAAGATTGCAAATTCCCCATTGTGTGGGCACCAGCTTTGAATGTACTTTAGCCACGTTTCATACCCTGATGAAGGATCTATGTGATTAGGCGCAACAGACTGTCGGCACACTAAACAGGCCAACCAAGGAGCCCAAATACGCAGAGCGATGAGCCTTCTCTGCTGAAAACTACTGCCAAGATGCCATCTGCTGCAAAGTGAGCTTGGTACACAAGATCTCTGTTTATCCATGACTATGACAGCCTGGATAGGGGCAAACAAACTTCAATTTTAAAGCTAAGTACTATCATGGATGAGGGATTAATAAACAACACAAAGCCAAGGTACCAAGGTTAAAGGATCTTTAGTAAACACAATATTACTGAGGGATTAGACAGAATTGAATCAATGTTGTGGGAAACTCAAAGTAACATAAGCAAATCAGACTTCCTGGGGAAATGTATTCCATCACTCCTCTCATCTCTCCCTCAGTTTCTGTCAACTTGCAATCAAAAAATAACTAACAATCTTTTGGGGTTCAAGTGCCGAAATGCAGTTATAAGTTCCTCTCTGGATGTGAAAACTTGTACCTCCACCTCTCATGCCCTGAACTGTCTAGGCCTGGGGCATGCGGGAGACAGCTTTTGATCTTAACCAAGATCCCAGTGAACCTAGGGTAATTAGGCCAAACCTTGGCAGTGTTATGATATGATATGATATGGTATTTTATTTGTATCATACCCATACACAAGTTTTTCAGAGCGCAAGGGAGGGGAAACAAGGGAGGGCAAAACAGCGATGTTACTAGGCCCAGTGACATTGAGAACGTGCAAGGGCAGGGGAGAGGGAAGGGGGAAAGTGCGAGGGGGAGGGGCAAAGTGGAAAGTGTTGAACACGTGATAGAACAACGGGTAGTGCGGCCAGCAGGTGGTAAGTATGGTAATAAGGTATAGAGAACGGGTGTCTGATAAGTGCTGAAAGGGGACTGCAGGGTTGCAGATACAGACCCAAGTGCAGGGGTTGCCATTGCACAGTGCGGGTGTGTGGCTGGGAGGGCAGGGATCTGGGCCCGAAATCAGAGGGTAGCCAGATGCCCGGTGCCAAAGCAGACAGGTTAGCAGGGGAGAGGAATAGCGAAGGGAAAAGTAAAGTGAAAGATTTTGAGGTGCTTCCGGACCCGAAGATGTTCTCCTCAAGTTTCAGAGAGGCAGGGAGGCTGTTCCAGAGGGTGGCCCCAGCCGAGGAAAGGGATCTACACTGTGGCTCAGGGTCAAGAATCATTGTCTCTGTGCTGGTTGGCGGAAGGTACAATCTGCCTTACATCTTCCGCCAGTGAAGGAAGGCCACGATTTCCTACAGGGAAGCAAGATCCCTCCCCTAAACATCTCCCAGGGAACAGAGGGAGATACCCATTTCAGAGGACCCATCCAGTAGCTCCAGAACATGTACCCAACCATCAAACAGCGCCCCCTGCTAGGTTCTGCCAGCTAGCTTCCTAGGTGGGAAGTGCTACAGAGTCTCTGAACAAAGGACACAGTCATTGCCTGCAAACACTCTCCTCAGCTTTGGCGCGTCCGCCTTAAAGGACGACACGAGCCCTGCGAAGAAGCTAGGCGGAGTGCCACAACAAGCATCAACCAGCGGGTGTCTTTAAATGACAGTCGAGCCCTCAAACCGCGACCGGCTTTAAGACTGACTGTTGTGAAGCTGAAGTCACTAAAACCGTCCGAACGCCCCGACCAGCATTCCAGATCCGCCAACTAAATCTGACAGCCAAGCAGAAAGTCTGATGGTAGCCCACAGATGATCTGGCATAGAAAGACATCCAAGGATTTGAAGACTAATGACCTCATTACACAAATTGGAAAGTAAACAGAATACTGCATGAATTGAACATTGTGAGGGCATAAATCACTGAAACAGCTGCAGACCCAACATCCTTAACTGCCACTCTGGTAAAATAGGTTTTGACCATAGAGTCTGGACAACACGGCACTGATGACATTAACATGTATTGTCACAGGAGGAAGGCTGAAGGCAATTGTGAAACAAAACACACGCATTGCATTTAAGACTGATGATCTTGAAACTCTGGAGTGTAGGTACAATTAAAGACTGATTTGAATCCCTTAAGAGAATAGTGAGTCTCATTGGGAATTAGAAGTTCTGGTCAAAGACATCTTATGATGTCAGCAAGAGTCTTTGTGATGGGTGCGTTGAGATGCTAATAACAGTAGATTGCCTCAAGTGGAGTACAATGCACTTGTGTGCATTGTACCGCATCATGTGGCACCATAAAGAAGTGGTACCTAAATTGGTTGCAGGCTTTCCATGGCAAACATATTTCTGCACACCAAAGAAAGAAGTATTCGGGAGACTTGTAGCAAGTAAAACCAGCTATTTTATTTTCTTAAAAATACATAATTGTTAATAATATGATATAATAGTCTTGTTGTGGTTTTATTCTTAACTTTCTCCTATGATGAAATTTCTTGGTTACATATCTGGAAAGTTTGTCATTAGATGATCTTTGAAAAAATATCTCGACCATTTGCCTTTCGATACTTCTCAGTTTGATTTTTTCAATTCGATTATAAACTCTTATTTTTCCTCTGTACTTGTATCAAGTCCTTTAGTTAATCCTCAATTCATAATGGGTCATCCTCTCATAAATCCTCAATCCTTATTTGATCCTTTTAGTTTCTCTTCTTATTGAATACACAATCCTCTCATGAATCCTGGATCCTTATTTGATCCTCGTATTTGATCTCTTATTAAACCCTGTACGCGCTCACGTCCTCCCACAGCAGCCAATTACCATACCACCCCTTACCCATATTGCCACACCAGAAACTATTGCTGATGTGCCAACATTGTTCGAGATGGTGCCCAGTGAGATACTAAGCCTAAGCACCATGTCAGTGTGTCGTACGTGTTTGAGCGTGGACACAAATATCACAGTATGCATGACAGAGGGTGCTTGCTTACTGCTAACCTATGGGTAATGTTGGCTTTTACTGTGTACTGTAGTTTTCTATCAAAACCCTTGTTTCCCACAGTTCATGAGAAATGTCAATCACTGCTGGGAAGCTCCCTCTTGATGCTTCTTTTCATGCAAGGCTGACATGAGGGCTGGTGAAAAGATCACTGAATTCATTACCGGACAGGGATGCTTTCCCTTTCCCTACCAGCCAGGAGGAGTATGGCTCCCTGGGAGATCCTAGAGGGTAGCAGGGCATGCAGTCTGGCACCAGGATACCTGTGTAGGGAAGGATTTTCAGGCAGGAGACACATCTGAGAAAGGGTAGAGGAGGTGATGGCACAGTGGCCATAATACCTACAGCTGGGCATTGATTCTGCGGACAATGGGTTCAGCTGCAAAGCCAAGCTCATGAAGGACTTCATTGCCATGGCCAGATGATCTGCTCACACTTCCGCTGGGACTGCAGCAAAAGAAATGTACTGCCCCAATACCAGGTGTACTGCATGTTGCTTCAGTACCACTTGAAGACCGCAATTGCAACCCGCTGGAATCCTACTGTGCACATGTTGGATCAGCTGAGAGAACAATGCATTGTTATCACTGGTTATTTCAACAGTCATAGATAAGCCTTAAATAGAGCATTCTTTACACCAAAGAAGTGGCAGCTGCTTTCTCAGAGCTGTTGTGTGTGACATCCTTTTTGGGGCATCCACTAAGAGTGTTAGCAAGCATAGTGCAATTAGGTACTTGCACAGGTGTAGATGCTAGAAATAAACCTATTCAACAAGAGAAAGTCCCATGATTTGGCTGGTGAGAGGGATACATCGGATCTGCTGAGATAGGTACTGTTAATCTTGCATGCGCCTTCACACATAGTAATGTAATGTACTAATAAAATGACCTATTGGAATGTGGCATACAGGAATCCACAATAAAAGGACTTACCTTAATCCTCACAAACTGAACCGAAAGAACCTACCTATCTACCACCTTTCACCTCAAACACCAACAATATATCCTGCAGAGTCCCACAGGGATCCAGCTTCTCTCCTCTGCCTTTGAACATCTACATGTGACCTCTGATTAAATCATGCGAACCCACGGACTAACCGCCTACAACTGCGCAGATGATACAGAACTGACTGTGAAGACAACCACGACTCAGAAACCAAACAACTGCCTCAACAATTGCCTCACAGACATCTATAGTTGGATGACAATGAACAACCTTAAACTGAACCCGGCAATTGGACTGGCCAGCCGACGTGGGAACACAACCAGAGACTTCCAATGTAGTAAATAACCTCAGAATACTCATGGACAACAGACTATTCCTGGAACCGCAAGTCAACGTAATCACTAAAAAATGCTTCTACTTCCTAAGACTACTCAGATGATTACTCCCATACCTCTCCTTTTCTCACAGAACCCTCACAATCGTATCCCTGATACTCTCAAGAACTGACTATGCAAACAGCTTCTACCTAGGAATGCCAGAAAAAAACGTGTCAAGAAACTCCAACGGGTGCAAAATACAGCAGCCAGGATTCTATTAAGACTAAACAGAAGAGACCACATCACTCCAGCAATGAAAATCCTACACTCGTTATCAGTAAAAAAAGATGCATTAAAAAGCACTCTGCATCGCCCACAAAGCCTTGCACAGACACACAGCTGAATTCCTCCAAGACAAGATCAGCCATTACCGCCCAAGTAGGGCCCAACGACCTACAAAAAGAGATCAAATATTGTGAAAAAAGGAAATTCAGCAGAACAGCGTTCTTACGTCTAATTGCAAACCTCTGGAACACCATGCCCAAAGATATTAGAACCACAGAAGACCGCATCCCCTTCAGGAAATGACTCAAAACCTTGCTATTTAATAGATAATGACAACCGCAAAGGGACACCGGGTGCAATAACATCACAGGTCAAAAGAAATACACTAAGGGACATGGTTTCACAGATAACAGCGCCAATAGTGTAGAGGACTACAACACGGCATGACCCCACCTCCTGCCCCTCACCCCCTCCATACCCCTACAACTACACAGAGTAAAGAAAGACTGCAGACAAACCAAATAACAGATTTTAGGGATGGCACCAAGCCTAATTATACACCTAGGAAATTCAGATGGGTAAACCACAAAATCTTAGTACATCCTCAACTGGCCCGCTCACAACCAGGGCAACCGTAACCCATAAACATGGGCCGCCCGACAGAGCACCCTCCCCACTATACTTAGAACTCCCGCTGCCACCCCCTAAGAACCGACCAGACACCAGTTCTGCAGACTATGACCACAACTAACCTGGATGAACAACAAGGAACACACTAGTTTCAACCACCAACCTGCAGCCATAACCACAAGGGAAGTCAGCCATGGCCTGGATAGGAGGTGAGATGGGCTGATGAACCGCAACCAAGAACGTGGGCTGACACCATCAAGTGGCAACCAAAGAGTTACACCAGAGGCTCCACCAAACCGACCAACCTACTAACCCACTTCCCCCTCCTGCTCCTCCAACATAACCAACGGCACTACACTTGACCTTGGGCTAACCACACTACACATAAACATACCAAGAATCAATTAAATGTTCACACCCCATCACCTCTCTGTGGACACAAGAGGCTCAGGGTGCATAGGCCTACCGGGAAATCTGCAGGTTCCCTATTGGACAGTCCACTCCTCTTTTTTTCTCATCCTTGATCTTAGCTTTATGGCACATCCTGCGCACTGTGATACCCGCAAGGCCGTAGTGCTGTAGCCAATTCTCCATTGGTTTGGGAGGAACAATACAATGCAATACAAACAGGACACTGCTGGGATAAAGGCAGGAAGCAGCAACACAATACAAGCTGTCAATTAAAACTTTAGCTAAAAACAAGTATCTGTAAAAAAAATGGTGCATTGCGATTTTTAAATAACTCCGGCTCCATATGGGGAAATACCTCGACCACCTTGAAAGTGCCCAGTTTGGGCTCTGCTTTAGCACACAGGTTTCTTGTCCATGTTCTCAAGTGGGCAGTGCTCTGTAAGTGCTGCCAATATAATGAATTAATTCATTGTTTTGCTTCCAAGACAAATGCATTGCCCCTGAGCTATCCTCCCGGCCCTCAATATAACATATAAAGCAGCCCCCCAAATTATAAAAATGGAAGTTGGCAGGGACATGGATCCGAATTTGAGTTTGGAGCATTTTAGGGAGTTGGGAGGAAAAGGATCTTTTTAAGGGAGCAAAAACATCGTTTTACTTCCTTCCCCCTGGATTTTTTTTTAGGGAACTAAAAAAAAACGTGTTTTTTATAATCCAACAATGCTCAGTTTGAAATTCCATTGAATGAAAAGAAACATGTTATTGATCTAGGCTGCCTCCGCATAAGGCAGCGCTATAGCAGAGGTTCGATATAGGCGAAGGTGCTGCGCGTGCCTCTGATCTGAATACATCACCTGAGCAGTGCAGGTAGCGTGAAGGGTCAGGTGCCTGCGCGCCCTTTACTCCACATTTGTTCTCACTTGGGAGCAGAGAAGATTTTTAAGTGTATTTTACTCACTATTTTTTAAAGTTGCTATAAAAATGCTTTTTTAGGGAGTACAAAAGTATTTCCTTTTCCCAATGGGAGTATTTTATGAGAGAAAAAGGGATTTAAGTGTAAAACAAAAATGTTTTGTAATAAGTGTTTCTTTGCACCTAGAGGTACATTAAAGTACATGTTGACCTCTTGAGATCAGGCCGTAATAACAATGTCTTCCTGTGACACGACAGGTAGTACTGGATCACACGTATCCCCTGAGCTGTGAGGGGGACAGGCTCTTCTTATGTGCCTATTTTTATATTTTTTGTTGGGAGTATTTTTACCCCCTATTTTTTTCGTGTGCATCGTTTTGCCTATTTTTAAGCAGTAAAAGTGGCTGACACACCATGTAGGGCTGTTTGGGATTGTCGCCTTGATTTCAGAAATACTGCTTATCTGGAGCCGTCGAAATACTCCAACATATTGCTCTGTAATGGCGTTAACTTGTTTCTCCCACAGGTACTGCATTTCGCAGCTCGCCTGCCCCGAATGACGGCGCAGAGTAGCCGTTTCCACAGAAAAGGTTCTTTATTTATTCGTTACATGACATTATCATTTGACAATTGTGAATGATTTTTCCTTAATGGAAGTGCACGTTTAGGTTTGGATATCTTACCAAACGCCTGGCAAGGTCCAGGTTCAAACATCGCCAAGCCAGGGCCTTATATTTTGACATGCCTTTCATCAAGTGCGTCAACAAATAGAAAGGCGAATTGCTGCGTCAGTGCTGTTAGCCTTTTAAAATCAATTGAGCTCAAAGTTAAAATGCGCCACTCGGGGACACATTTTTGTTTAATTACAATTTGAAAGCATCAAGATAGCATATCTTTTCTCAGCCTTTAATTTTTGGAGAATCATTCACAGGTGCTACTGTCACATAAATAATATATTACGAGTAGTAAAATAACTTTGATCAATAACGTCATGATAAGAACGCACGCCTTTTAAAAGAGTGTTTGTATTCTTTTTTCTTAACACACACACTGCAAGAACATAAACCTTGTACTGAGCGTGCAGTAATATATAAGAATCCACCCATTTATGTAAACCAACGCCGAAAGGAACTGAGTGGTGTTCAGTGTATCACATGTTGATTAAAACAAAATGGACGCCAATTCAATGCTTACTCATTTCAAAGCTCCAGACCTATTAATGTATCTACTGAAAAAGGAAAACAAGTACAGAGCCTACTTATTTTTTGCCAGTATTAGACCGCAGGTCTGGTCCCGGCAGGTACCCAAAAGGCCGCATGAACGCCATGCTTGGACTTTCAGGCAGTCATGGGCTTTAAAGAGTCAGGATTGCACTGTGACAAATGACAGTATGCCTGTGGGTGTGGAATGTTGCACTGGAATGAGTTCGCCTTTTTATTCAACTCCTAACAGTATTTTTCTGACGCGTTATGCCCCTTCTTCCACACATGCGGAAAAATCACACCAGTTTCAGACACTTGCCACCCAACTAACACGTACGTCATTTAAGTATTAGATAAGTGCACATTTTTGTTGACCAAAGTACAAACAAGTAGCTGTTGACCATCATTTCAAATGCCCTTTGCTTCCCCTTCCCAGTCACTCTCCCGAGGACGCTCATCGATGCAGATTAGCAAGTCATATTTGTGCACAAAATACGTAAACATCCACGCATTATGCGCAATTACTTTATGCTTCCGAGATGGAAATTCTGATTTTGTAAACTATTGGTCTATGCATAAAATGTAACTTTTTTAAGCCTAAACCTTAATCAGGACCCACAAAGGCATTGCGAATAGGTACATCTCTGACTCTTGGAGGTCTCAGATCCTGTTACTTGGATGGTCGACACTATTTATTTATTTATTTCATTTGTAAAGCGCACATACAACCCAGAGGCATTGAGCCGATCCTAGCAAAAGGCAATGCATTAGAAAGAGCATGAGTGTCCAATTCTCTATCCTTATCCTATTTGAGTGCTGCCGCCTTGAAGAGTAGTCAATATTAATTCTCCAAATGTCTCTTTATGGACCAAATGCTAGCAGCAGGAATAGGAGTCACTTTCTGGTCACAAAAATGTAAAGGTCCATGTATATAGACCAGGGTTATAAGATGTTTCTGCAGAGCATGGCCTCTTTATTAATCACAAGATCGCTGATGCCAAGGCAAGGACTCCCACGAAGACTACAGAATAAGCTTGGTGCTTCTGCCCCTAACATCATTGATAAGCTAGCCCGAAAAATGGAATTGCCACTTAGAAGTGGAAGGGTTAACTGCAGCCCTGATGGTAAAGTTTCACAGAGGCCTTTGGATTTTTGACCACCCGTTTGTGAAGAGAAACTGCAATGTATTGCTCGATGTGAGGCTTTAATCCAAATAGACTTATCAGGCAAATTAGGTTCCAAACTGATAAAAGACAAATTGCTCCAGGGTTTTCTGTACTGCAGAAACATTCCTCGAGAGTTGAAACTCTTCACTGGTGAGTTGTCGATATTGGTTCAAGATCTCTTCTGAGTGATTCAAACTTCTCTTCCTTCATATGGAGGAAGCCAAAGGAATTGAGCAAATTCGAGAAGGTTCCACAAATTCGTAAAGGTCTGTTAATGAGATGATGCGTCTTCTGTTGTCTTCTCCACATTTTTATTTTGGATTTCTCCATTAACAGTAAATACATATACAATAACAATCACCTAAGAAATAACATAAACAGTAGCAGTCAGCGACAACTAAGGTTAAATGTTTTAAAATCAAGGGTTCTCAACAACCCGCTATAGGTAGCCATAGTTAAAATTATGTTTATAGTGTTAGTTAATTAGTCCACTGGTCAGAGGCCGCTCGTGATGACTCATGTCATATTTTGTGACTTTAGATTTAAAAGCTATCCTTATAAACTGGACCAAATTGAATACAACCTAGGGATCATCACAATTAATTACAAAGGACATGGCTCCCTTACATGATCTGAAGTGATGACCAAGAAAATAAGATAAGATAAGATCCCTGTGGCCTTGTGGTTGACATTCCTGTCTCTCAGTCCTGCAGGCCTGGGTTTGTGACCGACTAATTCTTGTGAACGGAGGATGGCACAGGGGCAACGCACTGGTCTTGGAAGCAAGACCATGCAGAGCAACAGAGATTTGAATCCTGGATTTGCACTCAGAAACCAAACTCAGGTCAGGCATGGTATTAGGCGCAATAAAAAAAAATAAAAAAAATAAATACCATTTGGCTTTAACCATTTCTTCCTCTTGGTTCGGTAAAACGGGAAAATCAAGATAAGATGGGGCCAATCATCAACTCTCATTCTGCACGGGCATTTTCGAAAAACCCTCAGCAAACTCATTGTTTTGGAATAAGTAAATATTCAGTCAGACCATACATGGCAACCTCCTACCAAATGGAGAATTAATTTAGCTAATAGGCAGAGTTCTCATCAAGATCTCTTTTAAGTCTACATACATGGCCAAAAAAGGCAGGAATGTAAATGTTGTCGGCATCCAAAGCTAATGCCCTCCTCCTAGACCCAGCTTTGGTGATTAATTTCGCTTGGACAAGGGTGCCCTTAGTTATGTGATCCCTGCTTTCTGCTATATTGTCATGCCCAAAAGACTACTTCCTGCCTCCATCTCCGAGAACCCAGCAACTGCATTGAGGTTATCAGAGTAACCTACTTCTAGCTTAGTGAAGGAGGTTCAGATATCTAGTCTGTGCTAATGATTCAATATTCTGGAGCACTATAGCCTGATCCGAAGAGCGCTAATTTGTCTGCCAGAAAGGAGACCAAATAGTTTCCGCAGAAATTTGTTCTGTCCTGTCTCCAAGGGCTTACAGTTACCGGGGGCCCAGATTTCACTTCACAACATCAGTGGCAACACTTTCAATTTAAAAATGTCCTTGCATTTATCAAAACCAAGTACTCCATGTCAACAAAAAAACCTAGGAATGCCTTTAAATAGGATTGGCTGCTCTGTCTGCCTGATATTTAATATGGGTGATCCATAGACCATTCCTTGTAAACATCAAGCTTAGGTAGATTTGGGTGTCCACTACTTCAATAGTTTCCCCCTTTTATTTTACCCTTGTAAGGTCTCCCCTGTTTGCCAAAGATCATAATTTTGGTTTTACTTTTATTTAGTTTTAGTTTGTGGTTTTCTAAATAGTCATTGTGATAACAGAGCCCTTGAGTAAGGCCACCTGGGGTTACGTTATGTTATAAATACTTGTAAAGCACATTGTTTGCCCAAAGGTATCCTGGCGCTACAACCGCAGGCAACACCCAGATCAAAGAATCAAGAAGTACTAGAAGAGAAAGGTTTTTAGCACCCGCCGGAAAGGAAGATGAACCTCAATGGCACACAGCCAGAGGGGAACGAATTCCATGCATTTGCTGCCACCACTGAAAAGGCATAAGCCCCGATTCGAGAGTGTCTAATCCTAGGAAGCTGGATAATTTTCAGAGATTGAGAGCGTAGGGACCTGAGGGATATGTAGGGGGAGATCTTTATTTGAAGATATTCTACCCCAGGTTTGTAAAAGGCTCTATGAACCAGACAGGGATTTGAACTTAACACGCTGTTCAACTGGGGCTGATGAAGAAGCAGAGTCATATGGGCACCGAACATATGGGCACCGAACGGGGGGGGGGGGGTGGAGAACTGCTCTTGCTGCCATATTCTGCAATAACTGCAGGCGATGGAGCAAATGGTCTGGAAAGGCCAGATAAAGCGAGTTACAGTAATCATTATTAGTAATAACCCAAGACAAAATCACTGGGGCATGAAATTTGGACAGAATACACAGAAGCACTTTCCGTGGGTTGTGCAATTTGAAATGCGCCTTCTGACAGGACGAAGAAACCTGCTCGGCCATAGATAAAGATGCCATAATTTTGACACCTAAATCCTTCACCAAAGAAACGGGAGGAGGAAAAGGACGAAGAATCTCGGGCCAAAACTCGGGGGTCCAGAACAAGGAGGGGGTCGCCGTACCAACCACCAGCACCTCGGTTTTCTCTCCGTTCAACTTAAGCCAATTCGTAGCCATCCAATCGCCAACTGCCGCTAAGCAACTCCTAAGACGACCACCTGTCTCAGCCTGAGTTAAATCAAGTTGCACAATAATTTGCGTGTCGTCGGCATAGGAGTAGCACAGAAAGGATGTATGTGTGGATAATGCCAAGAAGTGGCTGAATATATAAGTTGAATAAAGTAGGGCACACAACAAAATAACAATGTTACTGGCATTTGAGTGCCTGGAGACTGCCCCTGGGTGGTGGCAGTGCATGGCATAAATCAGCATAACATAACATGGAGAAGAGCACTAAGCTCTTTGTTACTCAGCATGGCAGGGAAAGCATATATGTCAGAGTTGCACCGATCAAAGTCTGACATGAATAGGATAAACAGCGCAGGGGTGAGGTGGGATCCCCGCTTAACCCCCTTGTTAGTAGCAAAATAAAGAGTATTAACTCCTAGCCCAGCATACCTGACAGCAGTCAAGGTATCCACATAGGAAATGTAGACCATTTAAAAAAAAAACTATCAGCATTGTCAATTGCAGCATAGACAGTGCCCCCCCTCAACCTTCAAAACCTGTCAATGATTATGCTGAAGGTAAAACAATGATCTACAGTCAAGAAGCCATGCCTGAAACCAGCCTGGGTTGGCTAGAAGATGTTGTTCCTGGCAACCCACTCTTCAAGTATAACTAACAGGCCCTTGGAATACATTTTCGATGTAATGTCCAACCAGGAGATTGGCCTGTAGCAATGGATGTAATCCGGGTCACCCTTCTAAAATATCGGCATGATTATGCCACGTGTCTAGAGTACCAGGGCTCTGCCGGCATCATTGATTACCTTAAATAATTTGCCCAAAATTGGTGACCACCAGCTGGAGAACCCGACAAATAAAAATCGGACGTCAGCCTGTGCGTGCCTGTGGCTTTCCTATTCTTCAACTGGACAATGGCCGTAGAAATCTAGCTCGGAGAACATCATGTTCTTGTTGAAGCTGGTGAGGCCTGGGGGATGCTCCTCCCTGTGCGTGTCATACAATATCTCATTGGGGCTCCCCACTGTTTTCTCAACCCTTAGCTGCCACTCTGCAAAATAACTTGTGGTCATTAGTGAGTCTTGCTAGAGCTAAAGGTTCCATTGTTTCTCTATTTGTCCCTGTTTCTTCCTTTTCAGGAAACGTTTATATTCCTTTTTCAAGTGAAATCTTTGACCAGCTGATAGGGCTCTGACAGTGATTGCCTCATTTAAGATTGTCTTCCATTCCCTGCACTGGACATCACACCAGGGGGCATGGGTATGTTTCTAGGGGATGTTCCTGGTATGGGATTTCTTGCCTTTGCATATTTAGAATCGAATCATAGTCACAAGAGATTTCAATGTTGCAGCTAGTTCTGCTGGTGGCTGCTGGTTTTGAAGGAATAGACAGCGCTGATCTTTAACTTCTTCTGTGTTAAGACAACTATCTATATGATTATATCGGGCCAGGTAAGACACAGCATACACCATGAGCTATGTTCAGAATAAAGCATGATCGCCGGCATCCCAAATCCTACTCAGATTATGGTGATCAAACTTCCCTAATTTTCCACCTTGACTGAATATGCTCGCTATCCTGGGATACAGAAGTCATGCATCAGCCAGGTTTCATGGAGACAGAATATTTGTTATCAGCCTCGGTAGTTTATTTACGACCCCTGCCACATTGCATGAGATGCCCCCCTCCCATGCCAGCGTTGCTAAGCCCTCAAGACATACTGGCTCTGTGGCTAATTAAAGGTAAATTGGCTTTTGTGGCTTGATGCAATCGAACACACTATCAGTTGCATGCTACGATAAAACAGGTTTAATGATCAGCAGGTACCTCCAGGTGTTATCCCGTTTTACCTGGGTGAGTCCAATAATACAGAGCCTAGAGAAGGCCAGGGATCTGTCCACTTCTGTCCCTTAAGGTCTTGTTTTTCTGAGGTGCTTTGTGAGCTGGGGCCAGTGCTCGGATGATATGATCGAACCATCCGTTGTGGCCTGGCTTTCACGTCAAGAAAACTCAATCCCTTTCCTTGCCAGGGCATCTCTGCATTGTATCAAGCATGCACAAAAGTATGGGTTACTAAAACAAAAACGAATGTTGCAGTCCCCACAAAACATGCAGTCTGACAGGATTCACACCTAAGTGAAGTTTTTAAAAGAAACATCAGTGAAACACATTGTCTCCTGGATAGCCTCTATCAAAGCACATTTATATGAGTTCTTGTTCCCGCATGTGCTGCCATTAAAGGTAGCAATGAGATTCAGTTCCCTCCAGTCACGCATGGGTTATATTCCTTAATGCTCACCAACTTGAGTCTTTTTGATGTCCCCAGTGTATCTGGTCTGCAAAAGGCAGACAGTTGTCCATGATGTAGGTGCTAGGGGTAATAAACCATGTGTGAGTGCGCTTGGCCGTCAGCTTCAGTTTTAGGTAAAACTGCATCACCAGTACTTAGAGGTATAACCCTGAACCTCTTGTTATGTCAGGGACAAAGATATAGTGATTAAAGAGGCGGATAAAGGGGGTAATGTGCTAATCATGAAAACCAAGGATTACATCAATATGGGTCTAGCGCATCTGGCTACACCGGAATGCTATGAGAAATTGAGTGCCAATCCAACCCAGGAAATAGTCAAAGAGTTACATGCTGTGATCCAAGACGGATATGGGCAAGGTCTGATCACAGACAAAGAGAAACGGTTTCTGAGCACTACTGAACCCACCATGTCAATGATCTACTTCCTACCCAAAAAAAAAAGTATGATACATTACCACAAATACGGCCAATCATGAGTGGGATAGGGTGGACCACAGAAGGTCTGTCACATTATATTGACAATGCAATTAAGGAGCCTTTTCTGGCACTTCCATCCTACATTAGAGACAGCACACAGATCTTAAAGTTCCTGACAGACATAGGGCCTCATTACGAGGTGGGCGGTATGGGTTTAACGGCACCGGTAATGGTGCCAGTGCCGTTAAACACATTCCGCCCTATTACGAGGTTCCCTTGCTTGACCCACTCAGAACATCTGGTCAGACCAGACGTCCTTTGCGGGTCCTGCAAGGGGACCAGGGAGCTAATAACGGGCCCGTTATTAGCTCCATCCCCATTCCCATTGAGCCCTATGGGGGCTCGAATGGGAATGGGGATGGGTTTTTTGAATGAGGAATTACCGGGTCCTCCAAGGTTGGAATGACCCAGTAATTCCTCATTAAAGGAACCAGGACACGATTTTGGAGGCAGCCATGGGGCTAATAGCACCATGGCTACCTCAAACTCGTAATGAGGCCATAATGGAAAGATGATTTTCTCCTAGCAACAATGGGTGTGGCTGTGCTATATACAGCTATAGATCATGAATTGAATATCAAGGCAATTGACAACACCTATCGGGACTTTTCAGCATCTTAGAGGTCACATGTACACATTCTCAAGTTCACTCTCAACAACAATGTCTTCCTCTTTCTGGACTCATTATGTGCGAAGGAAGGGGGTTGCCATGGGGGCAAAATATGCCCCATCGTTAGCAAACCTTTTCATGGGACAATTCGAACAGACCCGTGCTTTAAGGAATAGCGGATTCACAGATATTCACAGATAACATCATAATATGGAGATGCTATCCTTGTAATTTGGCAAGGTTCCTCTGACCACTTTGAAAAATACATGCAATATGTTAATAACAACATGTATGGTATCAAAATGAAAGGACACTGTTATCGCAATAGTATTGATTTTCTAGACCTACATATCTACATCACAGCTGGTAACATAGAAACACTGACAAATCACAAGAACACTGAGGTCAACTCTGCACTGCATGCAGGGAGCTGTCATCAGAAATCCACAATCAACAACATACCATCTGGGGAGTTCTACAGAGCTCGCCAAATTGCAGCGATGATTTACAATTTGAGAAGGAATGTCAACTTCTAAGCAGAAGATTTCAGGAGAGAGGGAACCCACCCAGTATTGTTCGGAAATCACAAGACAAATGCAAACGACTGGAGAGAACGACTGTGCTCCAACATAGGATTAAAGATTTTACGTTCAATAGAGAATGTAAAAACATCTACAACATTACCAAATACTCACGGAACACACACATTCTGTACAAAATAATACAGAAACACTGGCATTTATTGCTTATGAACCCCGACCTTTGCCAAAATTTAGACAAACAACCCAGATTTGTCTTTACTAAAACTCTGATTAGGAATATATTATGCCCTTCCTATCTAGAATCTAGCCGCATCAAAGAAAGTACTAGGGGTAACTGGCAAAAAAGATTGACAGGCTTCTATAAATGCGGCACCTGTAGCATGTGCAAATACGCTCATGCTGACTGTGAGGAATTCACGGACAGCCGGGACATCAAAATCAAGATTAAAGACCACATGAACTGTAGAACTACCTATGTAGTCTACGCCCTAATCTGTGTTTGTAAGACACTGTATGTTGGAAGCACAATCAGACAATTATGGGTGAGGATTAGGGAACACCTCGCAAGTCTTAAGAGTCAGGACATCAGACTACCCCTCTCAGTAAACTGGCAAGAGTGTCATCAGATGGATAATCAAAATGATCTCGGGTTTATTGAACTGATGAAGGCCAAATCTGACATGGGAGGAGGGGACTTGGAACTCAAATTAAGGTAGATGGAGTCCAGAAGCATCTGCTACTTCTGATGTGTTAAAAACAGTCTTAACACTGAATACGAGATTAACGTTTTCTTGTGAACACGTGGAACGGGCATGACGCACGTGATGTCACACGCTCGGGATACGCAGAATAACAAACAAAATGGCTCTACTGGAATTTGCACGCACAAGAGCCTGGCGATAGATCCCGATTTTGAAAGACAATCGCTCCATAACATAAGGATGATGCTTAGCATCTCGTTTTCCGGAGATTAAGGATGTACTTATACGAAGCAATTTGACTCGGGGCCACATACCATTTATAGACCCATGCTAAGGGAATCCTAGCAACCTAACGGCGCTTCTAATAATATAACCAATATCTGGTTGAAGAAATGTATAACATGCACAAACCATTTGTGCCGCGCTATAACCAATCTCTCTATACATAACTGCTTGCATATACATTGATGAAACAGACGATAATGTGTGACATCGATTAGTGGGAGGATGCTTATGACCTCATGTTTCTTGTAGGATACAATCAGGTTGAGTGACCACGTTGTGACACGGAAATCTGACCACAAGGACTTGATACAAATTACAACAAGGGTGAGAATACCTGAGAAAAGTTGCATGTTAAGTAAGCCATCCTTAAATTAAGATTAAACCGAGTTCACTTATCTGGCCACCACAGTTTTGCAGGGAGCACCACAAGATGTATATTGGTGAGTACCAACAAACCATACAATTATCACGTCCTTTCCATGGATTTTGGGGCCTCTATTAGAGGCATCGCAAGGATATGCCACAAGGGGTGTCAACCCGACTCACAAACCCAAGAATCCAAGTACTAGACTGTTTGCTTTATGCAATATAAAGATGCTAGTTGCACCCAAACACTAGCACAAGCACAACAGGTATAGACCAACCTGGCTCAGGTCTTTGGAGTACTTAACACACCTCTCACCCCTACCCATGTTTGAGTTTATGTTAAACTTTGCCAATATGCATTAAATTAATATTGGATGGTCTTGTGTTCTTATGGGTTCTTCTCTCCTAATTTGACCTACCATCCCACGACCAAATGATGGATTTGGTATGTATATTTATGTTGTTAATAATCAAACAATGTGTATTGTTTTTATATAACACTGTACGAAACAACTGCCTTGAAAACGACCAAGTGTCGAAACACGTGTTGACTGTGGCAAGTTAATAAATCTAATACAATATAATGTGATGACTGTGAAGATCAATATATTATATAACAGCAAGAGAAGTAGCACTGTGCAGTACAACTAATATAGGCATAGCACGAATCGCCAGTAACACCAATTAAACTGCAGTTGTGCACTATGCTTCTTACTTTTATCAATGTGGTAGCCTGTTGATCAGCCAGTCTACTCTCAGGCAGCGTGTGTGCATAGTGAGCGATTCTCCCCCTCGCTAACTTGCTTGACGCAAGATGGATGTGCATGGCTTGCATTCTGCGTGACTACCATGTCACCATTTGGGCACCCTGTTTAGCGCCCTTCGGGCATCCTTTGGACTTGATTGCCGGGACGTGTTCCACCAGCAGTTAATCGGTCGCTGTGCCCAGCTGACCTCTCTGAATGCTGTAGTAGGCTGCCCCTCTCCATGGCTCCGCTGCCCGTAATTATGTTCTGGGAAAGTTGTTGGTGTCGAAAGTCAGGCCAGGTGCACAACATGCCACAGGTAAGAGACAGTCCAAAGTCTGCAGCAATTTGAGACAGCATTGTCTGTCCAGCCTAGACTCCTCTCTTAGCACTAGTGAGTGTGGGCCTGCCCTTCCAACTTGTGGAACAGCGATGAGGAGGTGGCTTCACCAGCAGTGTTATCCAGATCACCAACACAGGTTAGATGGAAGTCCTCTGGGGCTTACCCATCACAGTTTATCCTTTTCCTTTGCTCAGTTGCTGATAATGCCGTCACACTCGGCTGGGCTTGTTGTCACATCACCTACCGTATCCACATTAGCTAGAGGATCCACAATATTATCTTCAACGGATGGAATCGGGGAGATCTTCTTCCTACCTGAGCGGGACAACTGGGTTTGACTAACCCTCCTTTCATTGGAGGCCAGGGAATCGTACTTGTGTGCATTGAGGCCATTTTCATCGTACAACAGGTCGATCAAAATTCCAGCCTTTCATACATGCTGCCACCGGGGGAATAGGTCAGTGTCAACCCAGAATGCTTAATCTAGATCTGTGTCTGTTTTTCCCCTACTATGAGTTTAATCGAGGCCTACTTGTCATGCTCTTCATGAATTAGTGCCAGTAACTGGAAGTTAGATGGTAATCCGGACGTACTTGGTAGAGTGTCCCCTACCCTTTCACTGGTGGACCCTGATTGGCTGTCATCGCCTGTGACCCTCATGTCACCGGCATTGCATGCTGTAGCATACCTTCATCATTGTTGGGTGTCTAGGGTCCTTGATCAATCTCTCTGATTATCTCTTCCACCCTCCAGGGGCCTTAAGTCTTGTTTTGGGCCTTGGTTTTTCTTTTCGATGGACTTTAGGCAACACCTTATCTCTTTGCCCCATCCTTTCACAGTAGATGGACAAAAGCATATGGATGCTACGGGCTTTAAGGGCGTTATGGGCATATATACCCCTGTGGATCTGTGTGCTATCGTGAATGCCGAATTATGCCGTTTTATAACTAATGCGGCTAGGCAATGCCACCTCGCTCTTGGCCCGTCTGTCCTTCAGAAATACAACCTCAATGTAATCTGCTATTGTTAGAGCTAATCATAATGTGGAGCAACACATCTGGCATTGCCCTTGCGGGCGAGCAGGTCTTGGCTTCCGGTGCACTTCCTGGGCTATGGGTGCTTAACTATTATGAAAGTATTATGTTTTGTTGTGTTTGCTTGTAGACAGGCAATAGCACCAAGGAACAAACAGGCACTGTATCACCTAAGGCCTGCCAGTGACCTGTTGAAGGTCAGGAACAGACCAAGGTGACCACCTGTGCTGTCAGATGGTTAGATAGCTCAGTCACTGTACGGGGGTTACAGCAGGGTTTGAACAAATTGTGCCCGGCCCAGGAGCCGCAGCCCCCGGTAATGCCCTTGCGCCTGAAGCCGTCCTACCAGTGTCACGCAGGTCTGGGCTCTGGGCTGAAACATAGCAGAAGTTTGCCCCCTGCTGTGTTCGGTGCTTGTAGGATGGTGTTCAGCAGTCCACTTTCAGCTGACACTGTTCGACTGCACTGCAGAGACTACAGTGATGTGAGGCCTCAGCACTGAACAATCGAGCCGCTCCCCAGCAGGAAACAAGCAAGCTTAGGGGCCGCCTCTGAGTGCCTACTCAAAATAATTTCCAGGGTGGTAGCTGCAGAACTCTGAAGCAAAACCTGGGGGTCTGCGCTATATCAGCGGGATGTGTCAGTGTTCTTCTGTTTTCAGTTCTAGCAAGGAAACCATTCACAAATGGCCTTATTGTCAAATCCCCCATCCCCAGAGCATTAAAAAAGGTTCTAAAGACAGGTGTAAACACCTGTATTAACACCTCTGTCTTACATTTTTCAACATTGTAATGTAACTTACATCTTTCTTTGACTCACTCATCTCTACCATTCCTTTCTATTCTTGGCTCTTATCGTTCTGCTCTTTCTTTTCCTTCTTCTCATGTTTCTGGTTCTTGTTTGGATCTTATTTTTACATCATCTCTATCTACCTCTTCTTTTTCTGCCCCTCCCATTTATTCTTCTGATCATCATCTTCTATTCTTTTCTATTCTTCCTTCTCTCCCCTCTGCTGGGTCTCCATGCCCTACAGCCCCTATTTATTTTGTTGGGCTTTTTGTGCCTTTAATACTCCATTGTTCATTTTGTTTTGTAGTTCTGGTCTTCCTTCTCATTGTCATGACCTACAGAACGCGCCCCTTTTCGACTTCCTGGTCCTTGTCTCAACGGGACTTGCACTCCCTGGTACTCCCTACATGGCCGTCCAGCGTGAAACACCATCCTCGTTCTACACGTTGGACGTAGCGTGTTCTATGAATAGACCACGCCACCCGCGGCTCTGTGCGTCTCAATGCTATTGCGAAGTAGCGACCAGACGTGTGCTCCGTAGCTTGCGGTATTGCTTCCCTGATTCTGTCCCTACTAACTCCATTCCTAGTCCCTCTCCTTTCATTCTTACTTCCTGGACTCGTGTGCTGAGTAGTGCACCTTCTTAATTTCCCGGATTCCTGGATCGTTGCATCCCAGAACTTTGAACGCACGCTGGAGTCGGAAGAGACTCATGCAGCCTCATTCAAGACCCGATCCGTCTGCAAGAAGGCATCGACCAAGAAATCCAGCAAAGATCGGACTCAGGTGAGAAGGGGGGAACTCCTTGACACTCATTCTATGATTGCTGCTCAACCCGTGGATGACGCAGCTTCTATTTTCTCGTCCATGCTTTCTTCTCCTTTGATCCTTTATACCCGGTTTCTTCCTTCTCTCCCTCTCGGAAGCCACCTCAGCCTCGGCTTACTTCCCATCTTCTGCTCTATGTGGCGTGTTCTTTGTCACCTGGAGAGACGCTGGCATAAAACTTTGTCAACGTCACAGATCTTCTCTCTTTTTCTTCTTATCATACACTATATGATGAGGTTCTTTGTCAGCTAACCGTTTGCATTGTTTGGATCTTCTGCATGCTCAAACTGCTCACCCTCGCCGTTTGTTTCAATCACTTTCTCGTCTTCTGTCTCCTCCTTTGCTTGATTATCCTGTTAATTCTACTATAACTACTTCAGGCTTTGCTTCTTAATTTTCTTCAAACGTGACTGCGCTTCTATCTGCTATTGTTCTGTCAGCATCTTCTTCATGTTCACCCAGTTCTAGATCTTCTTCTGTTTCAACCATTTCTTTGTTTTCACAAATCTCTAATTCTGTTACCTCTTCTGTTTTAGGTCGTGGCCATCATACTGCTTGTGCATCTGATCCTATTTCTTCATCTCTTATACCAAATGTCTATCCTTCATTGGTTTCTTATCTTATTTCTCTTTTTAATATTTATTTTCTTCCTCTACTTTTCATGCTTCTTTTTAAGAATGCCTCAATTCTTCCCATCTTGAAGAAACCATGTTTAGATCCTCTGTTCCCTGCGAATTTCCATCCAATTTTTCTTCTCCCTTTTCTTTCTAAATTGCTTGAACGTCTTGTCTATTATCAGGTCTCTACTTTTGTCACTGAAAATGCCATTCTTCTTCACTTCCAAACAGGGGTTTGCCCTCTTCATTCAATGGAAACTGCTCTTCTTTCTGTTTGTGATTTTCTCCTTTCTGCTTCTCCCCTTTCTGCTCACTATTGTAAACATTGTTTTTTTGATTATTTTATCGGATCTGTCAGCTGCTTTCGACACTGTGGATCATACTTTACTCCTAACTTCTCTTTCTTGTGATTTTCTGGTTATGTGTTATCCTGGTTTTGTTCTTATCTATCTTATTGCACAGACTCAGTCTCCTGGGCTGGGTCTTCTTCTAACACTTTACCTCTTCTTCATGGTGTTCATCAAGGTTTCCTTGTTCTCTTTACGCTTCTCCTCTAGCGGCTATTATCTCATCGTTTGGGATCGCCAATCATTTCTATGCAGATGATACCCAACTCCTTCTGTCCTTTTCTTCTTTCACATCTTCTATTCACAATAATCTGGCTTCTTGTCTTAATGCTATTAAAATATGGATGTCTGGTTGCTTTCTTGTTTTGAATGCGTCAAAAACTGAAGTTATTTTTTTCCCAGCTACTACTATTCCTCCTCTTTAGCCTTCTCCTTCTGTTTTGTTTCCTCCTTCTCTTCTTCATGTCTATACTTCTGTTCATAATCTGGGTTTGTATCTTAATTCTGATTCGTCTCTTTCTTATCATATTTTGATCACATCACACTCTTGCCGTTTTCATCTCTTTAATATTTGTAAACCTTGTACTTTTCTTACGTTTAAGGCTACATAACCTTTGATCTCTTGACTAATTTGTTCACGTTGGTTCTATTGCCCTACGCTGCTCTTTGCTCTTCCTGTTTCTCCTTTGGCTTCTTTAAAGTCAGTTTTTAATGCTTGTATGTATTATCTCCTCACAAATCTATCTCTATGTCACTATCCTCTCTAGGATGGTTGCCTTTCTATTCCCGTCTTCAAATTAAACTTTCTCTGTCTTGTTTTTAAATGTCTTTATTGTCTTGCACCTGTTTATATTTCTTCTCTCATTTCTTTCTACGTTCCTTCTTGTGGTTTACATTCTCAGAGTCAATTTCTATTATCAGTTCCTTACCCCCTTGCCCTCAATCACGCTTTCGTTCTCTTGGGCCGGGAGGATAGCTCAGGGGCAACACGCTCGCCTTGGAAGCAAGATGACATGGAGCAACACAGATTCGATCTCAGGGTCCGTGCTTAGAACCCTTTGGGTATTAAGCACATTATAAATAACCAATTACAATTACATTACATTTTCTCTTTGCTTGCTCCACTTCACTGGAATTCCCTCCCTCTGTCTCTTTGCTCTATTACTTCTTACTCTCTTTTTCGTTGTTCTCTTAGCAATTATTTTCTTCAATCTTAATGGAAACTACGTACATTTTGTATAGCCTTTGATTTCATATTCAATTGTACTGTCAGTGTGTTTTGTTTAGAGCTTTGGCGTAAGGTGATATATCAACTAAAAATAAAATGTTAATTGTCTTTACAGTTGGAGTGAGGGGCTTGCCCTTTTCACCTTGCATTCAAGCTCCCCGTTCACAAACGCTTGGCTTACTCCCAGCATTACATGTTCATTTTGGCCTAAAATGTAATCAGCTTGTTCTTAGCACCTGATGAAAGCAGGTGGATTCCTTAGAAATCTAGTGTTGAGTCCTCCAGCAATCGTTAGTTGTGGAAGCCAATTACACTTTTTCAAAAACTTAGCAGAAAAAAGTGCAAAGGCAATATCCTCCATTTTCACACTTATTTCTGGAATTGAGGACAATTTCATGTAGGGGACTAAATTGCACATAAGAGCAAATGTTGACAGTCTCAATCATTGTCATTAACACTTTTTTGAAAATGAGGTCCAGAGTCTAAATAAATGGAAAACAGTGTTTTCCTGCTCTTTGTGAACATACCTCCAGGTACAGTATAGGCGTTAACCACCAATTTCTTTAAGCACCACCATTGCAAATATCATCATTGAACCTTGAACGTATTTTAAATGATTTCAAATGTAACTATGCGCCGATGAGTAGCACTGGACAGTTGTGCGATATGAATACATGTGCGGATAACATGGCAATGGGAAGGACGTAAGGGATACGGCGATGATGAACTCAACGTTAGAAACATGTGAAGTAATGCTTGTTGCAAAAGTGCATTGTTCTTGTACTGTACTCATTTGAAAATAATTAAAAGATTTTTTTTTAAAACTATGCGCTGATGAAAAATTACAGGTGTGTTATGTTGTGTTATGTTATGTTATTATACTTTTGTATTGAGCCGAATCACCACCAAAGTAGTGTCCGGATCCTTGTCCAACAAGTATATTGTGCCCCGACCCAGGGACACCTGTCCATAGCCTGCTGGAAAGAACGGCATGAGCAATTGTGATGCAAGGGGCAAGGAAAGTAGTTTGCAGACAGTGGGAGGGAGTTAGTCAGGGCTAGTTGCTTGCATTAGTGTGGATGTGTGTTCATCCATTATATATGGGCTATCTTCTAGAGAGAGGCACACAGATAGCATGTGTTGAGCTAATATATACGCACAAGGATTCCAAGGCAGTTTTGGAGTATTATAAGATAGAGATTGAGTAGTGTTGGGTGTGTGAGGGACTTCAGATCACACCTAGGTAATCCTGGTAGATATGTATTGAAATAGAACAATAAAATGCAGCGCCTGAGTATATATATACATGTCACATAAGATTGAAGAACGATATGATACAAAATCTTCAGCTCTTTGCTGAAATTGCCCATAAATAATTCACGACCTCAGATGTACACGGAAAGAATTTTGCAGACTACACGACACAAAGGTGTATATTAACCTTCGCTTTCTTTATACTTTCAGCAGCAAAAAAATTATAAATGCCTACAAATAAAGCACACTTGTAGATTCAGACATCTGAGCAACAAGCAATACAAGTAGTGTGATGCCTCTAGCATCCAATCCATGGCATCATCTCTGTTCCTTTGCCAAACCTTATTCTTTGAGGCAAACAAAATAACTCACCGCCTCCTTTGCAAACCTTTAAACAAACTGTTCAACTTTAAAACCCATCACCAAGTTGTGGAAGCACTCCACATGTTTACATAACTTTGAATAACTCTCCAGCTTTAGAATGTCTGGATGTCTTGGACTACAAAACTAAAAGTCAAAGCATATTTATCACCAACTGTGCAAGATGCAAATACGAATAACATAATATAAATTACTGCAAGCGTAAAGCTACATAAGCATGGAACTAGTCATCCCCAAAAGATTTACAGAAAAAAGGGAGGGATAATACTCACCTCCATGTCTTTAATAGAATCACTAATCCCTCACTTACTAAATAGTATGTGGAATCTGCATTCTGCAGGAAGACTGGTGGTGAGTATTATGCTTGTTCATGCTCACTAACCACTTACAGAGTCACCTCTTCTACAGGCTTAAAATAAAATCTTTCAAACCTGGAGTCACTAGACCAGTTTTCAGTCTCATTATATCCCCTAACATAGCCCCCACCGTAAACGTATTTATGCCATAGCATCCCTGGCTAAATGATCACCAAACAAATACATATCTATCTCCATCGGTCTCATTGTCATGAGGAAACTGTCTTGAAGGGATGCTGTAAAGCAATCATTAACTGCTTCTCGCAATGAAGTCTAGAATTAGTTGTGGCCAACTCAAGCTCCTCCAAAAACGCACCATGCACAAGCACGGTTTATCCAGAAAAGCAACACAAGCAGCTAATCTTAACACCGTCTGACAGTAAAAAAAAAAAACATCTGATGAAAAATGCCAAATGCCCTGACAACAGATGCTCCATTGCACAAGATAAGTAACAATGGCATAGCGAGCTTCATTGAAAGTGCTTTAAGGCTGAGAGCAAAATGATCTTGTCAAATACTGTTTACATCACAAATTGAAAAATAGGTCACGAATGTACACCTTTCATGAAACAACATATCAATTGATGCTCCCTGACAGGGGAATTTCTGACTAACCATGGCCCGCATACATATGTAACAACCCTAGCCGGACTGCATTCCTTTTTGTCTTCAGATAAAGAAGCCAAAACATGGCTATGCGTATGTAGCGCGTTCATTGCAGGTTTACATATGGGATTGAAACTACATTACAGACACCAGTGCTGCCACAAACGGCCATGTTGCTTTGTTGAAAGCGTCTGAGGCATCATTTTTAGCGATCAGTTTGACATTAATGGATTTGTTTTCCCAAAGGTTTAGTCAACATTGTCTGAATCTGAGAAGTCCTCTCAGGAAATCTGTAGAAAGTTCCAGAAGAACTGAAAACCATGTTTGTGACTTCCACAAGAGCATCACCAGAACCACTGATACACTTCTCTCCAAGATTAAGCGAGAGTCCTCACAAGTAGTCAAAATACTGGGAATGCCTCTAGAAAAAACAACATCAAAATTTTACTTGGTATTAAAAGAACAAACCTCTTGATAGAGTGCCTTAATTTGTGTATTTATGATTTCATTTAACTTTGTCTGGGAAGGACAATGGTGCCTTCGCGAGTTTAAAAGACAAGGCTTTGTGTCTGTCCATGCAAGCAGGTACAATCAATCGCAAATACGGCCAATTCTCCTTACTTCCTGTTCTTGAGTTCTATAACGCAAAGGTGACCTCAATTTTAACCTATGGAGCAGAAACACAATTGAGCTTTGCACAAGCTAGATGGGGCCGTGTTGAGCTTTTTTTTGGAAACAAGTTCTTCATTTGCCCCAAGGAGTCCCCAATTGCGCCCTCATATTTGAATTTGGTATTGTGGGTTTAGAGGCCATGGCATGCTGGAAAAATCTAAGTCTGCTATCAACAATTCTGAGCTCCTCTGGTAATTCGCCTTGTATGTTGCTTAGCGGTCTAAGGGAATCAAAAAGAAATCAAGGTTTTAATGGCTGGATTCAGGAATGTACTCTAGCCCATAAGGAAACTGATGCAAATGAAGAGCTGCTAATGTGTAATTCCTTAGAGAATAAAAGGAAATGACATAGATTTGACTGGATTCGAACCGTGGATGCGGTTAAACAGTATAAATCATTAGCGCAGATGCTAACTCAAGAGAAGCATTTAAATGCTATTCCAGAATGTGTAAAGAAATTCCCCAATGCTGGATGGCGTTCTAAGTTTCTGAGATTGCACCTGAACCTTTTTCCTAATAATGAGGTAATAGGGTCCAGGAATAGCATTTCACATTAACTGTGATTGTGTGGCTTTGTGAAGCTTTGACTAAACTAGAGACTTTACCACACCTGATTTTAGAATGTATGCCTCTAAGGGCTCTCTATTCGCAGCTTTCGGCCTAGTGCTGAAGGACTTTAGAGATCTCTCCATTGAGGTGGCCTGAAACAGTATTATCAGAACTCAGCCACAATAATGGAGCCTTGCTGCTCTTCGTCTTTTAAATTTTATCTTACCCTTCCCTATGGAATCTTAGTAATGTATTCGTTAGGTTATTGATTGCGGTGCTACTCAAGTTGTGTTGCTGTATTTGTTTCAACATTTTTAGAGGCTATCTTATCTTTTTCTTGCCGAATCTTAGTAATTAATTTGCTACGTTTTTTTATTATGGTGGTACTGGATCTGTTTTACTGCATCTGCTCTCTTATCTACATGGTGCTTTAAAAAATGTTCTATTGGTTTTATGGAAGTGATTTTATGTCTAGGAAGTATGCATTTTCTGCAATGCTGATGGGTTTATATTTTGTTGTGTAAAAAGTTCACTTGCTTGAACTAATGCACATTGATCACATTAGTTAAATTTAAAAAGTATACATTGCTGTTGCTCATAGATCTGGCATCAAATGTAAAAGCGTGACAGCTGAGTGTTCAGCATTAACATGAGTAGGTACACTTGTCATGGGCTCCAACGACTCAGGGATGTAGTCTCCAATCGCAGATATCCCTAACGTATCTGCAGTTCCAATCGTCCGCTAGATTGAATCGATCCCATACGTACTCTGTCATGACCGAGATCCTCATGGACAGGCAATAATTCTAGAAATGTGTGGCTAACTCTGCCATGAGTCTTGATTTAGCATCTGCAGCACTTCCATAGTAGGTATTTCTGCTGGCAGGAATATGCTAGCAGGAATATGCCAGCAGACTGGCATGCAGACGTATTCCCGTTAGCAGAAAGTAAGCTGTAGAGGACGAAATGCCAGCGGTATCCTGGAATCAATAGTGGCAGAGGCAACAGAGATGAACAGTGTTTGGGGGAGTAAAGAAAAGATGGAGACTGAAAACAGTCTGGTGAAGTTTCATGTTTTGAGTTTTTCAGGCTGGTTCAGCACTGGCAGGTCAAGGTATAGGCCCGACTGCCAGGTGTATTCAGTGCTCTGGCAGAGAGAGCCAAGAAGGAGAAGTGTGGCAAGCATCGCAAGGCCACAGGTTTCACTTGGTGGCATTGTGCTGTGATAGAATCAGGCAGCCGTGGTAGTCAGTCTGCCTGATTCAAGATGGCCAGTTAGGTTACAGGGTAGTTAATCCATGGAGCTGAAGACCACTGTTGTTGTAATTAGTGCATGAATTTCAGCTGTGCACTAATTTCAGCAGCACCACTGACTTCAGTAGAGGTAGTATGCACCATTTAAAGACATTTTGCTAATGTTGCAGCATGTGTTGGGTGTGGCTTAGTGCTGAATGTGTGGCCGTGAGGGCAAACTAAAGAGGGGGTTGATCTGGAGTATAGCATAGTAGTGTAGCACAGTGTAGAGTAGGGTCCTGATGATCTTAATATTACTAAATACCAACACCACTAATAATAACTTATCATAAACCTACTGACATTAGTATTTGGACTGGGTGCTGCAGTATGGGCCAAGGAAAGCAAAAATGAAAATTGAAAGCTGCATTGCAGTGTGCTTTGTGGATGTTAGATTCAGAACACAATGAAGCAGCAAAATGTGTCTTGCAAAAAAAAGAAAAACAGGAAAGCCAGAAAGGATGTCAGGATGCCATGTTGCACATTTCATCTTGGCTTGAGAAGTGTGCTGCACAAAGGTTACTGTGGAGAAACAGAAAGGGTATGGAAAGAAGTTACTGGGGTGTTGGCTAAAAGGGGAGGTGGTGATTTATGTATTTATTTATTTATTCGCATTTGTTGAGCGCACAGGCAGCCCACAGGGCATCGTGGCGCTTGTTACAGATATGAAAATGACTTGTTGTACATACAGTGAAGTCATTTCTTAGTTGCAAGAGAAGAGTAGTAGCTACAGGAGAGGAGGAGAAAAGAGTAAACGACACAAAAGGAGAGGAATTAGTTAAACAAGGTGGTTTTCAATTTTTTTCGGAAGGCAGTGAGAGAGGTTTCTGCTCTGAGCGTGCTAGGTAGTGCGTTCCATAGCTTAGGGGCAATGTAGGGGAAACTTATTCCACCTGCTCTAGCTCGTTTGATGCGTGGAATCCTAAGTTGGTTGGTGTGGCATTGCCTAGTTGGTCTGGTGGAGTGAGATCTGGCTAGCGTATCAGATAGGTATGAGGATGCAGACAGGTTGATACATTTGTGTGCGGTGGTAAGTATTTTGAATGTAATGCGCTCTTTGACAGGTAGCCAGTGTGCTGCCTTTCTGGCTTGCGCGATGTGGTCCCTTTTTGGTATATTGAGAGCTGCTCTTAGTGCAATATTCTGTGTTGTTTGGAGTTTATTGAGATTGGAGTTGGAGGTGCCAGCCAATAGCGCATTACAATAATCTAGTTTGGCTCCAATGGTGGCTCTGGCAATAGAAAGGCAGTTATCTTTGGTTAGGAAAGGTTTGATGGCATTAATGAGCTTAGTGCTCAGGGCGGAGGCAGAAACAATGGAGTTGACTTGCTTGTCCATGGAGAGTGAGGCGTCAATGTGGACTCCTAGGCCCTCATTACGACCCTTGCGGAAAGCGACTGACCGGAGCGCCACAGCGTAAATAGCGTTTCCGCCATTGCACGAAGGAGCAAAGTGCGGCCCATTCCGACCCATCGGGCACGAGCACCACGCCACGGCGGAAGTGCAAAGTCCGCGATGGCGGAAATGACCCCAAAACGGCCCACACCGCCGCCGTACGGCGCCCTAGGTGCAATACCGCCACCCCTCTTAGCGGTCACCGCAGTGTGCGCCTACCGGAAAGTACGGTGACCGGAACTATACGGAAACGGAAGTAAAAACATGGGCCCGGAACGGGAAACATCCCGGCGTACACCTATAAAACCACTAAAACCACACAACCACTAAAATCACTACCCTGAAACACACCCCAACCCGTCACCCACCCTAGCGAAACCAAGACAAATGGGAAAAGTAGCGAAGAAAGCGTGCGACCGCAAGCGGCAGGTCCACTTCTCCCGCGAGGAACTCACCGTGCTAACAGAGACCCTCCAGGAGAATGCTGCCGTCGTCTTCTCCACGCAAATGACCAGAACGGCACTTGCAAACAAGAAGACCATATGGGCTCTGGTGGCACAGCGGGTAAGTGCGGTGGGGACCGCACCCCGCACCCCACAGCAATGCCGCAAGCGATGGGACGACCTGCGGATACGCGTCCGCAGCATACTCTCTGCCAACCGCAACATTGCCACAGCCACCGGGGGAGGTCCTGAATCACCCATCAAGTTGACCCCCTGGGAAGAAATCTGTGCCTCCACCATCGGAATGGAGAGCATAGAGGGAGTCGGAGGGATGGAGAAAGGAGTGCAGACATCCGAAGATTCAGGTAGGTGTACCAGATAAAACAATGCCAAATCCACACAGTCCATCCATGTGAAGTACCATGCGTCCACATAGTGCAAAAGAAACACATGTCCAGGAGAACGGCCACACACATCGGCCTGATAGCGCACGTTAAAACCCACAATAAATACATAAATAATTAAAAACCCCTAATACACGCACTACACGTGCAGCAGGCACACCCTAACTGCAGGCTGCCAAACAACTGCACCCTCACTCCACACACAAATCAAAGCACCTCCAAGGACCCGACCCAAATCACCCTCAGGTACCACCCCAGAGCATGTGATACAATGCCATTCCAATTCCCACAGACCCATCATTAACCCTCGCCCTCCTTTACTCCACCACAGGGTCCGATCCAAACGACGAGCTACAGGACACCCCTACCAGCACACCTGCAAAGAGGGCCAAGACCAACGGCCAGAGACCCTCCACCTCAGCTGCACGCATCAAGACACGGCAGCAGCACAAATCAGGTGGCAGCACAGAGGAGGGAACATCAACAGGCACCCCAGCAGCCAGCATGCCCACAACACCACCACCACAGGTCCCCCCAATGGATGCCACAGAAGGCACTGCCTCTGGTGGCAGCAGCACCATAGGTGACACCCCATTGATGGCAGCATGCTCCGACACAGAAAACGGGGATGTCGAAGTCAGATCCATCCATGACCTGTCCCAATCCCCCTGTCTGTCCCATCCCGTACAACATGAGAATACCACGCAGGGGCACCCACAAGACAACGACTGGCCATCCCCCCCAAGCCCTGTGGCAAGGCAACATGAGGACAACAGCCCCTCTGTGACACCCCCGCAAATGGGCATGGCCCAGCAGAGGCAACAGTCCCTCGACCAGTTAATCGTGCAACAGCAGCAAATGGCCACGCTCCTCAAGGACCATGCCGATGAATGTGGGGGCACTAAGGCAGACATAGAAACATCAACTGAGACACTTAGGGCAGAAATGGAGAGAGGCACAGAGACGCTGAGGGCACAAATGGAGAGTAGCACCGAGAGCCTGAGAGTCCAAATGGAGAGAAGCACCGAGAGCCTGAGGGGGGAACTGCATGCGACGTCCAAAGACGTATGTGCCGAACTTGCCGCAGTGCGCCGTGTGCTCACTGAGCTCTCGCAAACCCTTAGGGACATGCATGGACGTGAGCAGGCAGACACATCATCCGTTGCAAGTTCCGTCCAGGGCAGCCCCCAACGTAGATCTGGAAGGAACCTGCGCTCCACAGGCAGGGGTGCCCCTGATACCCGCAGAGGGGGCTTGCAATAGCGACAGCCCACTGACAATGAGCATCTTTGGACACTGGGGTTCGTGGGGGAGGTAGGAGGGTGGAGGGGGTGTGTTGGGCTCACTTGGGTGGCGGGTCGATAGGGTGTTCAACATGACATCACATATGCCATAAAAAGTGCACGATCAACCAATGAGATGTGTGGACATTGATTTCTGTGTACTAGGCCATCATAGGCGTACAGTCCATATTGTGCATGTCCCAGACACGCACAGTGCCACGAGTCCCGTGTCCATGTATCAGCCACCAGGCGTGAGTGCTAGAAGCATACATCAATGAGATGCTGACGAATGTCACGGGCCTCCGGTGCCTCGCAGACTCCATGAGGTGCTGCCACATCCCCACCCTCATCATGACCATCATCATGTGCTTGCAGTTCTGCGTCAGGGGGCATGGGCACATTTCTACGTACGCACATGTTGTGGAGCATGATACATGCCATGACCATCTTTGCAACCTTCTCATGGCGGTACAGGAGTGCCCCGCCAGACCTGCTGAGGCAGCGGAAACGAGTCTTCAGTAGGCCGAATGCCTGTTCAATGACTACACGGGTACGTGAGTGGGCATGGTTGTAGTCCTCCTCATGCTGGTCCCGTGGGTTCCGGACTGGTGTGAGGAGCCATCTCTTCAGTGGATATCCAGCATCACCTGTATGTGGACGAGAAACGTATGATGTGGAATGCCATTGCTACGTACGCACACCCCCCCCCTTCCTGCCAGGTCATTGCCAAATCACATTCCCCACATAATCATGCATGTAATGAGACTCACCGAGTAGCCAGGATCTGTTCCCTGCGTGTCGCTCCATGTAGCGTGGTATTGTAGAGTTCCTCAAGACCATAGAATCATGGGTTGATCCAGGGAATCGGGCACAACAATGTGTAATGATCCTGTTGGAGTCACACACCATTTGTACATTCAGGGAATGAAATTGTTTTCTGTTGCGGTACTGGGCCTCCATGGCATGTGGGACGACCAATTCCACATGGGTGCAGTCGATGGCACCAATGCAACCCGGTATGCCGGCAAGTGCATGGAATCCCACTTTTGTGTTGGTAATTTCCTGCTCGGAGCGTGGTAGAGAGATGTAGTCGTCTGCGTGCTGCAGGAGGGCATCGAGCACTTGCAATAGTGTCCGTGAGAACAGTGGCTGAGAAATGCCATGCAACTGTCCGACTGTGTGCTGGTAGGTGCCTGTGGCCAGGAAGTGGAGTACAGACACCACCTTCAGTAGGGGTGGGATGGCGGTTGGGCTATCTATCATGCTGACAAGGTCAGCCTGTGTCATGTCCACAATGGCGGCTATGGTGTCCCGGTCCAGACGGTAGAGGGTGTGGATCTGCTCATCAGTGAGGTTGAACGGATGTGCTCGGAGGCGTGGGATTGCGGGCTGCCTGCGTGGTGGTAGTGGCTGTGCTGGCGGCCCTTGCTGGCCCTGCCTTGGCCTCCTCCTCCTCCTGCGTCTCCTTCGTGCGGCCGGTAGCAGTTGGTGTTCGTCTTCTTCTTGGAGTTGGAGTAGTTGCAGTGCTATCAGGTCCCCCAGGGCCAACATCGCGAGTCCTGCCGGTAGCATTTCGGTGTGGTTGTGGGAGGAGACTGGCTGTGCAATTTATGTGTTTTCAGGCTGTATGGCCTCCACCTGTGGTGATTAATTCCACCTGTGCAAGCTGCTCTCCCCTTTGGCCGAGCACGTCCCGCGCACAACGCTGCAAATCTGGGAATCGCATCTTGTTATTGCAATCATGTATTTGTACCCGATGGCCGTGTAACATTGGTTGACATGTTCATTCTGCTGTGGTCCCATTGTTGCACATACTATCTGTGCAGTCGCGAACAGACTTGTGAAGGGTCAGTGGAACGTAGTACTCGAGTAACGGTGGGCCCTCATGCATCACTGTACCGAGTTGCAACGACGGGCGGGGCGTCCCATTTGTGGGTGAAGGCAGTTGCCATTTTCACACACAGCCGCACTCGATGGAATAATTAGTGATTTCAAACGGCCACAGATGCCTTTTCGGCGTGATGTTGCAAATGTGGAATTCCAAGGGCGGCGCTTTCGGTTTCCAGCTAGCGGCGAGGAGATGCCCACAGGTCTGACTGCAAATATAACGTTCTGTTGTTCAATGTCCTTGAGACAGGGCCCATGGCGAGGAAGCAATGATTGATATGAATAGTTTGGGATGCGGAATTGCTACGTGGGCGATGAGGCCGGCCGTTCCCACATACATGTTACTTCACAACACTGGAATTACGGGCTGGGGCACTGTGGATTTTGCAGGCTGCATAACGCACAGACTCAATGGATGTTTCTAATGTTATGTGAGTAATTATTCAGGCGTTTTGATTCCGGGATGAGGGAATGATGAATGGATGCATGGGCAGGTGATTTGATACAGAGTTTGCCATGTACAGGGCTTCTTGGGATCTATCCGCCTCCCCTACGCTATGTGATGCAGGGCTGCCATGGTGGGACCATCGTCTATCTGGCCTTGTTGAGCCCTCCCTGTCTCGACACGCCCTCAGACACTTGTGTCCATGCACATTAACATTCCCATCTGATGGATTCTGTTTTGACAGACGCATGCACAGGTACACTCGTTTGTGATGGTGTTTGCACCTCGATATAGATGGTTAGGAGTCGCAAGTGGTTTTGGGGTGGTGATGATCCTTTGGAGTGGGCTAGCATGCATATGGCTGTGGATTTCGTGTGATCATTGAAGTGAGTTGTTGGAATGTAGTTCTGATGGCCATTCTGTTCTTTTTCTTTTCTTTTGGTTGACAGGTATCTCCTCCCCTTTTGCCACTGCCATCTGTATGCCACTCCTGCAGATGGGTTTTACTCCCGACACCTGCTGCTTCGTGTTAATCAGTGGAGCAGCATTACGATCTTATGGGACGATCGCCAATGGCCCACATGCCCTTACGCAGTACTGGTGGCTCGGAGCAACATTTCGGCCTTTCAGCTGGACTAGTGCCTCCCCATTGGGACGGCCCTGCGGTTCTGTGCGCTTCCATGTTGCCTTTTCGTACGTGAATGTGGCTCTGTGTACCATGAGGGAACAGGACGACACACAAGTAGTGGCTGGTCATTTCTTGCGGATGCAGCCCACAATGGTGATTGGTGTTTAGGAGTTCATGGCCTGATGGCTGTATGGGCTTGGTGACTTTGATGTGCATTAAATTTCTATTCTGATTTGGCCCGTGTAGCGTTTTTCTTTGCAAGTGATGTGGCATATGCCTATTTGGGGGGCGATGTATTGTGAGGAGATCTGCATTGGGTTCCAGCTTCGGAGTTTAGTTGCGTGGTACTGTACTGGGCGCGTTTGCCTACTAAGCCCGTGAGGTCAGGGATGGGGGCTGCCAATATGACAGTTTGAATGTTGTCATGCTCAGGGGCGGGGGATTGGGTTTTGTGTAACAGATGCCGGTCAGCCAGGTGGACTGGTGGAATGATGTGATTCTCGGAATATGGCTGGTCACAGGTGCCTGTGTTTGCGTGCGTTTCTTGGTGGGGGACTGTGGTCATGTCCATTGGGATGGCTTCTGTATTCGTGCCATCTGTGCCCTGCAGCTCCCATTGGCCCCTCTTGTGTTTCTTTTGTTCGTTGCCATGCATGGGTGACTTGTACATTTCAATGGTTGCATTGTGGCTTCATTGCACCTACGGGGAGTTGTACTTTGTGGGCAGGGAGCGGTGTACAGGCACTCAGTGGGGCCGTTTACGGTTGATTCGCGATGCCGTACTTCTCACCATGGCGGAATGGTACATTACGCCATGCCTGATGGCGTTAGGTACATGTCCGCTAGGGTCGGAATTGGCGTACCGTTGCGCCATGGTGGTGTTTGCGGTTTGGCATGGCGCGCGCGCGCGTGCTTGGTGCAGTTAGCGTTGGCGTTCACTACGGTGTCGCTAATGGCTTCGTACTTTGCGGTGACGGGTCATAGTCGCACCGAGCGCTATTCGATGGCGGTATTGCATTTCCGCCATCGTTTTCCGATTTCCGCAAGGGTCGTAATGAGGGCCCTAGTGTTTTAACAGATGGTAGAACTGGGATGACACAATTCTCTATGCAGAAGTTGGTGTAGAGTGGGTCGAGGTTCGTGAGAGGGGATTTTTGACCAAGGATGAGAATTTCGGTCTTATCTCCATTAAGACATAGGCCGTTCGTGGCCATCCATGCTTAGATGGTGGCGTATATATTCTGGAGGGTGGCTGCGTCTTGATGGTAGAGTCCTGTGAGCGGGAGGAGCACTTGGGTATCGTCAGCGTAGTTGGTGTATGTGATCCCAAGTGCGTCCAATTTATCAAAGAGAGGTTTGGTAAAAAGATTATAGAGGGTAGGAGCCGTACATGAGCCCGGAGGGACTCCATACCTGATGGTGGTAGGCTCTGCATTAGATATATTGGAAAACACTTTCATTACTCTTCCTTCGAGGAAGGAGGTGATCCAGTTTGTGGCTTGTTCGGAAAAATGTGCGGCCTGAGTGAGATGGTTCATGAGGATGGCATGATCGACTAAATCAAATGGCGCCGAGAGGTCTAGGAGGAGCAGAAGGGCCGGCTTGCCTTTATCTAGAATTAGGGTAATTAGGTTCTTCAGATCTAGTAAAGCGGTTTCAGTGCCATGACCTTTGCGGAATCTGAACTGCCTTTTACCTAAGACAGAGTTGTTTTCCAGGTAGGACTGGATCTGCATGTGTGCAGTTTTATCTAAGATTTTTAGAAGAAAAGGAACCGTTGTAATGGGCCGGTAGTTGTTAGGTTGGGCAGGGTCCAGGGTTGGTTTCTTTAAGAGCGGATGTACCCACGCCTCTTTAAGGCTGTCAGGGACTTTGCCCGTCTTGCCTCACACTCTTTAATGATGTTGGGGGGGCATATATCGCCTTTGCATTGAGATGGTTTGAGCTGTTTGAGGATGTGGAGAGCATCTGATTTGGTGATTGGAGAGAAATTAAATTTGGAGGTGTGCTTATCTTTAGAGGTATTGACGGAGAGGGTCTGTTGGGGGTGCAGAGCCTTGAAGTGTTCTGCTATTTTGTTTTGAAGAAGGTCTATTTTATTTAACATCGCTGTTTGGATGCTATTGCACCAGGCTTCATCCTTAAGAATCTCATCTGTACAGATTGGGGGGACGGTGAGCTCTTTAAAGATGGTGAAAAGGTCTTTTGAGTGGGAGTTGGCTTCCATGATGCGTTTATTGTAGGTTTCTGACTTCGCCTTAAATATGGCACTTTTGTATTTTTTGAAATACAAAGATAGTCTACTTTGGTGGCATCACAGGGATTGGCCTGCCATGTTTTGAAGGCTTGCCGCTTGCATTGGCGTAGATTTAATAAGTCCTCCGTGAACCATGAGTTGGAGTGAAACGATTTTTTTTCTTTTTTGTTTTCAAGAGGAGCTGCGGCGTTGATGGCATGGGTGAGGGTGTCTTTGAAGATCTCTGCTAGAATGTTGGGGTCAGAGGAGAAAGGAGGTGTTAGGTAGGGGTTGTTGAGAAAGGGACGAATATTGTCTGATGTAAGTTTTTTGGCATTTCTGGCTAGCTTGGCCGGTGTGGGTATAAGTGGTTTGGAGTATAAGGACATGGGAATGCAGAATTGAAGGCAGTTGTGATCAGACCATGGAAGGGCTGTGTTAGAGTTGAGGGTGGAGCCACAATTGTGATCTGCCCCCCAATCTAAGATACAGCCTTTATTATGGGTCGGGGCAGAAACTATCTGTGTGAATCCTAGATCTGTGAGGTTTCTGGCGAGAGTGGTAGCTGCTTTGTCAAGTTTGACATTGTATCGAAGGTTTAGGTCTCCTAGAAGCAGTGTTTTGGAAATTTGTTTGATGTTTTTTCCAAGAAGATGGTTGACTATGCCTGTGAAGTTATTGACAGGGCATGGGAGTCTATATATGACATGAATGTTTACTGTGTCTTTAGGGCAGAGGGTAAGTTTGGCAGAGAGGATGTCAGTGGTGTCTTCCCCAGTGGTGGGAGTCTGTCTTAAGGCTAGGGTGTCTTTAAAAATGAGTGCAACCCCACCTCCCGTTTTAGCTAATCTGTCCTGTCTTAAGACCGAGTAACCTGGTGGTACAGCTAGTCTGATAGTAGGGCCAGAGGCAGAATGCAACCATGTTTCTGTTATGGCTAACATATCTAAGTCTTGGCTTGTAATAATATCATTGACTTCTAAAGCATGGGCGTTGAGTGAGCGAACATTTAATAGAGCACATTTGAGGTGTTGGAGCTTTTTTGATTGAGGTGGTTTGAGGTTGGTAATTGGAATGAGCTTTTTGGTATTGTGAGTAGGCTTATTGGTCATGTGATGTCTGGGAGGAACGAGCGTCAGAGCCCTTTTTTGGCGCTTGTGGGTAATAGTGTATGGCGGGCGGCAGGTCTTAGTGTGAGTGTGTGAACCTAGGCGTGAGTTCCTAAGTGTTACCTGCATGGGTGTGGAGATGAATGCCAAGGGGAGTGTGCGTGTTCTGAGTCTGTGCTGCCTGAGTATGATCTCAGGCATTTTGGGGGGAGTAGCGTGTGTGGTGGTGTGCCTTAGTACCATGATATGGCTGTTGGGTTGCCCTTTGGGCACGAGGTAGGCACTACTACTAGTAAGTAAGATGTAAACTAAACCTATGAAGATGTACAGTGTGTGGGCGGTGTACATATTGAGATAGGACAGCGAGAGCTGGGATGCTAATGGGTTAGGTGAGGCAGGTGCCTGACGGTGCAGCTCACAGAGAAATCTGTTACGAGCTAGGTAATGTAGGAGGGCTACCTAGAAGTCAGGTAGTCTCAGTACGAGGGTGTCTCTAAGCGACCATAAGGCACAACACAACACGCAGGCACAACACAATATCACAGTGGTCTCTAAGCGACCATAAGGCACAACACAATAGCACAGATTGACTGATGGAATCACGACAGAATGCATGAAAATGGGGTGGTGAAACAATATGTATCTTTATGAAAATATAATTAGAAGGGGGGAAGCAAAGAGAGCTTAAAAGGTAGAGGAAGAGGTGAGAAGGAGGTTGGCCAGAAATTATTGAGTAGAGGAAGAGGCAGAGGAGAGAAAAGAAAATCAAGGAGTGGGGCTCGGTTGCTGGGAGTGAGCTGGAAACTGAGCCGGGCTGCAGATAGAGGAGGGAGATGGGTGCCCGTAGTCCTCACTGTACTCCTTCAGGCAGCAAAGTGTGGGAGAGAGAAGAAGTGAGTCCCTGTCTTGTGAGACGAAGGGTATCCAAAATCGGCATTGCACCACTGGTGAGTAATGGTGACAAAAATAAAAGATTAATATTTAATTAGAGATAAATCAAATTCTAATTAGTGAAATGTCAAATTAGGTGTGAACGGGGGAAACCCACTTGTCCACTATGCACCGGAGGACAAATGTGTTTTCCTGTCCGCAATTAATAATTTGTTGAAAAGGGATGGTCTGTGGGAGTGCTTAAAGCTTATCGGTTTTACTCCAAAGGTTACAGATGAAAATTGTACCTCTACTGCCAAGTTTGCTAAAGGGGTAAATAGTTTTGCTTGAAGAAAAGAGTGATTTCTGTCATGGGTGGGGAATTATCGAGGGAGTTTAAACGTGTGCTAATACAAGCACAAAAATAAATGTTCTGATGAATTATACAATCTGTGTTTGCAAGTTGCATAGTCTGACGCGCTCCTGTTGGTAACATGCATGATTGGATCTGTTTATTTATTGTAAGCTTTACTGAGGGCAAAAGGGGCTGATAATAAGTGGGGCTTTTTCTAAAGTGTAGTTGCCTCACTGAGCTGAATATGAAGGCTTATTCCAACTTCACCATCAGTCCACTAAACACGAGGGTGGGATGGTAAATAGCAAATGAGGTTGCGCTGATATCCAAGGTGTAAAGCTGTTTTCTTTCCCAATGCAAAATGGATGGTAAAATGTGAGCTTGTTTGTTAGTTTTTTTTTCTTCCTATTACATGAGGCACATCCAGCTTGATACTTTGCTAATGTTTTTTTTCATACCCTGTGCATGTAAATGTCTCAATGTGTTGCTGGAATTTTCCAATGACCTTAGAAAGGTGTAGCATTATGAAAGCTTCTGTGATAGTGTGTTTTTAGCATGGCCTATGGTCTAGTAAATCTTTCATATGCACCTTTCGAAAGTCTGTTGCATCTGGTGCTGTCAGTGGAAAAATCCAATTGGCTTAGATCAGCACTAAGCCTTGCGAGGCCCTAGCCAGGGATCCTGGAATAAAAGCATAGCAGCAAGTCGGTAGCCAATGAACTAGTTCCCTACTTCTTAGTAACAGGTTTATACACGTGTTTACAAAGAAGCATATATTCTTGCACATGGTGAAAGTGACCTAGATATATTTCCATACATATTTGGTGGACAATGTGGGCACTGTTTGGCAAGGTGCAGTTGCTAGGTGTGGCCCCTTTGTAGCATGGTCATACTATGTTGTGCTGGGTGCACTTTGAATTTCTTTTCTTCTTTTTGAATTTGCTTTAGTGGCATTGTGTGAAAGTAACAGTGATATGTTGCAGCCATGACAGAAATGGAAATAGCTGATCTCTGCACATGTGGAGACACCAAGTTCTATGCTTTAGCGACCTGACATCTGAAACTATTTCAAGTTGGTGAGAGCGAATTGTGTCAGAGATAAGTGCAGAATGTCCCGAGCAATTGTTTGCAGAAGGGACTGTTTTGGAGACACGTTTATTGAGACTTTTTAATTACGAAGACCGGAAGACAGAAACTGATTGTTTAATTTGTCTTGGTGCAAAAGCATGGGTTGCTTTACTAGGCTAATTGAACTGAGAATGAAGAATTGTGAGATCATTGCAGGTTTGTGATGTGACTTGGCAACTATGTGCAAGAAAATGTTACAACTAGAAGGGAATTCAAAACAGGGTAAACGTAGTGTACAATTACAGGCCAGGTGTGATGATTTAAACATGCAGATTGAACACAAAGGGGCGCAGATGATTGAAGGGGAAGTGACCTATTTGAAAATGGTTTTAGAAGATGTACGGAAGGACAGAGACCTTGCTTTATCGGAATTGCAGGCACTACCTATATGTGGCAGTAAGTCTTCTAGGGAATTACAAGCATTGAAGGATAAGGTGTCTGACTAATGTCTGAGAATGATACAAAGATGGAAGTGATCGATAATTACTGAAATGAATGAGTTAATAGTCAAATTGAGAAAAGAAAACTCTGTGTTCTATAAGGAAACACAAGAGCTACATGCACATTGTAGAGAAATGAGGAGAAAAAATTCCGATTTTAGAAACCCAGAACTGTTCTCAAAACTCAGAGGTCAGGCAGGCATTACTCTCACTGAGGCTGGATTCAGTCATAGCCTGGGAGATTTGCCAGCTGATATTCACCAGGCAAGAGCTGGCTACACTCTGGTGCCCGAGACCGGGCCCACTTGCTCAGAGCAGGGAGGGGGGGTCAACATGAAGCACATTGTAGCAAATTAAAATTTTTGAAGAATATTAACAGTCTGATTAAATTAAGCCTTTTAAGAAAGATTCAGATATTTCTATTGAGGAACGTTTGAAATCTTTTGTGGATTGATTCTGGACTCTGGACATCCCTAAGGCCCATTATGGCAGATATTTTCATCTCAGAATGAAACCGAGTTCTGCTAGCTTCATACACAGTTTGAATGAACGAGAGAATTTATCTTGGGGTGAATTTGAGAGAGAGGTGAGAAAACAAGTTTCTCCATATCGCTCCATTCAAGACGCCATAAAAGCAGTGTATAGCATGACAGCACAATAAGATGAATCACCACGACACTTCTTGCAAAACCTGGAAAAAGCTTGTTCACATTTTGATACTAGCTGTGACACTGACTCAGTAGAATTCAAGAGCACTTATTTTCTGTGGCTTGCAATGAGAAGTGGTCTCCCAGTTATCTTGTGAATTCACTAGAGACCGGAGTTTGCTATAGATTCTTGTGCAGGTGACCAAAATCTATGAGGTAATCTCACATGAGGGAAAAATAAAGCGTCAATGCAGCGAGAGGTTAAAGAATCTGCCCATACAGTGTTAGAAATCAAATCTGGGAAGAACATGCCATTGGAGACTGCTCAAGTAAAGAATGACACACCAAATAACCAGCATGGTGTGGATAGGCAAGGAAAACAGCACTATCCCAAACTGCTGTGTTTCAATCTACAGGTCCCAACCAACGGGACACTAACATTAGTCCTAGGTATTGTAAGGAATGGTATCAAACAGTGAAGACAGACACAAGTTATCTCAGTTCAATGGTGTTTATCGAGCTTCAATTGGTTGGTTAAACGCCTATATAACCTAAATCTAAGGATGGGAGCAAGCTACGACTATCAAATAATATGTCATGAATCGGCACTGGAGTTTGTGGAAACTTTGGCAGCTCTGCTAGGTTCCATTACGTTTCATACTGAAAGTAAGTGTAGCGGTCTAGACTTCTGCTAAGATAGCTGCCGCACGCATATATTGGTGTCCATCCCACCAGTCGGAGCATTGCAACCCTCTTCCTGCTTTTGAGTAAGATGCTCTGGAGTTTGCTCTCCTTTTCTGCCTTTGCTTGCTCTCGAAGCCGATTCAGCCCTCCTGTTGTTTTCGCTGGCTCTTGCACTGTGCACTGCATTTCATTCCCGCCTTCTTTGCCTGTTCTTACTTGTTTTCTCTCTCGACTACCCCCGGTGGTAGCTTACAGTTTTTCAGCTGTGCTTTGGCATCCTTCATTCCCACCTGCTGCTGCCTTCTCCTTACTTACGCCTTCCTACTGCATCTGTACTTCTCATCACCTCTGCTGCAGTCTAGTACGACCCTGCCTCCTGTGCTTTCTTTGTTTCATACTGTATCCTCCTTCCATTCCAGGTTGGTTCTATTAGGAGTGGACTGGTGAGTGCTCGTTTGCTGTGACTCCTTACAGCTGTTCCCATCCGGATTTCACCTAAGGACATTCCGCTTTGAGGCGACACGAATACTGCAGGGTTTTTTCTGCCGTAAGTCTATTTTCTCTGGTTAGGGGTTGGCTCCTCGGAGTCCCCACTGCCTGGCGTGTTGCCAATTCAGGCAATGTGGCCTCCAGGAGGAGCTCACCCTCATCTCTTCAAAAAGAAAGAGAAGAAATGCGATCCAATGCGGCATAAGAAGAAAGGTGACTCTCCCAAAGAAACATCAGAAGATCCAGATGAGGAAATTGAAGAGGAAATATCCTCAGATTCTGAGATAATAATAACACAGTCCTAGTTAAAAGGGCCTATACTAATAATCCTATTGCCAATCATACAAAGGGGTGTGGGGCAATATTTTATGCAACAAAGAAAAGTGTTCAAGAGTAATATGTCAGGACGGTTGAGCAGTTGGCTTCCCTTCCCTGCCTTTACATCACGGGCAAGGCGGGACGTTCGAGCTTCGCACACACTCTCGCTTCTCGGCCAAGAGGATACAGTTCAAAGCAAAGACATCAGGGCATTCTGCCAAAGACTCTTTTGTGGTAAAAGTCTCTTAGTTCAGAGAGTCTGTCATACCAAACACATCTCAAAGTTCCATTCCTATCAGTATTTTCACATGCACAAGTTCTTGCTTTCAGTGTTCATCATAGGTCTCCCTTCTTCAGACTAGACCCCCTTTTATCATAATGTTCACACGTGGATTCTCTCGTTCGGGCTCAGACCATGGATCTCCTTCATTCGGGCTCATATCCACTTGATATGGATCTCCCTAATTTCAGGCTTTGATCCTCTTAGTATCAAAATCGAAGACTTTCGAATGTGCAATGGGTTTTTTCTTAAACCGTCGCAGGACCACTTCGATTCACTTCACACAATTGTTTTCATCCATCTACTTTCATTTCTCTTGGCAGGATATAATCTCTTGTACAACCATTTGGTATATGCAGAGCATGTTGAAAGTGGCTTAGATGTATTTCCTTAGACCACCCGGGGAAAGCGGTGGGCATGGTCTGAAGGAAGGCCGCTAGTCTCTATAGGGGTAGGTGGGCAGTCCTGTAGCTCACGCTGGTGTTGCCTACTGCAGTTTCATTTAGAAGTGGCCAGGGGGAAATTAAAAAGGCGGGTCAGAGAAAGTGGAAGATAAGGTAAAGAGGAGGAAAGATGAGGGGTGGAGTGATGAGGAGGCACAAAAACGAATGGTAGTAGATAGAGATGGGCAGGTTGGGAAGATCAAAACTGGTGCAATGTAAAGCACATCCTCTGGCAGCAGAAATAATAAATATAGAGAAAGTGAGAAAGGAAGGACAGAGGTGAGAAGGAGAAAAAGAGAGAGTGGGCAGGAAGGAATACAAGGAGCAAGGAGTAAGGGGGGAGGAGGCGCAATATACCATCTGGTAATAGGAACGGATATAGCAGAACAGACAGGGAAGAAGACTGAGAGAAAAGAAGAGGGATACAAGTGAAGGAGGAGGCAGTGAAAGGACAGTGAAGGACAGAGCGGTCGAGTAAGATCAAGAGGCCTAATGGAAAAGAGACACCATGGGAACAGAAGAAGTCAAAGAAAGATGCACAAGAAAAGAGAAGGTTGTGAAAACCAAGAAAGAGGAAGCCCAATACCATGGAGAAGGAAAGAGTCTGAGAACAGATGACAGAAGATAAATACCCCTAGGCAAATAGAGGAGTACAAGGAAAGGAGTAGATGAGACAGAACACCTAAAACATGAGAAGGCAAAAGGAGAGGAACGAGCATCCGAGCAACAGGCCACCCTAGCACGGGCATCTAAATGACAAACTCCAAAGAAGTGCTTTGAAGTCTGTTGCACTGAGGAGCCTGGCCACCTCAGCAAGCCTGACATGTTATTAGCAAATGGGGTGGGCGGCACAGCTAATCAGCTTGCTAGGATCACATGCTGTATCCTATGCCTGCCCTGACTTCTTACCCCCACCTCCAGTCTCCACTCCCAACCCCACCCCACTTACCTGTTTCCTCTTGTGGCAGCACTACCACTGCTACACCTGCTTCCCAGACGCAATGGAAATGGAAGACAAACTCTGTATGGAGGACCACCTTCCATTTCCATGGCGGCCATGTTAGGTAAGTGTTTGTGTGAATGAATGGGATGCTGTGAGCGTGTATCCAGTTCATTCAAGCACATTGATTTGTATAAGCACCCCAAATTAAAAACCTGGGGCATAAATAGCAATAATGCAGAGCTGGCGGGCCGCATGGGCTGTAATGGATTCAGGGCCTATTGTTAACTTGGGCCCCGGGCTCTTGCCACCCAATCTGGTGCTCCGGCTTCAGTGTTATTGCTATTGTATGTACTAGGCAGTAAGTGTCTGGAGGTCCTAATTTGGTTAGTACAAGCAGGTCTGTGAGGTAGGAAAAGGTCCCACACCCTAGAGTTCACTTATAACACACAGGATTTAACCCCAAGGCACTAGGGTGGTGAGGTGGTGGTGGCGGCAGGTTAATATTTAACAAGGAGAACCCTTATGTACATATGTGGCATGTAAGGTAATACAAAGTGTGTACTGAAGCTGCGAACAAAATGAAGTCAAGCACATGGCATGGAAATAGTTTGTGTAAAAATATGCAATTCACTGAATAATGGAAATGCATGCAGAAATCAAGGCACACAAATAATATGTTTGATTACAGGATAGCCGACTGGAAGTTGGAAAGCCAATGTATAGGTGGCACTGTGACTGTGTTTTGTGTGTTAAAGACAGGTGACACCATCCGGCACAGGAATTCAGGGTATTCAGGAGAGTAGCAGCTATTTACCTGGACGTTTTCATCACGTTGCAGAATTTATGTTATTTACCCAAATGTTGACTAACTGAGTTCCCCAGCTCTTGAAGCTCATACCGAGAAACAACGTGGAGTAGGTTTTATTTACCCAGACACTGTCCCTCGTTCCCTAATGGAGGCCCTTGATCCCTCACCAAGCCCTACATGGGGGCCCTTACCCAACAGGAATTTACCCACCAGGCACCCACCTCTCCTGCTATGCATCAACGAGTCTGCTACTGTAGGTCAGCTCCACACTGCTCCCCCAAAATATATGTTAAGTTTGAAAGGATGGGTCAGGAGTTGGTTTTGAGGCTTCTCCAGGGGAAGGAATAGTTTGCAGAGTGTTTAATGCGATCGATGTCAAGCCAAGCTCACACTTCCTAAAGTGTGGTGGAAAGGTATGGTGCAGGGTGTATATGGTAGAGCGTTCTGTTTCAGACACTGAATGCCTATTTCACAAAGCATCACACATTCCAAAAAAGCACAGAGGATGTCATAGTCGCAAAGCTGCATTTCACAGGAGCCATGCTCCAGCCCAAATGATGCGTTGACCAGATTTCTTTAACGTAATACTTTTGGCTGCTCACCCAATGCTACTGTATCCCAGGACCCCAATAGCCGCATGATTGCTGGGAACCCACTTCAATATAATGGCATGTTGGCATCCCAGAGGACTGTATTTGTAAAATGTTTAACAATGAAAAATAAACATTTGTATCCCTGTTTGAGGGACATAACTGCAAATAGAGCAGCATCTGTTTATAGTAGTTCTCAAATAGTTTTTAAATAAATGCACAGAAGGGTCATAAATAATCCTTCCATGCATTGTGCATCACCTCACATATGTACCAAGCAGACGTAGGAGGATGTTATGCTTTTCTTCACATTTCAAATCGCATCACAGAGGTATTCTTCCTTTCCTCTTCTTCCCCAGAAGCTCACTGTCTCTAGAGCTCTGGTTCTCTCCAGTCTGGGCTACTGCAACAGCCTCTTTTTAAATCTGCCTGCTTCTACTCTCCGCCCTCTGCAACTAATCCAGAACAGGACTGCAAGACTTGTCCTTGGCCTCAAGCCCTGGGATCTTATCTCTCCAGCCCTGAACTCTCTTCATTGGCTCCCAGTGGCTGCAAGGATTACATTCAAGATACTTTGCATCATACACAAGGTCTTCTGGGGACTGGGTCCAAAATACCTTCTACTCCCCCTCCTTAAATACCTTCCCACTCAAGATCTTCACTCCTCCACCTCCAACCTTCGTTAGTCGCTTCTCCAAGCAACAAGTTGGTGGTAGATCTCTTTCCTTGGCTGGGGCCTCCAACTGAAACAGTCTCCCTGCCACTCTGAAACTTGAGGACAACCATCTCCGGTTCCCAAAGCACCTCAAGGCCTTCCTCTTTGCTTCTGCCTTCGCTCTTCCTCTCCCCTACTGATATGTCTGCTTTGGCACAGTGCACCTGGTTACCCTCTGGTTTCGGGCCCATGTCCTTGCCCACCCAGGCTCACACCTGCACTGCCTCTTGGCAACTCTTGCACTTGGGTCTTTATCTGTATCAGACACTTGTCTGCGCTCTAAACCTACACTTGCCACCTTGTTCGCTGCACTACCTTTTGTTGTTCTTGTTATCCCTTGCTCAGCACTTTCCATTTCTCCCCTCTTCCTTCCACTTTCCCTCTTCCCTCTCCCTTGCGCGTTCTCAATGTCACTGTGCCTAGTAAGATCGCTGTTTTGTCCTCCCTTGTTCCCCTCCCTTGCCTCGTCGCGATCTGAAACACTTATGTAAGAGCGCGATACAAATAAAAGATCATATCATATCATCCTAGTTGTGAATCGAGATGCACCACTCCATCCAACCACCTGGTTTGGATAATTGTGCACAGTTCTCTTGTTCAGAGGAGAATTGCCTTGCATTTTGGTGCTGGACTGCCCTTGCGGGTGGGACCAGACTGATATGCAAATGTTTTTTCTCCTCTATGAAGGATGCAGTGAGCCAAAACTGAGTGGAAGAAATTCCATAGAGCAGGTTATTAGAACCATGTTCGTCCTCAGTAGAAGGACTCCCACGCTCTTGTTTTATTTGTAAAACTTGAGGTTTCACCTAAGTGACCAAGGATAATCTAGACGTGGACCCCTTGATCACTGTGTTTATTTGTATTTATTTTTATTTTGTTATTATTATGATTCAGTGTATCGCAAACTTTTCATTGAATTTGATTTCAATCTCCTTCACAGAGCATGTTCCCAATGTAACATTTCTTAATTCTCTCTAACCTACGACCAACATGAAGAAAAATAAATGATATACAATTCCTAAGATCTTCATATTTAAAATGTTCCCGCACTCGCGCCATCAGCCAGATTAAGAGCCTCTTGCATAAACTTGCATCCTGCCATTATCATTGAAGGATTCTCTCCAGTTAAGAATAATACCCACCACTCATCCAAAAACAGGGGTCTTAGATTTTTACAGTTCTATGCCAGGAAATTGGTTCTACATGAGATTAAAATTGGGCATTCTAAAAGCAGATGTTTCACAGATACTACCTGATCCTGTTTTTGGCGGTATCTGCAGTGTGTCTCGGGCTTTGCAATTTGGCCTATAGCACCCAACACCACTCGGGTCGGGAGTACATTCAGGCATAATCTCATAAACAAGTCTCTCAATTTCGGATACAGACATTTGGACAAATATGATGGAAGTTGGCCAATGAGCCTCCTTATATGAGTTAATGGTAGTGATAGTTTATAGGAGCGTCTCGAGTCTTGACTATTGACCACATCATGTCTGTGAATGATATGTTGAACTTTTTCTGGGTTTGTTATTAGCAGATCTTCTCACACATCCAAGGAAAACAACCAAGGAATACTACAGGATCGTTTCCACCTGGTGAATAGCCAGTCAGATCCCTCATAAGTAGTGGTATGTAGAATTTGAAATGGTGGAAGGACATCAGACATGGAACATTTATGGTATAAGGCCATTTATTTCCATAGAACAATTGAATGTGAAGGCTGTAGGCCAAATTGGAATCTCACAGATGAAATGGGGATACTCAATGGAAGCCGCACTACTTTCTTCCAAAAGGCTCCTTCTATAAGGTCCCAAAAAAAACATGATAAGGTTAAAGCTGTCTCTGCGCCATAGGTGAGAATGGGCATGACTTTCTGCTTATAGAAAGTTGTGAGAGGACACATGGTGAATTTGCAATATTTATTTTTTAGCAATAGTGCCTGATATGCTAGGGTTGTGCATTTTGATCTGAGCACAGCTATCCATCCACTCTCACTAACGCCACAGCTAATATGAACTCCCAAATAAGTAATCGACTGGACTTTCCCATGTTCTTGATTTCCCATGTTCTTAATTTCCCAAGTACCATCTTTCCTTAGATTTGGATTTACGCTGCATACTCTTCAGGACCATGATTTTGGTTTTCTTAACATTAACTCAAAGCCCATTTTCTTTCATATAGGCTTCGAGAATGTTGATTCGCCTCTGTAGGCCAATTACTGTCAAATCCATGATGGCGAGGTCATCAGCATAGAGTATCCATGGCAATGCCATGTCATTTATTTTAGGCGGAAATGCTTTTGCTGCCTCTTGGCTCGTGCCCATATCTGATAAGTAAATGTTGAATAACATGGAAGCCAAGGGGCAGCCTTGTTTAATCCCCTTAATGGTGTAGATTTGCTCGGAAAGTGTGCCATCCTTTGAGAATGTCACTGAATTGAAGTTGACAAATATTGGGCTTTTATTGCTTCAATCATATCTTTCGGACATCCCCAATGGTAGAGCTTGTTCCACAGCCTCTCTTGACTAAAACTGTCAAAGGATAGCCTGAGATCTACAAAAGCAGTGTATATCTTCAATCTTGCACTAATAGCTTTGAACGTAACCAGATTTAGCAGGAAGAGGTTTAACTAAACCGGACTGTCTGGGGTCTAATCGGCCCAACCTCTTCGCCCATGCCGGCAAATGGCGTAAGAGAAGGGTACCAAACATTTTCCCCAAGGTGTCTAATAAAGCTATTGGCCGATAGTTGCATGGCTGTTCTCTGTCTCCTTGGTTAAATATGGGGATGATCAGGGCAGTTTTCCATGAGGCTGGTACTCTTCTAGAGGACAGGATATCTGTAAATACCAGCATGCAAAAGTCTGCGCAGGCTTCGGGATTTAGGATGGCATTCGTAAGACCATCAGGTTCTGGGGCACAGGAAGAGCTCAATCCTTTTATCAGGGTTATGACATCATCCCTTTTTAACTCAATCAGCCAAGGATCCATTGTAAGGGGATTTTCCACGGATTCACCCAGTTTTGCGGATTGCGCAACAAATGTTATTAAATGAAATCGCCATAGCTCTTCTCGGACAGCATTAGGAAGAGACGCTAATTGGACAGTTGAATTATTATTTAACATTGCCCACAGTTCACGTGAATTCTTTAGGCAGACAGTTGTCAGCATTTGGTCGGCATCCTGTTGAGAGCTTAAGGTCATGGAAGATATCAGCCAGTTTCTGTAGTGCTGTTTTCTGGCTTGCCTGGCTTCTATTTTGGCTTTGCCGTGCATTTTGTTAATTTACCTGATGTCAGCTCGCTGTATCTTTTATTTGTTTATTTTATTTTATTGTTCACTTGTTAAGCGCTTATACAGGAAGCAAATACTGTTTCAAAGAGCCCACAGGGCAACAGGGAGGGGACAGGGGATGATAGGAAATGTAATTACAAGAATAATAAATAATTAAGTTAATTAAATAAACCAAACGAAGATACATGGGGAGGGGAATACAAACCTACTATGCCTTGTGAGTGTTCAAATCATGCAAGTGCAGAGGGGAGAGGGGTATAGGATAGGTGCTGTGGTGTTCATGGTGTGCAGTGGGTGAAGTGCTATGAGGAAAAGGTAAGTGCAACCTCCAAGGGCAGGGCGAGCTGAAGCAAGTGCAGAGGATGTACAGCAGCTGAGAAGATGATGGGAAGTGGGATGTCAGGGCCCCGAGGATGCATAAAGGCCAAGCACTTCAGTCAAGCTACTGTGCGATTAACAGGGGAGAGAGTGAGTGAAGGAAGAGGTGAAGAGGAAGGTCTTGAGGCTTTTCTGAAACTTAAGGCGGTCCTGCTCAAGACGTAGTGGGAGGGGAGGCTATTCCAAAGAAGGGAGCCCACTGAGGAAAGCAATCGACCACCTGCTCTCTGTTAAGCAAACTGCTTCACCCGCAAGGAGTTGGTGCCAGAGGAACGCAGGTGTCTAGAGGGGGAGTATTTGGTCAGAAAGAGTTGCAGATAGAGTGGTGCCTTGCCCCAGACAGCCTTGAGTATGATGCAGAGGGATTTGAATTTAATCCGAGCTGCGATCGGGAGCCAGTTGAGATTTTGTAGGGCAGGAGAGATGTAACATTGAGTCTCTGGGGAAAGGTGAGGAAAGGTAGAATTCCTTTCAGAAGGAAGAGCTGAAAATAGGACTTCTTGACAATGTTCTGGGTATGAGGGAGGAAGGAGAGTGAGGAATCAAAGATTCCTGGCTTCCGAGGAGGGAGCAGGGTGAGGACCCATGTAGGAAGGCCAGGGAGAAGGGAAGAAGTAGGGTGCTGGCGTCCCAATAGGGAGGATCTCAGTTTTGCTGGCATTCAGGCTAAAATCATTAGAATTGCACCAGGCCTGGATGTCTGAGAGGCAGTTGGGGATGAAGGAGCGTGCAAGGGCATCTGTAGGAAGTTTGAAGAAGAGATACAGATTTGTTCTTTGTTACAAGCATGTTCTCTTGTGAAAGTGGTTTTACAGTTTTTCACCCGATTTTCTTTGAACGCCAATAAAATGCCAGTGTGCTCCATCTTTGCCTCCTCTGCAAATGATTTGAAGTGGTACTTCTTGGTGATAGTATAGATATTGGAGGAATTTAGTCTCACTCTATTACCACTTTAGGAGACTTGCATGAGTAGTAGGGGCTTGCGTAGTAGGGGCTTGGGTTTAGTGCAAGTTTGAGAATATTCCCATACTACTGTCAATAAATGATGATCACTAACTCCAGTTCAATTGATTACTAAGGAGTCAATCAGGTCCTGCATGTTCTAGGAAACAAAGTAACAACCAAGTTGGGCTTTTTGGTCATTACGGGACCAGGTTGGTTTGGCCGGAATATCTCCCTTTCTTCTCTAATAGTGTCATTGTTAGCATCAAAAGTCACTCTTAGTCTTGTTGTTTGGGCTGAGGATTTGTCTCTATGCTGATTTTCTCTTCTCAAGATCACTTGAGTATTTGACTCTTGATCCAATTTTTGGGATTTGTTTCCTTCAAGTCGCACTGTGTTTATATGTGTTGTGTTAAGTAGCGGTTTTTGATGACGATTGGATTCATCACTTAATTCGAAGCCACAGTGCAACAAATCTTGTATTGCACTCAACAATGTGGATTGTACCAACTTTGAAGTGACATGGAGGATGACTCAATCAAAATGGGTCTCGTTTACAAATTGAATGATTCTGATGTCATCTGAGACAATGTCCTGGAGTTTAGGACTATAATGCAAGAGTTTCATGACATTTGCTCTGTTTAAAATTAATCCATCTTCAGAGGTTAACAGTCTCTCGATGCTGCAGAAGAAGCCAGAGCAGCAGGTCCCTCCTGCTCCCCCACGCGCTGCAGGAACAGCGTGTACGCACTGTTGGTCCAAGGCAAGCCTTGAGACTCTCAGCTCAACCTATGCTGCCATTTATTTCCATTGGCAGAATTCAGAAATAGCGCAATCCAAATGTGCTACAATGCTTCCATGTTCATTTTATAGCAGCTTTATTTGAAACAAGGCACGAATTCTGCTAGTTTTGCCCCTGTTCTGCATTGCCAGAAATATCTACATTTCTTCAACAAGGTCTGACTTCCCTCTTAAGATGGCCTCCGCCATATAGGTGCATCAAGCAAACATACCAATGCAGCTGCTGTGAGCTGATTGGAGAGCTTCACTACATTATCCAATCTGCTTCGCGGCAGGCGTCAGCCGGCTTGCCCACGAAGGCTGGACAACAAAGGCTCCTGTCTGAGCCTGTTTGGGACTGCAGAGCTGCATGAGCACACTCCATCCCCACAGTGAGACCTTACCCCCCAACACCTCACTGGACCACAAGGGTCTTATCTGTCATTTAGTGACCCTCCTTATGTTATCTGTCTCCCCACCTGCCATCCCTGTTTCATAAGATCACTAACTGGCTGTTTGCAAAGCGGCTGCCTCCACATGCGTATCCCAAATCCAAACCACCTCAGTAATACGCGTATCCACCTTTACCACCGATTGATCCACTGACCCTAAGGCAACCAAGCGCCCTTAACCCCCACACCCGAGCCTTTATAAATAAAGGCACATTATCTGCATTTTTTGGCTGCATGAACTCATCGGCGCAAGCTCGAGCTCCCAAGTCCTGGACCAGACATTGGACAACCATCTGAACGGTTCAGTAAGTTCCGTCGTAACATTACCCCAACCACATGTTGGTATACCCCATTCAACCTATGTATTTCAATTTAATCTGCTCTGCATGCCAGTGCCATACTATATGCGCCCATTTGAACTGTGCGCCGATATTGACTTACGTCTCCTAGATTAGCAGTGTGCAAATATCGAATTCTGCTCACTTCTGAACTGTGCGCCAATACTGAATTGTGTCCATCAGTTTTCTGTGCGCCAGTACTGAATTGTGTCCACCAGTTTACTGTGCGCCAATACTGAATTGTGTCCATCAGTTTTCTGTGCGCCAATACTGAATTGTGTCCACCAGTTTACGGTGCGCCAACACTGAATGGTGTCCCCCAGTTTACTGTGCGCCAATACTGAATTGTGTCCATCAGTTTACTGTGCGCCAATACTGAATTGTGTCCACCAGTTTACTGTGCGCCAACACTGAATTGTGTCCCCCAGTTTACTGTGCACCAACATTGAATTGTATCCCCTAGTGCTACACTAATTGACTTGTGTCCCTCACCTTAACTGTGCGACAACACTAAATTGTGTCTCCCAGTTTACTGTGTGCCAATACTAAATCTTGTGCCACATGTGAACTGTGAGCCAATATTGACTTGTGCTCCCTATTCTGTGTGCCATTATTGAACTATGTGTCCCCCTTGAAATAGATTCACTGAATGAATGCTTGCCACGCACGATCTGCGCATAGCAACCAAACTAGTTCTGTATTTCCGTGCCTCGGCAGGCGATCTCTCTCCAATCGCTTACCCCTGTTAACTGTGTTCCTAAACCATAATCAATGTTAGCACTATTTGCTGTACCTCTGCGCGATGTATGTAACTGCTCATATGCTATCTTGCCATTGAAATGTTCCTGCCCAATTAGATTTTCTGTAACGATATGTAGCTGAAACACGCTGCTTTGTTTCTGCTTAAATGTTCTGCTCATCACTAATTCTATGCAGCTGTGCATAACCTAACCGTTCAAAGGAACACTGTCTAATTTAAATGATCACATGGTTTAGCACAGTAGACTGTATTACGAATGTTCACACTGTTTAGCCAACCAAACTGTATTGTGAATTATCATTTTGTTTAGCCTAGCAGATTGATTTGCGCTAGAATTACTGCAAAGCGCCTTAGTCCCACCTACCGCTCAGGTACCTGATACTCACACAAGTACGATATTCCGCACCCTAGCTTATATGCCCCTCCAGCTCCTCAGCGTCATGCAACCCAGGCCTAGTAACCCGTGTGCCTCAGGCATGGCCCATAGACTGCCCAATTCGAATTACATTCTCTCCTCTCCCTTCCTACCCTCATTTTTCTGCCACCACACCAAACTACACGGCCAGAAACCCTACACCACTGATCATGCCATCAACCTCATAACGCATAGGCTATCCATGTTAAGTGTCGCACTGAGCCTTACCACCGCCAAACCTGTCCCAGGCCAACCATTCTGAGGAACCATATGCTCGGTCTGCGATCATCGCATCTCACAGCCACCTCAAAACAAAAGCTACACATAACCCCCTACACCATACCAACCACATACTCCCCACTCAACACGTTACCAATAGCCCTCCACCAAGCTTACCGCCTAAGATACCCATTACCAGCCTTAGCACTCCCCCTACATCACTCCAATGTGCCCTCATAAACGCACGCCCTCTCCCAGCCCACGCTACGGAGATCTGAGACATACTAACCAACCTTGATCTTGACATTATTGCCATTACAGAATCCTAGCTGCACAAAACAGCTGGTCTAGCTATCTCCATAGCCCTCCCACCAGTCTACACCCTACTCTGGCAGGACAGCGAGCTCTCAAAGGGGGGGAGGGAACACTTATATTAAAAGAAGCTCTGTCTCTCAGACAAATGAATTCTCCACTAGGGGGCGATGCAGACTCTCTGACTGTCAAACTGTCCATCTTGCATAACTGCACGATCGCCATCCATATCATCTACCGGCCACCAGGCCCATTACTTGACATCCAGGAAAACCTACTCCCTCTTATAGATGAGAACCTAAAAACCACTACCAAATCCATCCTATTGGGAGACCTAAACTTGGGCCTCAATGATCCTAAAGACAAACTAGCCAAATCTCTTGCCAAAACACTTCAGGACTTGGGATTCTTGCAACGAGTCACTAACCTCACTCACTCTAAAGGACAGATCCTAGACTGGGTAGCTGACCACAACTGTGCAGCCGACATCAGCTCCAACACGTATTGCCCATGGACGGACCACCACCTCATACATTTCTCCAGTCCCAAAGCCACGAAAAATGTCAAAATTAACAGTCCTTCACCACCAGCACTAGCCACGAGCGCACGTAACCTAACGAAGGACAAGCTCCTACCATTTCTAAAGACTCCTGCCCTCAAGCCGCCATTCTCCAATGACCCTCTAGCTCTAGTAGAACTATATAATCTAACGCTCAAAAATGCAATAGATTCTATCGCCCCGCTAGAGAGAAAGAAAGCCAAAGGAAAGAAACACGCCAATTCTTGGCTTGGTATACAGCAGAACTCCAAGAACTACGCACTCTCAAGCACATCGTGCTTACCAAGTGGCAATCAGATCCACAGAACCCCACCTTAGAGGCCTACAAAAAACTTGCCACCCAATATAAAAAAGCCATCACTCTAGCTAAACCTACATCTTATAACACAAGAATTACGAATGCTAAATCAGAGTCTAAAGAAATGTTCGCCATATTCAAGGAATTGGCCACCCCAGCCCCTAGCACCAAAGACCTCATGAAAGACAAATCGTGTTGCAAGAGCATCCAAGCAGCCATGCTCAACAAAATAGACCTGCTGCAGTGTAAAAGTAAGGCTCGCTATAATGCTCTGTCAAAATCCGACCTGCCCACCTCGGCAACTAAAAATTACCACATCAAGGAAAAGACGCTCTTCTCCTTCAGAGATGTTTCAGAAACTGAAGTACTAGACCTCCTGAAACACATAAAACCCTCCAATTGCAAGGATGATATCTGCCTGGCCAACCTCATCCAGGACTGTGCAGATGCCCCAGCACTATTCCTGATAGCATTCATCAATGCTTCTTTCTCAGCTGGCCTTGTCCCACCGTGCCTTGAAGAGGCTTGGGTTCGGCCACTCTTAAAAAAAACATCCTTAGATCTGGCCTCACCTAACAACTACAGGCCTATCAGCACCGTACCATTCCTGCAAACAATTCTACATAAAGCAGCATAGAGAAAGGTTGAGTATAGGTGCACACTTCTGGTTCAATAAAGATTGGTAGGTAGTTTGAAGTTGTATTCAGATAATTTTAGGTGCTGGGGAGGAACTGGAGTCATGGCACAAAACCCCGACACATAAAACGAACAAAGAAAAAAGAAAAGGATTCAATTTAGGAATCTTCCCGTCCCCTGCACACTTTTGGGTGTTTGGATCAAGTCCAATACTGTTATTTTTATACATCAACAGAATGTTTAAGGAGTAATACTTCATAAAAAGAAATGTCAATAGACAAAATTATACAAAAACATTTTTTATGTATCACAAATAATGTGGTTCAATTCTTTCGACATGAAATTTACAACATAAAGAAGCACAAATGGTATCAAAAGATCACATCAAGTTTGGAGAGAAAACATTTTTTTTTTTTATGAAGCGAAAAAGGATTTTTTCTGAAGAAAAAGATGTATACATATGGAGTCCAATTCACTTGGCGACGCGTTTCGAGGATACTTTCCTCTTCTTCATATGGCCCAAATTGGATTCTTAACACAAAGAGAAAACATTCATTCAGTTGCTTGTAAAAAACTAAAACTATTATTCAATTTCAGTGAATTATACAGTTACCTAGTGTACATATGTAATATTCCATGACTTTTGATAATACTGAATCTCCTCGTTAACCGGAATTCAAAATTACATAACTTATTCTTATATAGTGATTAGGTTAGTATAATGTTGTTCATGAAAACATGAACATTGGCTCGGTACTCATCATTCTGTGGGACTGGCAACAGAGTCATTAAATTGCTGTTTTCAGAGTCACCGGTTTTAAGTAACCGTGGGTTGTGATAGAAGCATGAATATTGAATAGAGTAAGGAATGGTAAAAAAGAAAAATAAAGAGGAAATATATAATTAACTGTGTATATTACTGGTTCCAATCTCAAGCAAACAAAGAGTTAAGAGGGGATGACTATTGTCTATATTCAGAAAGCGCTATGTCTGAAAATGAAAAACTAATAAGCAAATATATTAACCTGAAACTAAACGAATAGACGTACCAAAAAATGTAACGTGATGAAATAAAGATGAGCGGTGAAAGGGTCACGGTATAACTCAATATGATGCCAGCCGATGGTGGTAGCATTCAGAAGTCCAACCTATGTATATGGGTTTAGGAAATGGATCAAGAGGTCAGTGAAAGAAACTGGCACAGACAGTTCTGGTAAATAAATAAGTAGTTGCTATAACAAGTACCTCAATGGTGCGTCTAGCTCGGTAGACAGGTGGAGGAATTTCAATTCAGCAGTATTGCTGTAGAGACAGCAAGTCCAGGTCACAGAGAGCGCTGCAACAAGCGTGCAAGGGCGCCTGCAGAGTAAGGGAGTGTGGTTTAGGAAGTGAAATATCCTAGAGACGGCTACGTGTCTAACATAAGTGAAAATGTGGAGACACTTACCTAGAGTGCAGGAAAGAACGATCTACGGTATCTATTTTCGGAGCTGAATCGGATTCACGGTTCCGCGTCCTTCCATAGCAGCCATGGAAACGCCATGCGCCATGGAGGATCATGGGTAGTGTCATAAAAGAGAAGACTGGGATAACTGTAAAGTCAGAAGAGAAAGGACTAAAATTACTAGATAAAAGTACGGCCATTTTAAAGTGGTCAAAGAAGAATGGAGCTATACTCACTGAAGAGTGGCAAAGAATAATTACTGTATAGACCAAATAAGACCATAAAAGGAAGGAAAAAAATGAAAGAAGAAATGGTCATCCAAAATGTTAAAAAAAAAAGTAAAAAATGATGAAAATATGTCCCCTCCCGTAAGTAGAGGCGGTGGGGGGAAATAGGAAAATGTAGATCTAATAGTGTTGTCAAGCCGTCAGAACGGTGAGTAGTCAAGCCAATCATGAATCAAAATTGTGGCTGATTCAAAGTTCAATTTAGATAAGTTAGAGCACAATTCATCATACTATGTACCTAATTTCCGCAACATATGTAACCTTTGTTGGACATAGTCCAGCAGTACTCAGTTAAGTATCTACATAAATTCAGACATACAATTTGTGAAGCAGTAAAAAATACTATATGATCCAATTACATAGTAACTTCTAGACATGAATAAACACATTTGGTTATAATTCCCAATATTACAGGTCTGTCACTAGTGTTGTATTGCTTCTAGATCACAGGAAGCAATTTAAGGTGAAGTCCTCTTTCAAACCCCAGGGCTGCAAAGAGCCAATTTTATCGATCCAGTATGCCTCTCTTTGTAATAGGAGGGACTGGTAATCACCTCCTCTTGTGGGTCGTTTGACGACTTCAAGTACCTGAAATTTTAATTGTACAATAGAGTGCTTTTATGAATTGAAGTGGCAAGCCACTGGTGAGTACTGGTTATTGCATCTGATATTCGACTCGTGTTCTGTCAATCTCAGTTTGATCGGTCGTGTAGTCTGGCCTACATAGACTTTTCCACAAGGGCATTTTAATAGGTAGATCACTCCAGATGAAAGGCAGGCGGAGAAATGTCTAAGCTTAATCTTTTGTCCATTTCTCGGATGAGTCACTACATCACCTTTAATCACGTTGTTGCAGTGTGTGCATCCCAAGCAGGGGAAGGTTCCCAACTTTTTAGTAGTTAAGAATTGTTGATTGTCCTTGGGGATTTTTTCTGCTTTCACAAGCTTATCTCTGATGTTCTTTCATCTTTTAAAACACATCATCGGTGGAGTAGGTAATAATTTTTGCAAAGTGTGATCGTTGTGTAATATGTTCCAATGTTTTTTTATGCATCTTGAGATCTGAAAGCTTTGTCTGGAGAATTTGGATATAGACAACAGTGGAGTGTCTTTCACATTTCATTTAGTTCTTAGTAAGTCAGTACGTGTAATTTCTGCGGCTCTGTTTTTGGCTTCTTCTAGGATCTCTGGGGGATATCCTCTATTTTGAAATTTGCTGACAAGGTTTGTACACTCTTTGTCCAGGTCTTCTGGATCCGAGATAATTCTTTTAAGTCTCAAGATTTGACTATATTGTAGGCTTTGAAGCATAGCTCTTGGATGGAAGCTTGAATAGTGCAACAAATTATTGGCATCAGTTGGCTTATGGTAAATAGATGTAGCAATTTTATTGTTAATGATGTTCAAATTTACGTCCAGAAAGTGTAGGTAAGGGTTACCAATTTCAATGGTAAACTTAATTCTAGGGTGCACAAGGTAAAGCAGCATACACACAAATCCAACAATTCCTGGAAGATAACAGCGTCCTCGATAAGGGGCAATCAGGCTTCCGCCCAGGTCACGGGACGGAATCTGCCCTACTAGATTTAAAAAACCAACATGAGTAAATAATGGACCAAGGCAAAACCAGCTTTGCTACTCCTCCTCAACCTATGTGAAGCTTTTGATCTTGTGGACCACAAGACACTCTGCAGACAACTCATGAACTCAGCCAAATTCACTCCTCAAAGCGAGAGCCATGAAGGTGTTCTCAGATCAGGCATGTGCGGCACCCATCACCATCCACTGCGGAGTCCCACAGGGCTCCTGCACCTCACCCACCTTGTACAACCTTTTCACCTTACCCCTTTTCAACAAACTTGACAATCTCGGCATAGCATACACAAACTATGCTGATGATACCTAGGTCCTCCTGCTTCTCTCGGGCTCCTACGAAAAAGACAAAGAAACACTGTGCAAAAGCTATGCCAACATCCAAGCATGGATGGCAGCAAATGGACTGTGCCTCAATGGGGACAAGACCGAAATCACTGTTAGCCCCAAGGAAATGCTCAACAAGCTTGACAAACATTACAGCACCTTTGACATAGACAACACCCAAATCATTAGCCGTCATTACGACTTTGGCGGTAGCCATGCCGCTATTGGCAGCATGGCTACCACCAAAATCGGGTCCGGGTTCCCAGAATGGGGAATTCCTGGCCCATTCCGAGTTCGGAGGGCCCGGTAATTCCTCCGTTCAGGAACCCGGGCCTGGACCTTCCCCATTCCCATTCAGCCCACATAGGGATGAATGGGAATGGGAGAGGGGGCAAATATCGGGCCGATTATGAGCGGCCCGTTGTTTGCTTCCTCTTCCCCTTGCGGGACCCGCTCTGTACGTCTGGTAAAACCAGACGTGCAGAGCGAGGGGACCTCGTAATCAGGCGGTACGGGGTTGACGACGCCGACACATTTACCAGCGCCGTTAACCCCTTACCGCCTGACTTATAATGAGGCCCATTGTCTCATCAACAGTCAAAACCCAGGGGTATACATCGACTCTACACTCTCGATGACACACCAAGTTAGCCCTATTGCATCCTGAGCGGCATTCGCAACCAAATTGATCAGTGCAGTCAAACCCTACCTATCCTCACAAAACTGCCTCTCCATAGCCAGATCCACATTTGGGGCAAAATTGGACTACTGTAACGTTCCCTTTGCTGGCATCTCGGCTAAAAATCTCAACAGACAACAGATCATTCAAAATGCTCTCAGGGCAGCGCTCAGTAGTCCTAAAAAGGAGCACATCTCACACGCAAGGCGCAATGCCCACTGGCTCCCGGGCAACCAACATATTTTGTTGAAGACCTTAGCCATAACTCATAAATGCCTCTCACTCACAGCCCCCTCCTATCTCTCAGAAAAAGGTCCGAGTCACCTCTTCCAGACCCAAACGTTCGCACCACTCCAATCAGCTTAATGTCCCTACCTTCAAAAGGACCAAAGCCGGAGGTTCCACCTTCCTAATCCTAGACCCCAAACATTGGAATGCCCTCCCGACCTCCATAAGGAATGAGACCCCTCACTTTTGCTTCCACAAAGCACTCAAACCAAAGCTATTCATTTAGTGCAACCCGCCTCACAAGGCCTACGCAAACAGCTGTTTCAGGAATCTGGAGGTAACGCGATACTCCTCTGTAACCACAGAACCGTGGCAACCTCTGTGTTTTCTTTTGCCTTTTGAACTATGCCCACTACTGCAATGTCAATGTAACCATGATCTGTCTCTTATCTCTATGTCAATGTCAATGTAACCATCAACTGTTGCATATCTGGGTCACTGTAACCAGATCCACAGACAGGTGATACTACTGCTCTCATGTAACCAAGTACGCTTGCTGTAATAGCGCCACAATGCTCCTGGGCTGCCTTGCGCGCTTTGTAAATGCAAATAAATAAATAAACTACTATCAAACGTTTTGGTTTTAAGTTTAGATGTTGAAGACTCCTTCATGATTTGGTTGTGGATGCATGATTGCCAAGATCCTCAGAGAGGGTATGGGTGCATGACAAATGTGCGAGAGGCTGATTTGATAATTCAGATGAAGAATCAGATGTAAGTGGGTCTGGGACTTATTACACACTCAAGAGCTCCCTCAATGGTAAAGAGTGGCTCTAGTGTCAGAGGCTAATGTTTGAACGTTTCTGATACTTTAACAGGTCGGCATGTCAACATAAGAGACTGAACTGAACAAGAGCTTGGCTCTTTCTTTCGATTCAAAATAGTTTTAGCTTGTGAAGGCTCATGATTACACCTGAACACTGTCTGGGTCTGGATAGTAGTAAAGTTCTGAGGTAATTCTCTATCCCGTGAATTTCTAAGCCACTTAACTGACTACAAGATAGCACCAATAATGACACTTGTCTCGCCCGTCTCTCCTCTTGCAAAATCCAATAGTCTTTCTTGCCACTGGGCAGACAATTCAGCTTCCTTATCTATGTGCCTTTGCAGCTCAGCTGTGAAGGATTCAAGAATATAAGTTTAGTATGAATTAGGGCCAAAAGAGTGGCCCAGTCTTTGACAGTATCGTTCATCCCTTCCTTGGTGAAAGGATTTAATGTTATTGCTAAAACTGACATTATAATCACTTGTATTTGATCCAATGTCATTGTTGAGATCTGCGGCTCACGATCCTCCTGGTGTGAGCACTGGCTACCAGGCTTGTTTCACAAAGAACTCGACGTTGTTGATTCAGCAGAACTTAAGGTTGATTGATACGGAAGAGTCTTGGTATAAGCAAATGAGGCAGATTTCAGGTGCTCATTTAAGATCACTGAGGGCTCCACAGATTTTTCATGAGACAACAGTGAGTGGATTTGCATCTGTATTCTGTCTGGCATTTGTGGTGGAGCTCTAGTTTGGAAATCATTGCTTCTTCGGTTTTCTGCGGCAATAAAATACAAGCGCCAATTCCTGATTCACTTAACCTTTTTTGGTGAGTAATGGTTGTCTTAATCTCAGCTATGTCACGTGATAACCTTGCACCTAAAATGGAGTGTTGCATTGATAAATTTGACGTATTCAACTTGTCACCAACAGGGTGCTCGCAAAATTAGCATGCTCATTGCAGATGGCTATAAGTTGGTACAATGAGATTCCGGACACGGGAATCCCTCCTCTAAAAATGCAGAATCCTCACCTCGGGAAAATAACATGGTTTGTAAAATCGCTGAGGATGTAATCTGCGGTTCGTTAGGTGCCAGGTCATGCAATGGTGAACATAGCGGCTCCAATGTGATTGGTGATTGCTTGGAGACAGCCATAGTTGAAAGGGGACTTGGTTTGGTATTTCTGATTCCATTATCAAAAGTCGCCAAACAAGCATTTCCAAGTTTGTTAGAGTCAGTTTCAGAGTTGGGATCAGATTCTAGAAGAAGACATTTCAGATTCACAAACTCAAGCTGTGTGGCAGAAGAGGATTTAGAGGGGGATGAAAGTCCCACTCAGAAATTAGAGTCAGGGGGTGCATAGCAGTCTGGGGGCCTGCGACAAACCTCCTTCCGCAGACTTTTTAGAAATCTGCATTATTCGCTTGCGAGAAAGCAAGGCCTGGTCTTGCGTATTGTGAAGTATGGCCATGTCATTGAAGCGGGGTCGAAGCGGTTCGAACACCGACCCGCACGCTGAGTGGGTACTTAAAGACAAGTCAATTCCATTGTATGCTAAAGTTGGAGTGCTTACCTCAGAAGTCCTAGTCTCGGATTTCGGGGTAGATTCTGACGTGCCATCTCTCAATTTCCCTTGGCGGCGTGTGCAGGCACCAGTCGACATCGCTGGGCACTAGTGAAATAAGTGTCCAAGTGGAGTTGGGTGGGAGTTGGAGTGTGAATAGAAAAGCAGCAGAAGTGACGATAGCGATTGGTCCAAGCTCCACAGGCAGAGCTAACTTCATGTCCACCACCTAGCCGCTGAGCCACAGAGCACTCAGCACAACACTCGGCACTGCCCCCGCTATGGAACAGTGCTTTTAAGTGTTAGGGTCTGCCTCCATGTCCGCCTTCGATAACAATAGGAACTGCAAACAGACTGCCTTCAACGTAGTAGGACAGAACACTCAGCCCAACACTCTGCAACGTCCTGCTATGGAACCGTGCTTTTGAACGTTAGGGTCTGCCTCCAAGTCTGCCTTCGATAAGAATAGGAACTGCAGACTGCCTCCAATGTAGGAGGACAGAACACTCAGCGCAACACTCTGCACCGCTCCGCTATGGAAGGGTGCTTTTGAGTGTTAGGTTCCTCCTCCAAGTCTGCCTTCGATAACAATAGGAACTGCAAACAGACTGCCTCCAAAGTAGTAGGACAGAACACTCAGCATAGCATTCCGCCAATATTTTTATTTATTTATTGGGTATTTATAATGCGCCTATACACAATTGTTTCAAGGCACAAACCTTAGAGAGGCTCAGCTTCACCTCACTGAGGAGGCTCAACAAGGCTGAAACTCATGTCCGGGGTTGCTGATGGTACTCTTGTCAGGAAGAGAATTGCCTTTGAATCAATCTGAAGCTCTGGCATTACTCTGGGCAACCGTGCATATCATTGTTCTTCAGCTGTTAAGCCATCAGAGGAAGGAGAAAGACCATATGCAAATCAGTCCTGGTCCAACCCCAAAAGTGGCAATCCAGCCAGAACTGCTGTGTCACTTCCCTTATAAATGTAAAATGTACTGGTAGTTGAACCTCATGCAGCATGTGCACCATAAATTAAATGTGCATGTAAAGAGTGTGTGGCAGGTCCCACAGGCTCTGTGTTTTCACACACAGCCTGATTTTAATAGGAATGTAAATTGTGTGCAGGGCACCAAAAATGCTAGCACTTACATGCTGTGGGATCCCCTGCATGCAATTCTAAATCTTTACAAGGCAGAGGGGTGAAGGAAATAGTAAAGTGTGGCAAACTATCACTAACTCATTTTGCTCTCTGTCTTGTAAAAAAGTAAATGCTGCCTGCAAATGACACTTTTCAGGCAGTGTGTACTAATGGATTCCTATGGAATCCTCCTGATCTTCAGGAGGTGCTAAACTGAGGGGGATTCCGCAGGAATACATTAATTTTATGCCAGCATGAAAATATTATGCAGGTGTAAATTGAAATGCACTGGCAAGATGGAGGAGGAATGCACGGCGGAGATCGTATCTCCACTCCGTGTTCCTACTCCATCTTGACACTGGTTCAAAATGGGGCAGAGTGTTAAATGGAGGTGCAAAAGTGAATCGGTAAAAGCTCTTAGTCGGGCCAGCTCACTGCAGCCATTTCCCCACATTTGTATGGACGGGCAAGCCGTCCATGCCTCCCATGTATGTCTCCCTGTACCCACCCCTTAACCTTAAATATATATTTTTTAAAAGATTCCTACAAACATAAATGCGGCAGAAAAATGCAGTAAAACGGCTGTGAAAAGAATGTGGGCAACAGATGCAGAGAGTTGGGCCGGTACTGTAAAAGCATTACGCGTTGCATTTACCCCTTCATTTAGCAGATCTCCCCATTTGAAATGAGGCCTGCGTCCTTTTGACACAGTCATTTATATCCAAGTGACCATAGACAGTAGCAACATACTCTTACATCCGGATAATGCCCTCTATTCAAAATGCCCCCCTATGTGTTTAGGTTGGAGTTGGTCATCAAACGCATAGTCACCTTTACCCTCCTTTTTCTTCCTCTTCCACACAACCTGAAGCTGACGACGGAAAGTAAAACAAAATGGAGGGGAGCAGAGAATCACACGGCAGTTGAGAGATCGAGGAAGAAGTTGAATTGCACCATGTCTAAATTCTGCCGGGGCAGAGGCTTCCAACATATCAGACATGGCCTGATCAACTTGAAATCCCCCGAATACTTTCTAAAAGATGGAGTTCATTTGTCAGCAATGGGGACGGAGCTCTTCTATTGGAATATATGTACAAAGCTCTTGGAGTTATAAAAAGAAGCAGAAGGAAGGGGGAGACACGGTGGACGGTAACCCACCAGTGGTGTGGCAGTGTTTGGCGACCAAGCACAAGAGACAGACTCTGAATGAGCCAGGAGGAAGCCGGAAGGGTCTTCGCTCTTCTCAGACCAGCGCCTCTTGGGAGCCTAACGGCAGGGGCGTCTGGTGGTAACAAAAACAACAAGGGCTCAGCTTCCCCCAAAAGAAACGGCGCTCTCCCCGCCCATGGACAACTGCAAGGTGTAATGGACACGGAGCAGGCGCCACACTTGCAGACTGATTTGCACTAAATGTGTGCAGTGATTCTTGTGTTGTGAAAATAAATCTGCGGCGAAGTTTGCCATTTTGAAGAACAACTGTCTCATTCCAGCTAATGTTTCTTAAAAGGGGAAAATAAAAGGAAACAGAAGAATGAGCAATATATGGCTTATTGGCTATGGGTACAAATGGACAAATGCAGGGGTTATGAAGCTGACGACGGAAAGTAAAACAAAATGGAGGAGGCGGCCCGGTAACCCGTGCAGGGTCCTCTTCTGCCGCCCCTCCCCCCTGGCTAAGGGGGAGGGCACAGGCAAAAAACAGCACCAAAAATCACCAAAGCCCGCGAAGGGCGAACAATGGAAAGGGGCATGGTAACCTCTTTATTATGAGCGGGCGTCCTACGACATGTAGCATCCAGCCCCTGCACTAGGACGCCCGCCCCTGAGAGGAGAAGATTTTCGTTTTGTGTTGCCCGGAGAAGAGGAAGAGCCTGCTGATGACTTTGGGTGGCTTACTTGAGTAGTGCAGCAGTGTCGGAGCAGTCGATGAAGGGCTAGAGCCCAGGATCTCTACGGTGCAGGCGTCGGCGTCAGGGACTAGAGACTGTGCTCAAGGACAGCCGTCGGACCAGGAAGCAGCCCAGCAGTGCGGCGGGATGCGTTGGCAAGAGGAGGTGTCGTCGCGACAAGGAGCCGACCCGGAAGGAGTGAAGCAGCGCAGAGGAGGAGAGAAGAGGACCCGTCATTCAAAAGCGGATCCGGAAGGAGCGGAGCAGCGCCGGAGAACAAGCAGTAGGACGGAGCAAGAGGAAGAAAATAAGGAGCTGCAGGGGTCAAAGTAGGCCACGGCTCTTACCAGACAGAACACCTGGGCCAGCAAAGGGTGAAAAAAGGCAGCAGAACTTGGTCACAGTAACCGGGCTGCCCGGGTGAAAGTCAGAGGGATACAGCATTCGCCACAAGTGAGCTCGCCTGGGGAAACTCCACACATTAAAACAAGAACGTGATTGCCATCAGCTGAGCACAGTACCAACACAGAACGAGCGGTGGCAGGATGCCCACCTCCCCCACCGCACAGACCCACCCCACAGTCCGGTGCATACGTTCTGCTCCCGGGCTGCCCGGGTGAAATATTTTGAACACTTGGAATTACGCCAAATTCATAGAGCTGACATTGTTGAATAAGAAATTATTCTGAAGGGGTTGCACGGCACAGCAGAGGGATGGAGCTGGAAGCATTCATGGCAATGACAAAACTGGCTGCTGCAACGCATGGGCCCGAGTGGATGAACGCAATGGTGCGACAACCAGGACAGGAAACACTGGGTCCTAGTCAAGGAAGGGGGTCCCCGCTAATGTTTCAGGACAGTGCCAGCGATGTGGCTCTGGCAGAGGTGGAACTACGAGGGGAAGGAGAAGAGGAAGCAGAAGAGGACCAGGAGGAAGAAGAGGTGCAGACGGCAAAGAGAAAAAGGACCATGACGGCGAAAGCCAGGGCAAGCAAGGAACAAGCTAAAGCCAACAAGAAACAGAGAGGAAAAGAGAGGGCGCAGGAGGATTCCATTCAGCCTTACCGTCACCTACATCTGCTGAGGCTCCAGGGAACCGTGGTGGCACACCTAGCACTCCTGTAACCAGACCAGTGGAAGTAGCTGCGGAGGGACCCACATCCCTAGAGATGGTCAAAGGTATGTTGATGTAGTGTATGCAGGCATGGGGAAAAAGTGGGCACGGTCAGGCATTGGATGTTAATGATAATTTGAATAGAAATGTGGTAAATGTTAGTGGAATTTCAAATCAACAGGCCAGGGACCAAGGCTCAGGGGAGCTTGGGAGGGGAATGTATCATGCTTTTTCTCCCATAGGGGTGACGGGGCAGGTATCCCACGTAGGGGTAATTCTGCCTGGTGGTTTTCAGTCAGTTGGTTTGCCTAGCACTGGCCCGTTGGGGGGGTTAGCCAGTTGTCTCAAATGACCTCTCCAGCTGGAACATAACAAGGGTAGGCATGGTGGGGGCAAGGGCCCGGGGTCCACAATTTCAGCGGGGAAAACCAGACACAGCCTATTTCAATGGCCCCACCCAACCCAGGGGCGGGAGGAGGTTGGGGACAGGTAACCCAGTATGGAAGACCAATGCCAGGGTTTGCAGCAGTGAACTGGCTGGTGTGGCACATACCCTGGGTCACTAAGGAGAAACTGTGGAGAAAGGAGTTTGTTGACATTTTTTGACCTGTTGGGGATTGTACCTTTGGGTGAGGGTTTGAAAGACCTGTCGGAGAAGGAGAAAGAGAAAAGGGAAAGGGAGAGGGCTAAGATTGAACCCACTATTCACAATTGGCTCAAAGCATTTAGAATGTACATGTCTGTGATGCTAGAAAAATATCTGCATGATGCATTAACAATGGTGGCTTATGAACAATATATCCATGACCTATACCTGAAGTATGGGGGTGAAGGATGGCTGGATTATGACCAGGGTTTCAGGTTAAAAATGCAAGTATGGCCCGCTATGTCTTGGGATGATGTGGATGTCGGGGGTAACATCGATAAAATGGTGCGCACCAGAGAGTCCGGGGACAAGCAACAAGGGGAGAAGTCTCAGGTTCGGAGAGGTAGAGGGGGTTATTCACAGCGAGGTAGGGGGCCCTTTCGCGGGCCCTCCTCCTGGGTCAATCGGGCAGCCAGCTACCAGGGGGAGCGAGCAGATTACTGGAGGTTTGCAGAAGGGACTGCCCCTTTGGTAAAACATGTCGATTCAGGCACCCAAAAGGTGGAAGCTCAGGGGCTCGCAACTCCACCTCAGGCGAAGCAAAACATAAAAACAGCAGCAAACCTAAAGAGAGGTCAAAGCGAGAGTGAGGAATTGCCAGACGTGATTGAGTTTGACAAATCAGTGAGAGACAAGAATGCGATTAAAACAAGTTTAGCCATGCCGGTTAACCTTCTTGCCATGACTCCTTTTCTTAATAATATCACAACAGGGTTGTGGCAAGGGTTCAGGTGGGGTTTCAAGATCCCTGGTACAGGAAACAGGGTTATCAAGGAAGCAACCAACCTACGGTCAGCGCTTGAAAGGCCGGAGGTTGTGGCACAAAAAGTGGAGAAAGAAATCAAGCTAGGTAGAGTGGCTGGCCCTTTTTCTCCCCCCCCCCTATGGACAATTTTGTGGTGTCACCATTAGGGCTAGTGCCCAAAAAGGAGAAGGGTCAGTATCGCTTGATTCATCACCTTTCCTTTCCAGAAGGGCAATCTGTGAATGATGGCATACCAGAGGATTTGTGTAGGGTCCAGTATTCCTCCTTGGATGACACAATACAGATGGTAAAGGCTGCAGAGACGGGGGCTCTAATGGGAAAGTCAGACATTGAATCAGCCTTCAGGCTGTTGCCGATTCACAAAGAAAGCCATCACTTACTGGAGTTCAAGGTGGATAACAAGTATTTTTATGACAAATGTCTGCCGATGGGCTGTGCCATTTCATGTTCGTACTTTGAAGCATCCAGCACCTTTCTTGAGTTCACTTTGAAGGAAAATGTGAGGAAGGGTGGGGTCTTGCACTATCTTGATGATTTGTTATTCATTGGTAAAGAAGGGACCGAGGAGTGCAGGGCACTCATGGCTGCATTTCAGGGCTTGATGGGGAGCATGGGGTACCATTAGCGGAAGGAAAGACGGTAAGTCCAGCCACAACATTGACATTTCTGGGGGATTGAGATCGACTCAGTCAAAGTCGAATGCAGGCTTCCGCAAGACAAGGTGCAGAGATTGAAGGAGATCATCAGGGGGTTGAAGGGTACGAACAAAGCAACCTTGAGGGAGCTGCAGTCGCTGGCAGGTAACCTCAATTTCGTTGCGAGAGTAATACCCACAGGAAGAGTGTTTGCCAGAGGTATAGAGGTAAAATTGTGGGACTGCAGCATGCTTCCCAGCATGTCCGGTTGGGATCCGAAGTAAAGGAGGACCTCCGGATATGGGAGAAATTTTTGGATGATACAAATGGGGTGCGACTTTGGAGGGAGGAATGGGCCAGCAGCAAAAGGCTCAAACTATTTACTGATTCTTCAGGGTTGCACGGTTTTGGGGTGATCTTGGGGGACAGGTGGTGTGGTAAGGCATGGCCGACAGAGTGGCACCTGAAGGGAATCACAAATGACATCATGCTGCTGGAGCTGTTTCCCATTGTGGTAGCATTTAAACTATGGGGGGTCCAACTGGAGAACAAAAAGGTGTCTTTATGGTCAGACAATTTGGCGGTTGTTCAGATTATCAATCCGGGGTCATCCAACAATCTAAGGGTGTTGAAATTGCTCAGGAAACTCACTAAGATCCTACTGGCATTAAACATCGAGGTCAGGGCAGGGCATATCCCCGGCATAAAAAACACAACTGCTGGTTCTCTGTCTCGGTTACAGTGGGAGAGGTTCTGAGGCAACTGTCCAGAAGCAAGGAAGATGTCCCCATTCAAGGAACACTGGTGGGGGATGATTGGGGTGATCTGAATTCTCTGATAGACACAGCTCTGGCGCCAGGCACAGCAAAACGGTACAGGGCTTGCTGGGAACGATTCACAGTGTTTCAAAGGGATGTTCTGTCAGAAGGGCAGAGAGAGTTACCGGTTCAGGCCTTTGTGGGCTGGTGCTGGCGGATGAGAAAAACCAGAGCTTGGATGACATATCACTTGGCAGCTATAGCCCATTATGCCAAACTTTGGGGTGAAAGGGACCCCATCAAAGAACATTACATCGCATTAGCCATGAGAGGCTGGGCTAAACAAACTGTACTGAAGCCTGATGATAGGCGGCCCATCGACGTGGTGAAACTACATGGTTTAATTAAATGTCTGAATATAGTATGCAGTAATGATACAGAGAGAGTGTTATTCACAGCAGCATTCACAGTAGCATTCTTTGGGGCCCTCAGGGTGAGCGAGCTAGTGCCCAAGAACAAAGGGGGCAAGGGGTCTGGATTCTTGCGATTAAGGTATGCTCAGGCAACTAGCACCCAGGTGATCATTTACGTGCTTAGGTCAAAGATCGACCAGAAGGGGAAAGGGGTTACGGTGGCACTGCAGGCCATCCAGGCGAGTTTAGTCGGCCTGGTGGCAGCCTTGGCCAGCTTCCTTCAGCAAAGGCTGCCGTCAGACTCGGGGGCTCCACTACTATTGCATAGGGACGGGTCAGCCTTGAGCCGCTTCCAGTTCAGAAAGGTGATGGATATGGCACTAGAAAAGATGGGATTGACGGAGGGGTGGTTCGGGACTCACTCTTTCAGGATCGGGGTGGCCACGTCCTCAGCGGCTGGGGCATTAGGGGCCGAGGAGATCAAGCAAATAGGAAGGTGGTCTTCGGGGTGTTTTAAAAGATACATCAGGCCGTAAAAAATGTAAAGTAACATGGCACCTTTCATCTCCTTCTCATTACCAGCTTCGCAGAGGAGGAAGAGGTGCTCCGTTTGGGTGGTGGGGCACTCATTTATTTCAAGGGCCAGGGCAAGCTGAACACTGCAGCAGTAGTAGCTGACAGCCAGCGAGTACCGGATATGGTGGCACGGTGTGCCAGGAATGAAATGGGCGCAGCTGCAGGGGCTTATACGAAAATTGCTGGCTAAGCAGCAAAATGTCATGATCTCTGCTTCCAAAAGATCAGGACTTGCCCGACTCCCTTGGAAGCAGACCCATAAACCCGGTTCCGAGTGCCAGCCAGTCCCAATTGGGACCTTTTGGACCCTGTCCTGGCGCCAGTGGCACCAGGTTCATAAAGATGCCCAGTCCCAGCGCTGGAAGCGCCGGGCTCATAATGCTTGGGTGGACTTACCTGCAGCAGACCATGCTGCTTACTTACCTGCCAGTTGAACCCCTGATCCTCTTCTGTTTGGGACTACTTTTCCTGTTGGGTGGGGCATGAGCCACTCCCTAGGTTCAGAACACTGGAACTCTTCTGGAAAGCAGGAACTCTTTTCTTAGGCGTGGCTGTGGAAGGAGACACCTAAGCACTACAGGAGGCTATTTAAACCACACCCGATGGATGAATCTTGCTTTGCGTTATTCTGCATTCTCTGCAGCAGAACGCTCATGGTGTCTTCTGCTTCTGATCCTGGGCCTAAGTGAACAAAGGCTTACCATCCTGGAATCCAGTCTTCAGCAGCACCTGTAAAGACAAAGAAAGAACAGGTTAGCACTACGGTCTTCAGTGGCAGCGCATCTCTTACCTGGTCCATCGGCTGTCACCAACGCCTCGCGCTGCATTCCGGCATCTGAAAGACAAAGGCTTACCTACTCTTCGCATGCTCCGGAGGTCTTCGCACTGCATTCCGGCATCTGAAAGACAAAAGCTTACCAGCACTTCGCACGCTCCGGAGGCCTTCGGCGCTGCATCCCGCATCTGAAAGACAAAAGAAGGTGCGTTTAAAGACATTGGGCAACTTTATTACTCACGTGCCATTACTCCTTCCCACGCCGAATCCAGTGGGTATTCCAGCACCCTTCAGCTTCTCTAAAGCTCCGAACTTGTACCTGCAAGATAAAAGGGACAGTTAGTGCGCATCGGGAAGCAGGCTACAAGCGCTTACTTACGTGCTTCCAGGCGCTTCTATTCCTCACGCGGGTTCGATCCTCAACTCTCATCAGCCCGCCATCCGCCATCGCCGGAACCCTGCAAAACAAGAGATATCATTACAAAAGACTTTTAAGACATTTGAAGTGCCCAGAACTTACCGTTCGTGCAGTTAACGACGGACAGCAGTCCTCTGAGGTCAAGAGGCCTGCACCCCTATCCAGTGAAGAAACTGGTTACGGCACCCTGCCCCGAGGCAGATGGAGAGCTCGGCGTTCACTTACCTAAGGTGAGGGTGTTAACCTTTGGGGTCCTACAGGAGAAGAGAAAGGGAAGAGGAGAGAGGCACCCAATAACCCCAGTTCATTAATCCCATATTTTCTATCTGCAGACATCTTACTCTTCGAGTCAGACATACAGTGCACAGAGGTCCAGCCCAAAGAGCCGACCGTGTGTTACACATCACCTTTGAAGATACGGCATTCACCCAGTCAAGACCGGCGCCTCTGCGGGAATCAGGTGAGCGTTACAGAACGCAAAGCCTATCGCAAAACTCCCACCCAGGCGCTATGGAAACCTCGGATACTGACCAGCTAGCCCAGTTACTTGGGGAACTAAGAGCAGAAGTGCATGCAGCCCGTCAGGAAACGAATGCTCTAAGAAGGGAACTGATTATTTCCAAGGAGCGAACAGACGATCTCGCCAGACAATTGCTACAGTCACAAGCCGGACAAACTCCGTTACCCGCATCAGGGGCAAATCTTCCTTCAACATCCTCTACGAACCCAGTGCAGATCAACCTACCTGGGAATGTACCTCTGGCTCCGCCCGAATGATTTTCTGGTGACCCAAAGAGGTTTGCAGTATTTATTAATCAGTGCCGGTTGCACTTCTTATGCCGGCCAGCAGCCTTTCCAACTGATCAAGCTAAGGTAGCTTTCGTGCTTTCGTACCTTAGTGGCAATGCGGCAGACTGGTCGATCCCTCTAGTTAATCAAGATGATCCGGTTCTCCATGATTTTCGAGCTTTTCAGCTCAGTATAGAAAAACTGTTTGCAAGACATTCACAGGGGCAGGCCTTGGACAATGAGCTCCTTTCATTGCGACAGGGTAATCAAGACCTTTTGGCTTATATTGCGTCTTTCAACAGACTGATAGTGGAAACTCGATGGCCTGAGGACAAAAGGATTACGCTGTTTTATAGAGGTCTACGTGGAGAGCTCAAAGATGTGTTAGCCCAAGTAGTGAATCCCCCGCAAGACTGTTCGGACTATATTGACTTAGTCGTTCAAATTGACCACAGACTGCCGAACAGGAAGGCCGATCGTTCCAAGTTTGATGCTCGAGTATTTTCCAAACCACCAACTCCTACCAAAGGAGTAGACTCCGGGTAACCCATGCAAATAGGGGGCCTGAAAGGACCACTAACACAAAAGGAGCGGGAAAGGAGAAAACAGCTGCAATTATGCCTCTATTGCGGAAACTCGGGGCACTTTCTTCGAGACTGTCCGGTGAAACCAGCCAAGAAGGCAGTAGGAGCTGCAGTTACCAGGGTCACAAACTCTGAGCAGGGAAACGACCTTGCCCGACAAGAATAGAGGTCCTCTTGCCGAGCGTTAAAACCAGTTCCGTGACCTCGCATTTCGTGATACCTATGGTCCTCATTAGCCCTGAACATCCGGATCGATTACATGCGATTGACGCTTACGTCGACAGCGGTGCCATCGGCAATTATGTGGATCATGAAATGGTTTTGAGGATGAATCTGACTCTTTGTCCAAAGGCTGTAAAGGACGTCATAACTACGGTGGATGGTACGGAGATAGCCTCCGGACCAGTAACGCATACCACCCAAGAAGTGACGCTAGTAAGTCAAGATGGACACCATGAGAAGATCATATTCGATGTGATCAAGGCCCCCCAGTTTCAGATTATTCTAGGAATTCCTTGGTTAGAGAAGCACAATCCTCAGATCGATTGGCGAGCAAGAACGGTTCAGTTTCCAGAATGTGTCTCCACTTGTCACCCTCGACCTGGTGTTGCACTGGCAGCAATTTCCTCGGAGGCTCCTCAGTTACCTCCTGAATACCTAGAATTCCAAGATGTTTTCCGGAAGGATCAGGCTAACTCTCTACCTCCTCATAGGTCTTATGACTGCCAGATAGACCTGATACCTGGATCTACTCCTCCTTGTAGTAGAATTTATGCCCTCACCGAGCCTGAGAATCTTCACCTCCGACAATACCTGGATCAATACCTAGCGAATGGGTTTATTCGTCCTTCCAAGTCCCCTGCTTCCTCAGCTTTGTTCTTCGTTCCAAAAAAAGAAGGGGACCTTAGAACTTGTATAGATTATCGCGCCCTGAACCAGATCACCGTTAAGAATAGATATCCGTTACCTTTGATCCCTGAACTCCTGGACCAAGTCAGAAAAGCATGCATATATACAAAGCTGGATCTTAGAGGAGCCTACCACTTGGTACGAGTAAAAGAGGGCGATGAATGGAAGACGGCCTTCCGCACCAAGTATGGGCTATTTGAATATCAGGTCATGCCCTTCGGACTTTGCAATGCCCCGGCCGCCTTTCAATATTTTATGAACGATGTCCTCAGAGAGCTCATAGATGTGTGTGTTGTTGTTTACATTGACGACATCCTTGTTTATTCTTCATCGGAAACTGAACATCGGAAACACATGAAAATGGTCCTCGAGAGATTGCGTCAACACAAACTTTTCGCTAAGTTGGAAAAATGTGTTTTCAACGTGACTGAAGTTGAATTCTTTGGATTCATATTATCACCTAGCGGAGTGCGTATGGATTCAAAGAAGGTCGATGCAATTCTCAAATGACCATCGCCATCCTCCGTAAAAGGTGTTCAAAGCATGTTAGGCTTCGCTAACCTTTACCGCAGGTTTTTCCCCGAATTCTCTCGAATAGTCCAGCCCATCACCGCCTTGTTAAAGAAAAACAAACGTTTTGAATGGTCTACCGAGGCGGAACAAGCTTTCCAGAATTTGAAGACTAGATTTATCTCTGCACCGATCTTAAAACATCTTCGCCCAGAACTCCCCTACATCGTTGAAACTTATGCTTCGAGCCTTGCCATGGGGGCAGTTCTATCACAAAAGGACCCAGTAACCAATCAGTTGCATCCCGTGGCATTTTGGTCCCGCAAATTCTCGCCTCCTGAAATCAATTACACTATTACTGATAAGGAACTTCTAGCTATCAAGTCCGCCTTTAAGGCTTGGCGGCATTATCTTCTGGGGGCCCGACACACCGTTACTGTGATTACAGATCACCGAAACCTGCAATATTTGAAAACCGCAAAAGCTCAATCCTCTAGGCAACTCCGTTGGGCACTATTATTTGCCGAGTTTGACTTCATAATTACCTATCGACCTAGTACAAAAAACGGTAAAGCTGATGCCCTTTCTCGGATGGGAGTGGAAGAACATTTGATCAATCCTAAACCTGTACCTATCATTCCCGAACAAAGAATTCTAGGTGTAATCGCCACACAATCCATAGAGGAAGTTAAGGATAAAGCCAGGCTACTGGTAACTCCAGCAGACATACAGAATTGGCATCTGCAGGGAAAGGACTTTAGGGTGAAGGACAACCTATTATATTTCCAAGAACGGTTATACCTGCCCAGCACAGATTTACAGAAAAAGGTAATCTCTTGTTATCACGATTCTTTAATGGAAGGACATCCCGGTATGACCAAGACCTCGGAAAAGATCAAGCGCTACTTCTGGTGGCCGTCTTGGAAAAAAGATATCAGAGACTTTATAATGTCCTGTGGAGTATGCGCCCAAAACAAGAGTCAAAAGGAAAAACCAGCCGGCCTCTTACGCCCTATTGACATCCCGCCTCGCCCTTGGCATACGCTTTCTATGGACTTCATCACCGATCTACCTCCATGCTCCGGATACAATACGATCCTAGTAATCGTGGACCTATTCTCCAAGATGGCGCATTTCATTCTACTCAAAGGCTTACCAACAGCAGCAACTCTGGCCCGAGAATTTCTCGAAAACATCGTCCGACTGCACGGTTTTCCTTCAGTTCTAATTTCGGATCGAGGTAGTCAATTTATTTCTCATTTTTGGCGAAGTTGCTGTCGGTCAGCTCAAATTGATGTGAGACTTTCGACCAGCCACCACCCTCAAACCAACGGACAAACCGAGAGGACCAATCAAACTCTGGAACAGTATTTGCGCTGCATGCTACAACAAACTGAAAAAACTTGGAAAGATATCCTTTGGATAGCCGAATATGCCTACAATAACTCTGTCCACTCGGGAACTGGGAAGACCCCGTTTTTTCTTTTATACGGTAGTCACCCTCGAACCTCGGAGTTGGATCCACTCCAAGATCTTGGAACACCAGCAGTAGACCACCTGCATTCTACAATCACCCAAGCCTTTAAGGAAGCCGTTTCTCACCTTCAAAGGGCTAAAGAACAATACAAGAAAGGAGCAGACCAACATCGGAAGGAAGCCCCCCAATATCAAGTAGGAGATCAAGTCTGGTTATCCACCAAATATCTACCTCTAAAAGGACCACGCACATTCAACCCAAGATACCTTGGTCCCTATTCCATCACTACCATAGTAAATCCAGTAGTGGTCAAGTTGGACTTGCCCCTTCACATGAAGATACATCCGGTCTTCCACGTCTCTCTATTAAAACCTGTGCAACCTCAAACCCGACTAACTACATCTCCAAAACCTATTCTAGTTGATGGAGAACTCGAGTTTGAAGTCAAAAGCATCCTGGATTCCAAGATCTCCAAATCTAAACTATTTTACCTGATTGACTGGAAAGGCTACGGTCCCCAAGAAAGGTCCTTGGAACCTGCAGAATATGTCCACGCGCCTCGTCTAATCAAAAGATTTCATCGAACATTTCCTAACAAGCTCAAACCCCCGGAGAAGCCCGGTTTGGGAGGGGCCTTGAGGGGGGGTGCTGTCATGATCTCTGCTTCCAAAAGATCAGGACTTGCCCGACTCCCTTGGAAGCAGACCCATAACCCCGGTTCCGAGTGCCAGCCAGTCCCAATTGGGACCTTTTGGACCCTGTCCTGGCGCCAGTGGCACCAGGCTCATAAAGATGCCCAGTCCCAGCGCTGGAAGCGCCGGGCTCATAATGCTTGGGTGGACTTACCTGCAGCAGACCATGCTGCTTACTTACCTGCCAGTTGAACCCCTGATCCTCTTCTGTTTGGGACTACTTTTCCTGTTGGGTGGGGCAGGAGCCACTCCCTAGGTTCAGAACACTGGAACTCTTCTGGAAAGCAGGAACTCTTTTCTTAGGCGTGGCTGTGGAAGGAGACACCTAAGCACTACAGGAGGCTATTTAAACCACACCCGATGGATGAATCTTGCTTTGCGTTATTCTGCATTCTCTGCAGCAGAACGCTCATCGTGTCTTCTGCTTCTGATCCTGGGCCTAAGGGAACAAAGGCTTACCATCCTGGAATCCAGTCTTCAGCAGCACCTGTAAAGACAAAGAAAGAACAGGTTAGCACTACGGTCTTCAGTGGCAGCGCATCTCTTACCTGGTCCATCGGCTGTCACCAATGCCTCGCGCTGCATTCCGGCATCTGAAAGACAAAGGCTTACCTACTCTTCGCATGCTCCGGAGGTCTTCGCACTGCATTCCGGCATCTGAAAGACAAAAGCTTACCAGCTCTTCGCACGCTCCGGAGGCCTTCGGCGCTGCATCCCGCATCTGAAAGACAAAAGAAGGTGCGTTTAAAGACATTGGGCAACTTTATTACTCACACGTGCCATTACTCCTTCCCACGCCGAATCCAGTCGGTATTCCAGCACCCTTCAGCTTCTCTAAAGCTCCGAACTTGTACCTGCAAGATAAAAGGGACAGTTAGTGCGCATCGTGAAGCAGGCTACAAGCGCTTACTTACGTGCTTCCAGGCGCTTCTATTCCTCACGCGGGTTCGATCCTCAACTCTCATCAGCCCGCCATCCGCCATCGCCGGAACCCTGCAAAACAAGAGATATCATTACAAAAGACTTTTAAGACATTTGAAGTGCCCAGAACTTACCGTTCGTGCAGTTAACGACGGACAGCAGTCCTCTGAGGTCAAGAGGCCTGCACCCTTATCCAGTGAAGAAACTGGTTACGGCACCCTGCCCCGAGGCAGATGGAGAGCTCGGCGTTCACTTACCTAAGGTGAGGGTGTTAACCTTTGGGGTCCTACAGGAGAAGAGAAAGGGAAGAGGAGAGAGGCACCCAATAACCCCAGTTCATTAATCCCATATTTTCTATCTGCAGACATCTTACTCTTCGAGTCAGACATACAGTGCACAGAGGTCCAGCCCAAAGAGCCAACCGTGTGTTACACATCACCTTTGAAGATACGGCATTCACCCAGTCAAGACCGGCGCCTCTGCGGGAATCAGGTGAGCGTTACACAAAAGCCCGCGGTGCTAGTCATCCACTTGGGTGAGAACGACTTGACTAACTTGGGGAGGGGAGTCTTGTTGAGGGACATGATGCTCTTGTTACAGGAGATATCAGCGCAGCTGGGAGAGACGGAGATTGTGTGGTCGGAGATAATTCCCAGGCCAGAATGGAGGGGAGTAGAGAACCACACGGCAGTTGAGAGATCGAGGAAGAAGTTGAATTGCGCATGTCTAAATTTTGCAGGGGCAGAGGCTTCCAACATATCAGACATGGCCTGATTAACTTGAAATCCCCCGAATACTTTCTAAAAGATGGAGTTCATTTGTCAGCAATGGGGATGGAGCTCTTCTACTGGAATATAGGTACAAAGCTCTTGGAGTTATAAAAAGAAGCAGAAGGAAGGGAGAGACACGGTGGACGGTAACCCACCAGTGGGTGGCGGTGTTTGGGCGACCAAGCACAAGAGACAGACTCCGCATAAGCCAGGAGGAAGCCGGAAGGGTCTTCGCTCGTCTCAGACCAGCGCCTCTTGGGAGCCTAACGGCAGAGGCAACTGGTGGTAACAACAAGGGTTCAGCTTCCCCCAAAAGAAACAGCGCTCTCCCCGCCCACGGATACCTGCAAGGGCAGGGGGGCTCAGGCACAAAGGGTTGGGAGAGTTGGGCCTACTATGGACTTGGTGCAAAGAAATAGGGGGAAGCAGGTGAAATGGACACGGAGCATGCGCCACACTTACAGAGTGATTTTCACTAAATGTGTGCAGTGATTCTTTTGTTGTGAAAATAAATCTGCGGCCAAGTTTGCTAATTTGAAGAACAACTGTCTCATTCCAGCTAATTTTTCTTACAAGGGGAAAATAAAAGGAAACGGAAGAATGAGCAAAATATGGCTTATTGGCTATGGGTAAAAATGGACAAATGCAGGGGTTACTCCGCCTGAGCATTTTCTCAAGAAAAAAGGCAGCCATATTGTGTTGGGTTGTGACCGTCCCACGTTTGTTGCCCTTTTAATGTGATGTGTCCATCCCATGTGTATTGCCCCCATGCAGGCGCGTGCAACAAAACGGCTGCAGACTCCTAAGGAGGAATGCCTTAGTCTGTCTCTCATTTAGGCCTGCAGGCCCACACCGTGTGAGCACGGGCATTTAGGCCTGCAGGCCCATACCGTGTGAGCACGGGCCTGCAGGCCATGTTGCCATAGTGCCCTCTTGCCAGAAAGGAGGCCAGGGTCTGCATGTGCTGGGCATGGTCCGCCCTGCCCCCATCTAAGACAGGGTGTTCCCCGGCAACCCCCTGAGGCACTGGGCCTCCGTGGTGCTGGTGTCCTATAGCACCCGCAAGTGGGGCCGGCGTGATGCCAATGGCCGGCACCCACAACAATGACGACAAGGGGAAAGATCCCCGTAATGTGGTGTGGTCGCCTGGCTATCTGCTGTGCCATGCTTTCTGAAGGGAACAGAGAGCAGTGGTGGTGTGGCCGTCACCATCACACTGAAGTGTAATCAGCCCTGAACTCCAGGCAATGCGTCCCGCCCCCTAGAGATAAGAGATGAAGCTGTATCCATTGGTGCAAAAGAGGAGAGGGGACGCCCAACAACCTGCCGGCAAATCCAACCCAGCTGTGGCCCTCAGGGTTGAGGGTGCTCTTGCGGCTGAGGTGAAGGTATGCCTGCAGCCCCTGCTGCATCCGCCGCACTGCCCCGCCAGAGGGAGGAAGTGCGATCAGAGCTCCGAATTCAAACAAAGAAACATGTGGGGTTCTAAACTCTCCTGTCCTGCTTGGCGGGGAGGAGCGGGTCCTGCAGCGAGGCCCGTTGGCCGCAACCAATGCAGTAGTGTGAGCATGCACATTGCTGCACTCCTGGGCCCTTGGACGGCAGCACTCCGCCACCCCTAGCAGCACCTACGGGTCACCAGCGGTGAACAATGATTTGCTCCGGTGTCGGAGCTGGAGTGCGCGCCACAACAGAAAATCCCGGGCCGCCTGGCAGAAAAAGAAAATAAAGGAAGCGCTCCACGTCGGACCGAAAAGGAAGGAAAAGCTATGCGGCTGAAATATTGATCCCGGGCCACATGGGTGACGTAAATTGAAACGCTCCATATCCATACATGCCAACATTCAGAGCCACTTGGGAGGGAGATTTCCACAGGGAAATCGCGGAGACGTACATTTCCCCATAGGAATGCATTGGGGCTACAGTAATATTAAGCGGGAGAATGTGAAAAATAGCTAAATTGTTCACCGAAAAATCGGTAGTCTCCTGCCTAAATCGGGAGGGTTGGCATGTATGCATATCGGAGATACCTGTAATGAATGGGCCCCGTGCAGAGCCCAGGCCGCTGTGGTGAACTGTGAGATTCCGGGCATGTGGTGGTGAGAAGGAAGCAAACCTGGATCACTCGACGGGGTGCAATAGTGAGCTCCCACCATCAGAATTTTTGTTAAAATGAAGCTGCATGTCCACTGCTCAAAGGAAGAAAAGGAAAAAAATAGTGGGGCTGCCCCCGCTCACTGGTAACGCCGGGCAGTGCGCGCCAACACGCTGGCAGCCCTTCCTGCAGAGATCCTGGGCCTTTGACGGTGACCCGCACTTTCTCTTGACACTGGCATGTGGCAGCCGAGTCCCGGAGCCATCCCGGCCTCGGTTCGTTGAAGTGGCTGCCCTCCACCCCTAAAGGCAGTCCCGGGCCGCTGTGAGTGAAGGAAGAGGGTGTGCCGCACAGCCCCAGAGGCCTTCCTACATACCCCTGCGGCATCTGCTGCATTAAGGAGAATGTGTGGAGCAGCCACAGAGGAAGAATAGGCATTGCCACCTGGAGGAGAGAGGCGCAGTGTGCAGCGCTCCATTGTCGGCAGCCCTGGAAGTCATCTCCAGGCTGCTGGCGGCGCAATAAGAAAGCGCTTCAGGGTGGCACACCAATGATATGGGATATGGCCATTGCAGACCCCTGGCTGGTGGGCGGTGAGCTAGGTCAGAAGATCAGTGCTCCGATGTCAGAGCTGTGAACACCAAAGTCCCAGCAAGATCTTGGGCCAGGAGGCGGTGAACAGAAAAGTGCTCCATGTCAGAGCATGTACAAGCATGAAAATGGTTCTCTCAGAGCCCAGGTCCATCGGTGGTGAAAGAAACACAATAAGAAGGCAACTACTGTGTGGGTATGTATGCTCCCGAGATTGGAGCTCTTCATTAATGACAGCAGAGTGAAATGTGCTTTTTGTATACTCCGGGCACCAGAGTGTTAGGAGAATCAAGCAGAAGGGAACGTCTGCATTGGAAAGTGGCTGAGTTGAGCGGGTTCCATGCCAATATCCCAACACTGCTCAGTGTTTCATAACTGCACAACATGCCATGCCATTGCACAGATCTGTGGCACTGCAGTGAAGGAGCGGCGATGGTTCGTGAGTGGAAAGTAAGGTGGGCCACGTCTAAGCAGGACAAGATGCGAAGACAGGCCGAGTGCAGATTAAAGATCCAGGGATGCTGTGCAGTGAACTGTGGGTGCTTATGTAATGTGAGCTCCGGGGACAATTAGGTGAGACCACATGTCTGTGCCTCAACCCCGTACTGTGCTCTTCATTCGGGTACTTTCCAGTGTGTCTGGCACTCCTGCATGCGGAAGCATGACCAAGGAAACAGAGGGTGAGTAACATGCCGTCACCCCATGCCCTGTCAACAGGGCATTGGGTGACATTGCCGGTTTGTGAACTGTACCATCAACGGACCGAGACCGGTGGTAAGGACAATCTGGAACGGATACTGACACCCAGTGAACTGGTCTCCTGCATCCCTGCAAGGGTTCGGAAAAGACACAGTAAACATATGTGTAGATGCTGTGAGCCTGCATGGAAATGATGTGCTTAAAGTGGTCCCAGTTAAATGGATGTGAAGCTGTGCTCCCGTAGTTTGTAGGCATGCTCTAAATGGTGCCAGCAGCTAGCGATGGCGTCTTTCCGTGGTGGAAGTCCCACATTTCCACAGGCGGTTGGCCAACCACGACTGTAACGTGCTGATTATATTTAGAGTGGGTTGATATGTGTTTTGTGTCTGCAACTATGCGAGTCCCTATGTGTGTAGCAGTGGCATATCCTACTAGTTGCCTACCCTTCAATTCCCAAGTTGGTATACGTATTGTCTTTCTGTAAGGTGGGGTGGGGGATCAGTTATAGTTCAGCAACATTTGTTTGTTGTGAAAAAGGAGAAGTGTTGTGTTGTGACCCTCCCACGTGTGTTGCTCTTTTAATCTGATGTGTCCCTCCCATGTGTATTGCCCTTGATGGGTCATGACCCAAGGTAATAAAAGGAGCCCCTGCAGGCACGTGCAACAGAACGGCTGCAGACTCCCAATGAAGAATGCCTGAGTCTGTCATTTAGGCATGCAGGCCCACACTGTGTGAGTACGTGCCTTCAGGCCATGTTGCCATAGGGCTGTCTTGCCAGCAAGGAGGCCCAGGGTCGTATGTGCTGGGCATGGTCCACCCTTCCCCCATCTAAGACCGGGTGTTCCCGGGCAACCCCCAGAGGCACTGGGCCTCTGTGGTGCTGGTGTCCTATAGCACCCATAGGGGGCCGGCTTGATGCCAATGGCCGGCCCCCACCACATATTGCGTTGTTCCTACCCAACTACCCCTCCCCCCGCCACCACCTTGCCTCACCCTCCTCAACTAGGACTCCCTAAATCGCAGACTTCCTTCTCAACAGTTTGGCAAGAGCTCATAACACAGACGATTTTCGGGGAGGTTACTGATCTGAGGTAATCCCGGCCCTCACAATTAGACAATTACATATTGAGCGTAGCCATGATGACAAACGATTTCAAGCCGAGATGGGCTTTACATTTCTGAAATTTGAAATTGGTTACAATGTGAAATGGCACAACCAGGGCACGTGTATGATGAACAGCTGCGCCCTCGTTCTTGTCTTTTTTTCAGTTCTGAAGCTTTGCACGTCGCCTGGATTACACCGGAAGCTTTTGCTCTCGATACCGGGCTGCTGCTAAAATGTCTGCCGAGAAAAGGCTGAAGCAGCTCTTTCCCAGCTAAACGGCTCTTTGAACAGATGAGAAAGAAAGCAGAGAAGGCCTGCGAGGAGGGCATCCCTGCAGGCTGAAGTGATTCACGAGGAATGTCATAATCCACAGGAAGTGATGTCACATCCCTGCAGTGCTGTCCTGTCAGCATGGCAACACACCAGCCCGGTTGGAAACATTAAGCCTACACAGTTAGACATCTCCACGCTTGATACATAAAACCCCTGCAATTGAAAAGAATTTGGGTCAAACTGGCTTGAAGGAATTCACTCCCCCGTCATCAGCATTTCAGGGTTGAAATCCTATGCAACTATAAAGTAAGAATTGAAGAACAAAAGCGAGAGGTATGTGAACCTGGCACTGCATTTACATTCTCTGGTGAACATATGAACATGTCCAAAATCGTATTTTGGGGTGGTAGAAATCATTATGTCTGCGGCATTTGTTTTCGGTTGTGTCGCAGGATTCATTGTGTCAATCTAAATATGCTAATTTTTGCAGCAACGGAATATTTTCATTGGCTGGGAGAGTTCCAATTTTAGAGGCATACATTAAGATTATCTGAGGTCTGGATGGCTATTACTAAAGGATGTTCAACCAACGCCTGCATCACATTGGAGGGCCCCTAGTAACAGGAAGGCGTTCATGTTTTGGAATGCCATATTTCTACTGACACGCACTCCAAATGTTGTAGAATTTTTATGTTGAGTGCTGTTGCCATGTTGCTTCAAAAATATTTTCTGAGAAGTGTTTATGCATGACATTTCAGTGAGTACTGACCGTTATTCCACGTTACTCACTTGTCGACCATTTGGAACACATGTTTCTCAGCTTTAGGCCAAGGTGGCGGAAACGATGGGAATCGAAAGCTCTCAGACTCTACAGGGTTAATAATTTAAGCTCAAGCAGTGGAGTTGAGGGGTAGCTTGCAGCACAATCCATAGGACAGTTTCCAGAGATCTCAAGATGCCCAATGTCATGTGTGATATAATGAACCTTTCCTGGCTGTAAAGGTCACCTCGCATTGGCTTTGGGTACTTGTAGTCCTGTAATGTACACAGCGATGCAAAATGACATTTGTTCCAAATATTTTCCATTGCTTGACTTGAAGTTCCTGCAAGACTGAATTCAATTAAACCTGCTTATCCGATTACCAACCTACTACCATAAGTGGATATACATTTGTTGGAACCAGTTTTCAGCAATCCCCAGACTGAACTTACATCTGGATAGATATCATGACGTATTTGAACTGAAAACTAAACGACCCCTTTCAGAAAAGGGGCAAAACATCTCATAGTTCATAGTATGTGAGTTTGTAGGCTGCAGGAGGGCCATTCCTTTATTTTAATTGAAAGTAATTTCAGAAGCAAATAAAAAAAGCACTGACAATGCCAACCGTTTTGCCTTTCTGTAAGCATGGTAAAGGCATTTGCCAGGCACTGCCATAATGGTACTAACTGGCTCTTATACCTTTGCACAGCTCGAAACTGTTGGCTTTTTCAATGCTTGTTTTTAAGAGGACTTCAGTGAAGGACAGGCATAAAGTTTATAAATGAAGTGGCTGAAGGCAGATCTGGTTAAGGCATTTTTATCACACCAGTAGGTCACTTAAAGCTCCAATTAAACCATAAACTCTCAGAAGACTACTTTGAAAAAACAAGCGAAAGACACTTCGTGTGCAAACTTTGATGTTAGGGCGTGAAAAATCTCACTGAAAGTTGTCCAAAGAGGGTGTGCTTTGGGCAGAGATTTGCAGGGAGTTGGTGGGAATGGCCATAGGGACTAGCATGGCCATGTGGGCAGGCAATGGGTGGGTAATTAGCCAAGCAACACCTACAACACCTACAAGCATTGTGTCCCTCCTCATATGCTAACTCCCAATAGCTGTATTTACTTGACTGATGGAGTCAGGAAATTGGTGAGAGAACGTCAGATACCATACCCTATGTTATACCCAGCAAGGCTACAAATGCAATTCAAAAATAAAACCTACTTCTTCACGTTCCCAGAAGAGGCGGCTTTGTTTGTTGAGGCCAATATTACCCTACCAGGAAAGCAGCTGACGGAAGGAGAACAGGGACAATGATACGTTATGTCTCGGGAGGATAGCTCAGAGGCAGGCAAGGTGCTCGCCTTGGAAGCAAGATGACACAGAGCAACACAGGTTCGATCCCCGGGTCCGTGCTTAGAAACCTTTGGGTATTAAGCACGTTATAAATAACATATCATATCATATATGAGGATATTCCTGAGGTTGATAATGTGATGTTATGTAGGTGAACGTAAATTCTACACGCTAGCCTTAGTAATGGCTATTTGAACGGTAATTGATGTACCAAATTGAACAGTGTTCTATGCTGGTCCCTTTCAGTAATTATACATTCACAATGTGTTCTGGCAACGTGGTTTTAAATACGTGCAACGGTTCAGTCTGCTCTAGTCCAAAACAGAGTAAGCTGGGCGCCACGGAAGCAGTCGCCCCCATTGCCAGTACATATGTGGGCTCAACATGACAAGGAGGGTGGGGTCGGGTTGGGACTGGGGGGTTCACATAGTCAAAGTTTGGAGTACTATGAGGGTGCGGGAGACCCGAACGGGGGAGTATGGGTGGGGAGGGAGTCACATAGTCGAAGTTCGGGGAAGTTTGAGAGAGGGGGGGGAGTTCGGGAGTGGTTGGGGTGTAACTGTTAAAAAAATGCACAGTCAGAAAACAGCAGGTAGCAGTAACAGCGCGAATAGATACAGGTCTGTGGAGCGTACTCACCAATGTCTGGGAGATGATGGCTGATAGCGTACCCAATGGGGTCAAATTGCTGAGTTGGAATGTGTGAGGCCTAGGCATCCCTATGAAAGCACGCAAAGTGATAGCATATGTGAATAGACAAGGGGCCCAAATACTGTTCTTACAAGAGACTCATCTCCTAGATCACCAGGCACGCAAGCACCTCTACTACACCTCCTACTCAACTAAGGCCTGAAGGGTTATGATCCTAGTTCACAGATCTCTCCCTTTCACGCATTATGCGACAGAGAGCGATGTCTGTGGCAGATGCGTTTTAGTGCACGAGAAACTGGGAGGACCGAAGTATTGCTGATGAACATCTATGGTCCCAACATAGATGACTCTGAATATTATGAGGAAGTGTTTAAAAGATGTGCTAAGTACTCAACTGCGCAACTGATCTGTGGAGGGGACTCCAACACTATACTCAACACAGACTTAGACCACACGTCAAATACACCCATGTCCTTGATGAATGCGGCATGTACAATACATACGCACATGACAGACCTTGGCCTGAGAGACGCTTGGTGATCGCTACATGGAATGCAGAGGTTGTTCACCTTTTATTCATCCATGCATGAGATGCACTCCTGCATAGATCTATGGCTAACATCACAAATAATCCTCAGCTGGGTCACAGAGGCCCAGATGCTTCCCAGGACACTGTCGGATCATTCCATTATATCACTCGTTATTGATGTCCCGGATGGCGCCTCCCAGAGGACGCATTGGCAATTCAAACCCGCTCCACTGCTGGATCCAGTCTTCAAAAATAGCCTAGCACAACACATTTCAGACTTCTTTGAAACCAACGAAGGATCAGTGAGCAAGCATGCTGCTTTGTGGCAAGCATTCAAGGTATATATGCGTGGAGAGGCAATGTCCACCAAATTTGCGGTTTTCTGCGATGTTAGGCAGAGCTTAAAAGGCGAGAAGAGTCCATAGCCCAGCTGCAGATAGAATACTCCAACAGCCCGTCTCTGCATGTTAATGTAGAAATCAAAACACAATTAGATAAATACTGTGAAGCAGCAGACAGGGAACTACGCTATTTTGATAGGCCAATGGCTGCTCGCAGGTACGGGGAACAGGGGAGACCGGGCAAACTTCTAGCACGAACGGTGCGCATGGAGAGAGGCAGCACGACTATTCTGTGTATCACCAGGTGAGGTGGAGTGGTGGTCACGAAGGCGGATGAGGTCAGTGGGGTTTTTACGACTTCTACAGCGACTTATACTCACCCCAAAGTATGGCACTGATGGGGCGATAGATGAATACCTTGCTGCAATATCCACGACACTATTATCGGTAGACACACGCAATGCTCTCGAAACCCCAATAACACTCAACGAGATAAAGGCGATAAAGGACCTTCTCTGTGGCAAGGCCCCAGGTTCGGATGGACTAGGAGCCGAATTCTATAAGGAATTCACGGAAGCGCTTGCACCACGCCTCCTAGCGATATGGGCCGAGGCCTTGGATACTGGCATACTGCCGGAATCGATACGCGAACCGGTCATAACCCTGCTATTAAATCCTGGGAAGCCGCCTGAAGACTGCGTATCGTACCGCCCGCTGTCCCTTATTAACACAGATGTGAAAATATTCGCTAAGATCGCAGCCTCCCGACTTAACCCGGTAATGCCCTACATGGTGCACGAGGATCAGGCGGAATTTGTACTGGGGAGGTCGACGGCATTGAATATCCGCAGATTTTATAATATTCTCGCCAAGATACACCAGGACACCGAGGGGGTCGCCATATCTCTAGATATGCAAAAGGATTTTGACACTGTGTATTGGTCGTTCCTGTTCAGGGTACTACACAATTACGGATTTGGTCCTAACTTCATTAAGTGGGTTCAGATCCTTTACACGCAACCCTATACTAGGGTGGCTGTGAATGGAGTGTTGTCGACGATACTGCAGCTGGTGGGAGGCACCAGACAGGGGTGTCCACTTCCCCCCTGCTGTTTGCGCTCGCGATTGAACCCCTTGCTGACCTTATGAGGGCACGATATGCAAGAGCTGGCATCCCTGTAGTTGGGCGGGTGGAGTTGATAACATTATATGCAGATGACATAATGATGTATGTAAGGAATCCCGAGAAATATCTTCAGAGGATACTAGCCACGGTTCAGGAATTCCAGAGATTCTCCGTACTCCGATTGAACACCAACAAGTCCGAGATATTCCCGCTGATGGATAGCACTAGACCACCCAGCAACTTATTCGGGCTACGATCGGCCCCCCGAAAGGTTAAATACTTAGAAGTAGAGATGGCTCGATTGGCTAACCTTGTTCGCTCCCTTAATTATGATACACTGATCACTGCAATGTGTGCCAAACTAGAGCGCTGGAACCAGCTTCCTATCTCGCTGATTGAATGAGTGGCTCTAGTGAAAATGATTGTACTACCCATACTGTTCTACCTCTTTAGCACGTTACCACTGTGGCCAAGTAGGTCCTTTTTTGCAAGGATAACTAGTGTTTGCACTGTGTTCGTATGGAAGGGACATGCGAGAGCCAGCTGGAGGCGTCTCACTCAGCCGTATGGGCAGGGAGGACTTGCAGCCCCAGATTACGAACTGTATTACTTAGCAGCCCAGGCATACTACACAGCAAACTGGATGGAGGGTGAACACGAATATCATATATTGGCCTGGAAGCACAAGGGAAAGCAAGGGTAGTATTATTGCATGGGGTATGTTAGGGATTTTGTCTGAGGGCAATTACATAATCAGGGTGGTATTTAGATTTTCTGTAAAATGGTGGTATTTTAGTGCTGTAGTATAATAGTGGTATTTTAGGATTGTGGTAAAAATAGTGGTGAGCTTATTTATGGTAATGCCCTATACACTGAAACAAACCTCCCTGTCCCTTTTATTTATGTTCTTTTTAGGGTTGACTGTAAGTGTAGACTAATTCACTTCACACTTATATGAACAGAGCAGCATCAGCTGTTTTGCTGGTAACTTATTTACGAAACCAGCCTACCGTCTTTGACGGGTCTACTCAGCTACCAGCATGCGCAGCTGAGACACACTCACACACACCCATGTATTACAGGTTTTCTAGCTTGCTAGCTGGGTCTCCAACCTTTTCCTCCCACTTTACCACATGAGGTAAATATTTTACCACTTTTGGGGTGCACTATGACCCTTTCTTATTATTTCCACTTTTAAAACGATTCACATAGCCACAATAAAACAATCCCACTAATTGAGTTTTTGCAATTTTTATGTATGTGTTGTAATGTCAAAATATGTTTTTGTAATGCACATGGTAAAACCAGTTACAATAGATACATGTCATCTTTCTTCATAGTGAAAAACATTCTTTTATCTTACCAAACCTTGGAAATCGATGCGGTACAGAGTGTACTTGTCTAGAAAAGATATAATGCACAGAGCACCGACATGTACACTTTCCCTTAATCACATTTCAGAGATTCCCCATTAGACATGCGAAAGAAAGACAACAACTTTGTTAGAAATAAAGATTTAATCCTGACTGCCTAACTGACGGAAAATGCAAACTCTCATATGCGCGCTCCTCGAAATTCCACTAAACTCACATCTAATGTGTAGAATTTCTGTGTTGAAAGAGCCCCTCTCTCGATCATCTTATATGCGAGCAGAATGTTGCAAATGCTGCAGCTTTTGGCAGCCCAGTTAGAAGTTGGCGCCCTCACCCCGACCTCTTTCGCACTGTTGCCTGGTATCTTGCTCTGTCGTGCACAGCCTGGCTATGCTCACATGCACAGCCCAGCTGCAGAGTGATCTCTTCTCTCTGCAAAATGACGAATGAACTCCACCCCATCTTCTAGCTAGATGTATAGCATAAGCCTGTCAATCTCTACTTATCCTGCCTTTTTTCGGACGTCTCCTGTCGCCCTATCTCCCTTCTAGAATTCTGGCATTTCTCTCTCCAAACACCCAGCGAGGGCCTACATGCATTAATTGTGCTTCCTGCAGCACACAATGCCCTTCTGAATGGAAAAGACAGCCGATTCATTTTTCACGCACGTTTAAATTTCCACTGAAAAACAAACAGAATCTGCCATATGAGATATTTGCACTGCAATGTTAAAGGGTACATTAATTAATTACTGGGGAAATGGTATCTAATAGGGTATAGTTTGTTGATTAATCTGGGTTAGCTTATTCAGTGCAAACTATACAGATGACAGATTGACTATAATATAGAACATTTTACACATGCTCAGCACATTGCCATTAGCTGTCTTTGCATTCATTTCACTGCCTCATTTCACTGCCTCCATTGAAAGTAATGTAATGTCATGTACTACTCCACATAGGAGTTTTGTAATGTCATGTATCATTCTACAGGTGGCCACTGGGAGAAAGGGAAATTGTAGCCATCTGAACCCAGTAATGGCCACACAAAAGGCATGGTCGAGACTGGTTCAACAACCTGGAAACACCATAATGTACAGCATCAAAATGCCTATCTGGGGCGCACCCTTCCTAGACCCGTCGAATGACATAGCGTTGGCCACACACTGCAGAGAGCAAGCATAACACAGTTTGGGGAACTTTACACCGGAGGCTTATTTAGACCCTGGGAGGATGTTAAACTTCAAGTAGGTGACACTGTGTTGAAGAAACTGCAATACTTCAGACTCAGGTCAGCAATATCACCAGTGTGGGACGTATTCCCGCAGGAACCACCATCACACCTGTGTCTGAATTATATAATTTCCACTGGCACAACCAAAAAAGCCTCCTCTGCACTACACAAATTGGTGCTGGCATAGAGGGAGAAACAAACACCTGATGTCAAAGGAGAATGAGAGAAGGACCTGGGTGTCGTGTTCACAGAGTCGCATTGGTCACAACTGTACAGACTCACGAAACAGGTATCGCTTAACTTCAGGTACCGGCTGATTCATTTTAAAATATTAAATAGAGTTCATCTTACCCCAGCTTGCTTAAATTAAGGTATGCAACAGCCGAGGGGAGATGCCCAAGATGTTGTAATGAAGATGCAGAACTGATGCATATACTGTGGTCCTGTGGGGCACTTCCTGAATACTGGAGTAAGTTATGCGATGCACTAGGAGCAATGGTAGAACAACCAGTTGAGTGGGATCATTCAATATGAATATTAGGGTATGTACTTGGATGAACGCGGAAAAACGTAAACTTATAAATATAAGTCTGTTATTGGCTAAGCGTGCCATGCTGATGCGTTGGAAGAGTTCAGCTCCCCCCCATGGCTGAGGAATGGATGAAGGACATGATATGGGCAAACGATCAGGAGGAGGTGTATTCCAGCTTACTACCCCAAACTAGTCATCCGAGAGATATATGGGGAGGATTTAGTCAATACCTGAGCAATAGAGCAAGCGCAGAAAATATTCAGAGTGAAGCATTGTAAATGTTCTGTTGACCTGTTACCTGAAAACCAAAAACTGATGTAATGCCTGTTGAAACATTAATCTGAAATACGAATGTATGTTGTATTCTGTGCAATTTAAATAAAAGATTTAAAAAAAAAGCTTCAAGGATTTCAAAGAGGCAGTTACTGCCACTACTGTAGTATGCCCAGGCGTGGGTCTCTTGCTTGCTGCGCCATAGGGAACCAAGCTGCACCTCACTGAGGAGGCCCAACAAGGCAAGGTATGCACACAACGTAGTTCTTGCCACCAGGCAACCTTTCCAGACTCCTTTTTCGTCACGCAATTTAAACAAACCTGAAAACATTTTTTTAAAGAATTCCACCTTTGACCTTGTATAGCCGGGCAAAATACCAACAGATGTTCTAAGGTTTCGTTTTGATCTTTGTCCTGACAAAATCTGCACATGGCTTGTTCAAGTTGTAATGGACCATATCTAACCAAGATCCCCTTGGTCAGTACAAGGTTCCAGCGGAACCGAAGAAAAAGCCTTTGGGGGCTCTTATCTGGGTAAATTGACAGGCAGGGTGCTAGTATGCCCAACTTTTTAAGAACATCAAACAGGTGATCCAAAGAAATATACTTGTGCATACTTTCTATTGTGAGAATCCAGTCAAGGTTGTATAAAGAATGCTTAACCCTGACTGGGTTCTCAATCAAATCGCTGAGATAGCAATCAATTCTAGTAAAAAAGGTCACAACAAAACACTTTGAATTCTGTACTAGCCCACTTTCTTTCTCTGGCAATATTATTTTAAGGTCTACAAACAAGGAGCCTACTGCGGCGCACATGATCTTCCTGAATAGTGATAGACATTTCCAATAAGCTATGGCTTTCATGTACACCAAAACCAGCTCAAATCTTATGGTGGGTAATGTGATGGACATGGGGATCTGCAGAGCTCTTTTCCAGATCACCAACTCAAGAGTAAACATATATTCTAAGATCGAAAGGGGGTATACTTCCATCCCGTATAGAATCTTGGGTATGATTTTCCCCTCATAGAACCAAATACAAGGTAAGATTGAAAATTTTGCATCAACTCTGCTTAGTTGATTAGCAAGGGCGATGGCACGAGATTTCTCCCACTTCTTTAGCTGTAGTTTACATGGTCTAGATGTAATCAAAAAGCCCAGGTACCAAAGAGTATCTACCCTGTCTACCGGCTCTGTCCCGATCCGCCGAAGGAAAGTTGGGACCCTTTTTTCGTTGGGAGCATGTTATGATTAGGGAAACCACCAGAAACCTTGTAGTGTGCCGCAAAGACGTCGTTTATTTATGTATTACAGCACGACCCCCGGGTGGGACTCGACAACCGTCCACAGCAGCCTGTCTTCTCTGCTTTCGCTCCCTTGGAACCTGGAACCTCTGGAAGTTGAGGATCCACGTTCCAGACACACAGGCAAACGATGACATGGGAACATTCTGATTATACAGTGAACGTGGACAACATGTCTCAATATCATAAAACATTACAAATTACTTTTCATTTAACATATCTTATACATATCCTAACACCTCCTTCCTTTCCTTGAACTAACAATTTAAAACGATGCCTGAAGTTGGCCTGAAATACATACACAGGACATGACGTGAACTAAAGTAGAATTTTGAAAAGTAACTTGTCATGACTGTTTTCTCTAGATGATACCTATAGAGAAACAGTATACTAATAGCAGTATACATAACCCTCTTCCGCAGATCATCACTCCCTTCCATTGACAAACTTAACTATTGCTACTCTCTCCTTGTTCCAGATACCTCCTCCTCTGACCAATACTGAGGAGCCAAAATCTTTCACCACTTGTTTAGGTTCAGAATACAAAGATGTTCCTTTGCGAACCTTAGTAGGCAATTTGATCTTGATCCAATCACCCTCATTAATCTTAAATTCCCTACAGCAATTTCTCTGATCATATAGTTCTTTAGATTTAACTCCCGATTCAAACATTCTACTTCTCACTGTTTCCAAATCCACACCAACCATCTTGGATTTTCCCATCCACCCTGGGCATAAATGTGAATTCGGTTTCCTACCTCTCAAAATCTCAAAGGGGGTTAATCCCGTTACACTATGAGGCGTTATTCTATACTGGAATGTCCTTTCCATCGCTGTCCTAAACCAATCTCCACCAGTTGCTACAGCAATTCTAATGGCTTCCATCAAAGTCCTATTGAAGCGTTCTACGCAACCATTACTTTGGGGGTGATAGAGAGAAGTATTTACCTGTTCAATCCCATTCCTCTCCAAAAATTCTCTAAATTCCTTAGACACTAGTTGAGAGCCGTTATCAGACAAGCATTTCCTGGGAAAACCCTCTCTCCAAAATAGTTGCTCTAAAAATTTCATAACACTACTGCTGGAAATATCTCTAAGTAGACATATCTCAGGCCATTTGGATAATAAATCTATGACCACCAGCAAATAGCTATCTCTGGTCCCTCCAATGTTGAATGGCCCCAAAAGATCCAATGCAATCTCATCCCATGGTACACGTGGACTTTCCCTAATAACCATGGGTACTTTTTGTACACACAAACCCTTGTTTCCCTCAACACACTCTGGACATTCCTTAACTTGCTCTTCAATATCTTTATCAATACCAGGCCACCAGAATTCGGATCTTATTAAACCTTTAGTTCTGGCTAGACCTAAATGCCCATCATGGGCCAATTCAATTACCTGTTTCCTCATACCCTGAGGAACAATCATTTGATGCCCTCTATGTAGATATTTGTCATGGATCCATAAATCCCCTTTCACTCTGGCAAATCCACCCATGTCACCTTTGTAGTCCATTATTTTGTTCTCTTTAACCAATGTTAGTGTTTTCTGATAAATTAAATCTTCACTACTAGCTCTGTCCCAATCATCCTTCTTCAAGGAATCATGTACCTGGAAAATCTCAATGGTTTCTTCCTGGTCTGATTGGTCCATACTGATATGACCTTCTCTATGAACGGACCTTGATAAGGCATCCGCCACTACATTGACTTCACCACTAATGTGAATCATGGTAAATTGCAGACCTTGAAGAGCTGTGACCCACTTCATAATACGTCTCGATACTCCTTCCAGCCCACCTTTGGTAAAAATACCAACCAATGGTTTATGATCAGTACAGATCGCAAATTCCCTCCCCCACAGGAACCTTTTGAACTTTTCAACTCCCCAGATGCAAGCAAGAGCTTCTTTCTTAACCACAGAGTATCTACTTTCAGGATCTTTAAGTGACCTTGAGGCAAATGCTACAGTGTGCAGACCCTCTGAATCTTCTTGCATAAGAACCGCACCTATGCCATAATCACTAGCATCTACAAAAAGTAATGTGCGTTTCCCTTCTTCAAATGTCTTTAGAATAGGAGCATTGATTATGGACTTTTTTATCATTTCAAACTCCTTCTTACAGTCGTCACTCCACTTAAACATCACACCTTTGCGAGTGAGCCTTCTCATATGTCTTGACATGTCTGACAAACCCTTAATGAATTTGCCATAGAATTCAACTAGCCCCAAAAAACGACAACACATCTGCTTTTGATTTGGGATCTTCCATCTTCCTTATGGCTTCAATAGCCTCCTCTTTGGGTTTGACTCCCTCAGCAGTGATCTCATGACCTAAATAAACAACTTTACTTGCTCTAAATGTACACTTTTCTGATGCTATCGTGAGACTAGCTTCTCCTAATATATCTAACACCCTTTTTAATCGTCTATCATGCTCCACCTCATCACTGCCACACACAAGAACATCGTCTTGGTAGTACATCACCCCTTTTTCTCCACCAAGTAACCTGTACATGATGCTCTGAAATACACTCGCAGCAGACACTAAGCCAAACGGCATGCGTACACATCTAAATAGACCGCTGGGAGTGATAAATGCTGTAAGATCTCTAGAATCAGGATGCAACTCAATCTGGTGATAAGCAGATTTGAGATCTAAAATTGAAAATATTTTGGATCCAGAGACACCTATAAGCAAGTCATCTATTCTGGGTAATGGAAATCTATCTGCCACCACCATACTATTGAGATGTCTTAAGTCAATGCATATCCTCAAAGATCCAGAGGGTTTCCTGACTACCACGATGGGACTCACCCATTCCGAGGAATCAATTCTCTCAATAACTCCCTCATTCTCCATTCTCTTTAATTCATTTTCTACACCCTCCTTGAGTGCCAGAGGAATAGTGCGCAACTTCGCGATCTTAGGAACTGCCCCTTTTTTTAATCGTATTTTATGAACAAACCCTTTCAAACATCCAAGCTTATGTTCCTCTTCATTCAATTTCTCACCACTTACTGTTAAAACCTGTTCAGGATGACTTGCTTCAAGTCTAATTTTTAGCTCAGCTTGATCACTCCACGACAGTAACTCTCCCCCTTTGCTGGCAACATAAATAGTGGTAGTGGCTTTCCTATCCTTAAACTGCAGATCAGCGTCAAAACATCCTATAATTTCTATGGGCATATCACCATATGCATTCGCCTTGATTTTATTTTCCCATAAGGTACAGCAATTGAATCTCTCTTTCCACACCTGCACCCCTATTAATGTATAATCCGCCCCACTATCCATAAGCATCGATATTTGTATCCCATTAACCAATACTATGGCGTAAGGCTTTTTCTTCTTCACTTTCCCATCAATGGCATTCACCATAAACACCACTTCTCTACCACTTTCGATACAATCATCATCCTCATTATTCACACTAACGTCAAAAACTTGACCTGAATTGGAATTAAAGTTTTTACAACATTTGGCAATGTGGCCCCTCATGCCACAATTATTGCATATAATGTGCACTGCGAAACAATCCTTGTCAGATGCCACATGTGAGAAACTCCCACACCGGAAGCATCTCCTTGTCGTGGAGTCTCTGTTTGTCATAGCTTCTCTAAAGCCTCTGGAGGAATTAGACTCTCTGGTAAAATTTCTGTTGTCTTTAGCTGACCATTGACGATTCCAACCTTTCCCAACTGGTGGTTTACTCTCTTGTCGATCCTCGCCTCTTTTCCCAATCTGCATCTGTCGCTTTGGGAGTCCTGAACTCATCCTCTGAGCAACCTTTGATACTTTCTGAACTGCACCCTCACTTTCCTCCAACTTGGGTTTCTCATTGTTTGAATGATTGTCTGCTTGGAGTAACTTTATACATTTATCGGTGTGTTCCACCATCTTTGCAATCTCTATAGCTCTATCCAAAGTGGGGTCTTTCTCCTTCCATAGCTCTTTTCTAATGTTATCATTGTTGCATTTGATCATTAATTGATCACGTATATGTTCTTCCTGACAGTGATTGAATCTACATTTCACCGCCAATCCCCTCAGAGCCGTAATAAAATCTTCTATACTCTCTCCATTCTTCTGGCCCCTGGTGGCAAATTTGTACCTCTCGAGAATAATGTTTTCCTCTACTTTATAATGTTTGTCCAATTTGGCTAATGCCTTCTCATATGGGCCTGCATCTGGCATATCTATGGGTTCTGGTAATTTTCTCAGAACTTCCTGACCTGCTGTCCCAAGACAATGAAACAACAAAGCTTCTTTACGCTCATTAGAATAGTTGGGACCAAAAACTGCTAACGCATACTTGTGGAAGCCTTCTTTCCAGTCTACCCATCGTACTCTGGGTTCCCCAGGTAGTGGTAGGAAAAACACTGGAGCCGGTACATTTTCCATGACCCTGCGTGATGTCAGTGGCTGCAGTCACTAAGTTGTGGTACGATTGATTTAATCGACATACATCCCTCAAACACACCTGTATATTAAATGCATATCATTTGCAAACTCACCAGAGATGTTAGAGTATGTGAAATCGTCTGCCGTTTGGCCGTTTTGCGAGGCTCGCAAAGTCCGTTAGAGCGTGCAAGATCGCCCGACGTCCGGCTGGTTACCAACCACTGCTAGCCGGCTCACAATGCGGCGTTGAACATTCCGCTGTGCCGAAAGTAATCTTGATTTGCATACATCAAATATGGCCAACACGCCGTGTGTGCACTCTCCTATTGCTGCGTGTTGACGTGTCAAACACGGCGCTCGTCACGCCGTAAGGTCCGCTTTTCAATTGCTGGCTTAGGGCTGGTAGAAGTAATTCTGCTGAAGTCGCGTCACTGGGTCCTGCCTCGGAACGTCAGCAGTGCGCGTAGAATCGAGCAACAGCGCCGCGTTGGGATACACGTGCAGGTGTTCCAGCTTCAAACATAAACACTGCGTGCGCTGGCCACTTTTCCACCGCTCCGCAGAAAATGTTAAATGAATGTAAACATTGCCGGTACCTGTATTCAAAACAGTTCTCCTCATGTGGCTCTCGAGAAAATGTCAATGCGTGGCCGCTCACAGTTAATTTATGATCCGTAGCCTTGCTCGCTAGGATCGTGCCGGGGGTCGTCTGAAAAATCCATTATCCTCGTCGCCAGCTGTTATGATTAGGGAAACCACCAGAAACCTTGTAGTGTGCCGCAAAGAAGTCGTTTATTTAAGTATTACAGCACGACCCCCGGGAGGGACTCGACAACCGTCCACAGCAGCCTGTCTTCTCTGCTTTCGCTCCCTTGGAACCTGGAACCTCTGGAAGTTGAGGATCCACGTTCCAGACACACAGGCAAACGATGACATGGGAACAGTCTGATTATACAGTGAACGTGGACAACATGTCTCAATATCATAAAACATTACAAATTACTTTTCATTTAACATATCTTATACATATCCTAACAGAGCACTGCGTGAATTTGGTTTTAGATGGGTTAATCTTTACGCAATGTGTATCCACAAAGTTAGAGAAGCCATCAGTGAGGCGTCCAATAGGGGTGCGGTCAAAGATTAAAATATCATCAGCGTAAGCCATGCAGAGCAGCCTCATAGTATGCAATTTTGGGGAAACCAAAGCTACCGGCACCAAATAATCACATATGTCTGCCATGTAAAGCTAAAACAGGCAGAGTGCTAATAGGCAGCCCTGCCTAACCCCACTGAAGGTAGAGATTTGGCTTGACGGTGACTCAGTTTGATTTAAACAGACATAAATGTTGGAATTCTCATTTAGTCCGATATCAACCGTAAAAGACCATTCAGAATTCCCCAGTTGTTAAGCTTAGACCACACCATACAGCGGCCTACAGCATCGAATGCGCCCAAAAGGTCTATGGATGCCATGTAGATGGAATCGTGATTTCTCACTCACGCTAGATCTTGTATGCATTTTAACATGAGACCCGTTCAATGTGTGCCCATGTGTCTCCAAAAACCAGTCTGCCATTTATCGATTCTTTCTATCTTGCCTGCCCATATCTCAAGGTGCTGGGGTAAGATGGTTGCAAACACCTTGCTATCGACATCCAAAATAGCAATTGGTCGATAGTAGGGTATGATTTTGATCCCTTTTTATATATGGGAACAATATGAGCCGATGACCAAGAATCCGGGAAGGATACAGTGTTAACCACATTTTCAAATAGGAGAGTCAGTGTGGAGGCCTATGCACTGGGGTCACCGTTGAACAGAAAGTTAGAAAGCTTGTTTGGGCCAGGAGCATGAGATGAATTCTTCTTATTTATCACTTCAAATACACCCTTGTGATTGATGTTTAAGTCACCACACTTGACTTCTGTGGAAAGTTCTAATATATGGTTAATGGTCCTTCCTACGCGCAGGGAATACAAGGTCTCAAAGTGGAGCACCCAATCCTTCTCAGACAATGGCCCTCATCATAAGGTTGGCAGAATGGGTTTACCGGCACCGGTAAAGGTGCCGGTAAACCCATTCTGGCCTACCACGAGGTCTCCTCGTGGGACCCGCAATGGGCGCCTGGAAAAACCAGGCGTCCATACCGGGTCCCGCGAGGACACCAGGGAGCTAACAACGGGCCCGTCATTAGCGGGCCCGTTGTTAGCTCCATCCCCATTGAACCCTATGGGGGCTCGAATGGGGATGGACCGGGTCCGGGTTCCTCGGACGGGAATTACCGGGTCCGCCAAGGTTGCGATGGCCCGGTAAATCCTCATTTGAGGGACCCGGGCCCGGATTGCGGTAAGGAGGCTTAGCGGCATGGTTTCCTCCAACCTCCTGATGAGGGCCATTGAGTTTATCTGTTGAGATGGCTGAATGATATTAAGTTCATTAATTCATTTTAAAAAAAGATGTGCATTTTTGTTTTCGCTAAGTCAACAGCATAGCCTCAACTGTCTCTTGGGTTCTTTAAATTCAACTGCTACGGAACCAATTCCGATAAGACTCCCGAGCCCATCAGATCCGCCACTTTTTCGAAAACAGATCTAAATCTGCCCTGTTCTTTATTGATCTTATGACCGCTCTCATGTGCTTTTTTTCTTGCCATTACCTCCCCATTGTAGGCGTGGAGATGTTTCTTTGATCTTATCTCCCACCAGATTTCCCTGTATTCAGGCTGGATCTTATCATGTCACTCAGAAAACCCTTAAAATTGTCACCCTTAAAGGTATTATACTTCCAGTCCAGGGTAGTAGAAGCTAGGTAATCAGCCAAGGCATCATTTACCCAAAGAACAGAGCACGGATTCCATGATATCCTGTTGCCCGCTATGTTTGCAAAATATCTGTAGTACCACACTCTACCTTGTCAATGTTAAGCAAACACACATCAAATTGCACCTCAAGCATGGAATGGTCACTGTAGATAGTAGGGAGAATTTTCAATTAAACGCATTTCTCAAATAACCATTTCCCTGTGAATATATAGTCTAGCATTGATCGTACAACTCCATTCGACCAGGTATAATGGCAAGGGATATCATCAGGGATAGTCCCGTTCAATGGGGACAACCCCAGACTGCACAGTCCATTAATCCAAGTTCCCCCATTATGTTGTTTCATCTTAAATCGATTCCCCATCACACTACTGCTGGCCAGCCAGTCCGAGTTAATACAATCTGAGTTAAGATCACCTGTTATCATAATGTGTCCACCCGGAAACACTTTACTCCATTCGTTGACACACAACATAATGTTGTCTAGGGCTTCCTCGAGACTACAAATACCAAAGTGCCAGATTCAGACAGTGTTTGTCAGTAGTTTTCACATTTTCACATGGGTTGCCATCATGCCAAAAAGAAATCCTTACTCCCCACCACTTCTACTTCCTTGCATGATTTTATGAGAGTTAACAGACCACCATAAGGACGTCCCAACTCTCCTCACCCGGCGGCCTGGAAGCAAGTCACAAAACCAACAATGGAGGGGATGCTCCTCAGCCAAGTCTATTGGAAGAAGATAATTACATGACTCGTAAGCTGTTGACCAACGGCTTCATTATTAAACAGGTGTAAGTTCCCACGAGTGTTCAAAGATAGGAGTGTGGGATGGCTATCCAGGCTCGTAGAGAGGGATAAAGATTGTGAACTATCTGTGAAGTACCGCATCCCTGGGTCGTTGCTTACTGATTGGTTGACTGCGAGGGCGTGGTTCTCTTCCACTGTTCTCGGAGGCTCTGGCTCGCTGTACATTCAGGATGCTTTAGGGCCAGTGCAGGCAGAGAACCCAGCCCCCCTCCTGTCCCAAGCAGATTGTAAACTTGGGCAAGGTCGGGGACCAGTTCACCCACACCACGGGCTCACATTTACGTGGTGTAAGGCAGTGGAAACCACTAAGCCTGGAAGTGGATGTTACAACAGCAAATGAGTGCCAAAAGGGCGCCGCCCCTAGGGCAACAAAGTTAAGAATAAGGGAAAAGGAATCAGAGCTAGAGGTGAGGAATCAAAGACTGAGGAGGGGAAAAGAATGTCCAGGACATTGGAAGAAAAGCTGTCTGAAAGCAGAGGTTCCAAAATGAGAAGGACAGGAACCAAGCAGAACCAAGGAATAAGAAAGCGCTGGTCGTGGGCAGACTAGCGCACCTCTCACTAATTCGAAAATCTGGGCTACGCTTCCTCTCTCAATCTATTTCCGTTTGCCCTTATTAAAGATGATTATGATATTATATACATTTCCAAAAATCCCCATTTGGCCTGCTGGGCCTTTTTTCAACTCTTTACATAGCATGGCATGAGGATTTATCTGGTGCTCTGGTCACACTAGATTGTCCTGGTCTCAGTCGGCATAGTAATTTTCCTTGGGAGGGCAGAGGTGCTTACAGCCTGACTTTGATTTATAGTATCTAGTGGTCCAGTCCCATTTCACATCCAGGTGGTATGTCGCTGAGTCTCCTTCACCAAATGTGACGACTGAACAATGTGGGGTCCATTCTGTACAACCATCGCTCCATTATATTCAATGAAAAGCATGACGTTACCCGCACCTTCGATCCAGTTCAAGCCACCTTTAATGCTTGGACGAGGATCTTTTGCTATTGTGTATTGAAAGTCCTACTTAATAGATATGCTACTTTGGGATTTTCCTTATAATTTGCCTTCCTTGGTCAGGAATGTCCATACCAGATGGGAGCATAAGCTATGCTTACTCTGGGTGATATGCTCCCCGATTGGTCCTTTGTGTCACCGGAAGAAGTTACATCCAAGTCAGGCTATGATCCAGTGATCATTCGTCAATACTTTCTATTGACAGCAGCTTCTCCGCGTAAATGGCCCTCCGATCCACATGGGCTACATTCTCCCCCATTCAGTCTTTTGTTCATTCCAGGTTGCAGGCCTCACTGCCATAACAGTAGGAGTATAGGCTGGATTGTACAGTAAAATAACTTCATACACACTTTCACCATGGGATTCGTGCCATGGAGTTTGGCAGCTATGGCATTGTCATTTCTGCCGATATTCCATGGCATCAGTGAAATGTCCAAGGACTTTGAATATGATTTCTAGGCAGGCGCATTTGGACGTGTGTTCTTACTCAAACTAGGATGGGCTGGTTCTTGTTTGCGGTTTTCTCCTGAAAGGCCATCACATTGTTCTTGGCTTTGTTTATCTTCAGGCATCCTAATTTGAAGTCATTAGAGAATATAACCTATCTTTGTTGTAAACATTGTGCCTCCAGGTGATTCAGAACAACGCAGTCAGAACGGTTAAGGGTCTAAGGAAGTGTGAACATGTCACAGATGTTAGGAGAGAACTACACTGGCTGCCTATAGCCAGTAGAGTGGCATTGTGCCTTCTGTGTATCACACACAAATGCCTATATGGACTAAGCCCAGCGTACCTTTCAAACCGCCTTGCTTGGCTGCCGGCTATAAGGACATCAAGATCAAATAATGCAGGGGGCTACAAAGTACACCTTGGTCCAAACTTGAGGGGGTTAGCCAGGGGTCATTTGCCTATGCGGCCCCTAAGAGTTGGAATGCGCTGCCTTTCGATCTGAGGTTATGTCAGTCCTTTTCCAGGTTTAAAAAGGACTTGAAAACTAGGCTCTATGGCTGAACCCCAGTTTAGCATTAGCTGTTCTCCTGTGCCATTTGTGCCGGGCCTGTGACATGCGCTTTATAAATATAAATAAATAAATAAATAAATAACATTGTTCTGTCCGTGACAAAACAATCCTTCAGCATGCAGTTAACTGATCTTTGTGGCATTTGCATAGAAGTTGAACAGAAAGGCAGCATCAATGTCTCACTCCCTGCTCTTTTTTGAAGGGGGTCTGTCCCCATTTTGTTTGTTCTTACGCCGCATTTGTTTTAGTACATACTTAAGTTAAGACTGAATTGCGCAGCCTCTAAGCACATCTGATATGATGTCAACATTGATAGCATCTGACATGCTCAAAGTGATGGGGTTTATTATGCCATACCTCCCACCACCTGTGTTTTGGCCATTTTTCTGATAACATAACTGATGTCATATCATTTGTTATCTAAATCTAAAATCTCTTCAAAGGCTCCTGGTGACCGCAAGGATCACATTTTAGACCCATTGCATCATCCACAAGGCTCTCGGCTACATGCAGCTTTCTCTCCCAAAATACCACCCTGCTAGAGTTCTTCGGTCCTCTAGCTCAACTCTTTACAGATCAGACATTTCTCCAAACAGCGAGTGGGAGGCAGATCTCTTTCTTTGGTAGGAGCCTCCTTCTGGAATGGCCTACCTGCCCCCCTCAGATTTGAGTCTAATCTCCTTAAGTTCCGGAAACATCTAAAGACTTTCCTTTTCTCCTCCTCCTTCCCTCTCCCCCTCCTATGCTAATGTCCCCCTGTCGCTGAGACTGGTGCCTGACCACTTATGAGTTCTTACAGTGGCCAGGCCTCCTCGACCAGTCCTCCTCAGCACCCCTTGCCAGCACTTGCCCGCACTTGCCCTTGGACACCCGTTCCGGACTAGCCCGAACCTGGTCCACCCCATCCATTGGACTATTTTCCCTTCCCTTTGTTTCCCCTTGCACTTGCCCTCCGTGGCTCCCTTTAGCACATGCTCTGCCCCCGAATCCCCACCTCCTGCACTCCCCCCCTTTTTCGCTCCTCCTAGCCCTCCCTCCCTGTCCTGCACCATCCCCCTGCACTATTGTTATTTGCTTTTGCATGGTCATAATACTACAAGGCCTAGTATGACCTTACTGTTGTTTTGTTTCCCTCTGTACCCCCTCCCATTTTTTTGTCTTGTGGCCCCTGGAAACACGTGTGTATAGGCGCCATACAAATGTTCAATACATGAATAAAATAAAATCTATATCTATTCTTCGGCTATGCAACATAAGCTTTATCAAGTATTTCCTCTTTTTTGTGTCCACGGGGGTTCATAGTGACATTTTCGAACGCCACATTTTCGAAATGCCATTTTTTCGACACCAAACTGGATACCGTCCACGAGATAAGAAGGGATTAATAATGGTGTACTAGGTCAAGGAAGAGGGATGTGTGGGTAATGCTACTGATTAGTATTGGGGTACTGTGATAAGGAAGAGTGAAGTGGGGTACTGAGGCACTGTGTGAAGTGGGGTAGTTGGGGACTGTGATGAGGAAGGGTGATATGGGGGTAGCGGGGGACTGTAATGAGCAAGAGGGATGTAGGGGTAAAGGTAAGACTACTGCCGGGTACTGGGACGGGGAAGAGAGATGTGGGGTAAAGGTAAGATTACTGTTGAGTACCGGGATGAGGAAGAAGGAGGTGGCAGTAAAGGTAGGATTAATTATTAGGTACTGGGATGAAGAAGAAGGGTGTGGGGGTAATGCTAGTGATTTCCATTGGGGTACTGTGACGAGAAAGAGAGAGGTGAGTGTAGTGGCAGACTGTGACAAGGAAGATTGAGGTGGGAGTAGTGAGGAATTGCGACAAGCAACAGTGAGATAGAGTAGTGGGGTACTGTGGCAAGGAAGAGTGAGGTGGGGTTAGTGGAGGACTGTGGTGAGGAAGGGTGAGGTGGGGGTAGTGGGGGACTCTGATGAGGGGGAGTGAGGTGGGAGTAGTGGGGACTGTGATGAGAAAGAAGAATGTGGCGGTAGTAGTGGACTGTGACAAGGAAGAGTGAGGTGGGGTTAATAGGGGAATGCAGTGAGGAAGAGAGAGGTGGGACTAGCAGGTGACTCTGACAAGGAAGAGTGAGGTGGGTACTGCGCTGAGGAAGGGTGAGGGGAGGATAGTGGGGACTTTGACGAAGATGAGTAAGATGGGTATAGTGGGGGACTATGACAAGGAAGAAAAAGGTGGAAATAGTGGGGGACTGTGACGCAGAAGAGTAAGGTGGGGTTAGTGGGGGACTGTGGCAAGGAAAAGTGTGGTGAGGGTAGTGGGGACTGTGATGAGGAAGAGTGAGGTGGGGCTAATAGGGGACTGTCAGTGTCCTATCTTGTGAGTAATCTCTCATTTTGGCACTGGCATCAGCTCTGCAATATCTGTAGCATGTTACTCAGTGACATGGTTACCGGTTAGTTTTTTCTAAGAACACCGATAGCATCTGACATGCTCAAAGTGATGGGTTTTATTTTGCCATACCTCCCATCACCTGGGCTTCTACCACCTTTCTGATAACATAACTGATGTCATATCATTTGTTATCTATATCTATTCTTCAGCTCTGCAACATCAGCTTTATCAAGTATGTCATATTTTTTGTCCAAGAGATAAGAAGGGATTACTAGTGGTGTACTGGGTCAAGGAAGAGGGATGTGTAGGTAATGCTCCTGATTAGTATTGCGGCACTGTGACGAGGAAGAGTGAGGTGTGTGTAGTGGGAACCTGTGATGAGGAAGAGTGAGGTGGGGTAGTGAGGGACGGCGATGAGGAACAGTAAGATAGGGTAGTGGGGGACTGGGACAAGGAAGAGTGAGGTGGTTGGGTGGTGGGGACTGTGAAAAGGAAGAGTGAGGTGGGGTTGCGGAGGTCTGTGATGAGGAAGAGTGAGATGAGGTTAGTGAGGTCTTTGGTGAGGAAGAGTGAGGTTGGGTAGCGAGGGACTGTGACGAGGAAGAGTGAGGTCACGGTACTGGGAGGTGACGGTACTGGGGGACTGAGATGAAGAAGAGTGAGGTGGGAGTAGTAGGGACTGTGATGAGAAAGATGAACGGGGGTAGCATGGGACTGTGACAAGGAAGAGTGAGGTGGGGACTGCACTGAGGAACGATGAGGTGGGGATAGTGGGGACTGTGACGAGGAAGAGTGAGAAAGGGATAGTGGGGGACTATGACAAGGAAGAGTGACGTGGGGTAGTTGGGGACTGTGGCGAGGGAGAGTCAGGTGGGGCTAGCGAGGGACTGTGATGAGGAAGAGTGAAGTGAGGGTAGTGGGGGACTGTGACAAGGAACGGTGAGCTCAGGGACTGTGATGAGGAAGAGTGAGGTGGGGATAGTGGTGGACTGTGATGAGCAAGAGTGAGATGGGGATAGTGCAGGACTATGACAAGGAAGGGGATATTGGGGGACTGTGACAAGGGACAGTGAGATGGGTTTAGTAGAGGACTGTGACAAGGAAGAGTGAGGTGGGGTACTTGGGGACAGTGATGAGGAAGAGTGATGTGGGGGTAAAGGTTGGATTATTATTGGGTAATGGAACAAGAAAGAAGTTGTGGGGGCCCATGTGAGACTGGGGACCAAAATTACCCTGGCCTTGTAGGGCTCATTGGGTATGCGCTAATGTGCTACACCACCCATAGGATAAACCTGCATCCCAACAACATAGCCTATATTGGTGCGCATCCTCAGCTGCACACTGAAGCTGAGGGAGTACTCATGTCGTTACTTGGCCGGCTTTGGTTCATCAATACGTCGGTGCCCTGGTGCCCATAATGGATGAGCCACCTTTGATGCTGTGGAAAGTTTCTTGGACGTTGAAGGGGACTCATCAGGTTGCATCTATAGAGCCCATAGGTGAATATCTGTTTGCTGTCGGATCAGTGCTCCAGAAATCTTAATCCACGTGTGACACGTGGTATCACCCATTTACTGCGCAGACCATCACTGCGAAACCCAAAATATTGAATATTTTAAAGCGCATTTCACTGCATATATATAGGGGGATGGGTTAAGGTGATAACACATGGGAGGGTATGGGTGTGGCTGCGGGGGTCTCCCCCTACATATAGTGAAATGGGTTCAAAGAAAAAAAAATGGACATCGCAGTAAAAAATGAGATTTTTTTACATAGTCCGTGACTGGTTTTATTTATCCACCTAGTTTAACATATTTATTTATTTGAATATTTATAAGGTGCCTATACAACTGAACAGTGTTTCAAGGCACCACAAGGCAAAAAGGTAGGGAACAAGTAGAACATAAAACAATAGCAATGACAATGGATACATAATAAGCTAGCAGCGGTCCTACTAGGCCTTGTGACATATGGCATGTGCAAGTGCAGTGGAGGTGCAAGGGCGGAAGGATGATCCAAGGTGGCCGTTGTCTGCCGCCCAGCAGCCAGGTGTGGGCCCAGTGAGCAGTGCAGGGGTGGCGCTGAGGGCAACTCGGCAGGTAGCCTGGTCCCTGTTGGACACAGGAGGGACCAGGCCACCAGTCTCAGCGGCAGTGTGGTGGAGAAATAAGGGAGGGAGAGGGGCAAGGAGGTGAAGAAAAGAACGGTTTTGAGTTGTTTGCGGAACTTGAGGTGGTCCGGTTCAAGGCGGAGAGAGGGAGGGAGGCTGTTCCAGAGGAGGGAGGCAGCCGAGGAGAGAGATCTGCCCCCAGCTTGGTGAAACGTTTGATCAGCAGAGAAGCTAGAAGATCGAAGGGATCTGGAAGGAGAGTATTTAGCGAGAGAAAGCTGCAGATAGCGTGGTCCCAGGCCCCAGACAGCTGTGTGGATGATGCACAGGTCTTGAATGTGATCCTTGCAACCAAGGCTGCACAAAACCAAGGTGAACACACATCTGTACAATGCAAGAGTGAATTGCAAATGTTTATTGAAAAATAATCAGTATAAAGCTAAGCACAAACATGGATGGCTACTGACCGCATGCAATCACGGGGGTGGCATAACTGAGTAGTCATTAAGCTGTGCAGCATTGTACGGATGTGTGTTCACATTGTGTTATTTATTGCGTAAGTACCTTGGTTGTGTGTGTAGCCAAGTGGTTTTTAATGTTTCATGTTAATAAATGAGGTATTTTGGACACCAGTCTCTAGGAAATTCCTTAATCAACAGTGTAGGCTCTACTTTGCCATCAATTGTAAAATCATACATGAACTGATGTATTAACCTGGTTTACATTGGATCATTATGCCAAGTTCGTTGTGTGTTTACTGTAGAATGTTTCCCTGTCCTATGTATTTTTCGGGGACCCTGTTGTATTCTTTAGTATATGGCAGCTCCGTTGCACTGTGCCCACCATGCCAGGTTCCACACGGTTTTTGTTTCGCTGTGGGCTTCCACGTTCCTTGTGATACTGTGTTACTGTGTTTTCTGCTTGAGTTTAGAAAAACTCCTTATATAAGAGAGGGTCATTACGAGTTGGCAGACTTTTTTGCAGAAATACCACCAGCGATAAATACCGCCTATGCCGGTGGTATTTCTGTAACTTTGCCCTATTCAGGGTTTACCACTGGTGGAGGTGGCATATCTGGAATGGCATTAGTGGTATTCCAGAAATGCCACCCCCTGTAGTGGTAAACTCTGAAGTGATTTTTTAAAACACTTTTTTATATGCCTATTTCCGCCTTTAATGTCGATGTCGAATGGATAGTGTACAGTATTGGTTCTTGCCTCTACTGAAAAAAATGTGAATGCATAAAAGGTCAACACTGGCCTTTTCATGCATTTACATGGGTAAGGTGGTGAGGAGGGCATCAGAGTTTCCAACCTTTTCACCCCCCCTTACCATGGTCCATTCTGAAAACATGTTTTTACTGTACTAAAGGGAAGCGCGTGGCACGTTACCTTTGGTATTGCTGAATTTGTGTACTGCAAGGGGTACTGCATCCAACCCTGAATCCGGCAGATGATCATTCTGGCAATATTTTGCAATCTCGTATTGACCCCCCCCCTACGCCTCCTTCGGTTCCTTGAATTGGTACGGTCTCCGCTTGGCACCTGCTCACTGGTGGCACTATTTCTCGTGCTCTTCCTCGTAGATCCTTGTCTGTCACCCAGTTTGGGCCCCTCCCTCTCTTGCATGTAGGAACAATGAATGGATGTCTTTGGGCCATGCTTCTATGTCCTCTGAATGGAATCAAAGGATTGTATCAACAGCAGACCCCGCGGCTACGCCACAACAAAAAGTGTTTGCTGGTTATTTTTAGCCGTCTTTTATCTGTTAAGTGTCCCTTTCCTTTGCATTTTTATCTCCATTGCTGTAGTGGAATTCCATGCTTTTGTTTGCTTCGCGGGAGAGAGGAGTTATTTTTGTATCAGGAATCGCGTATTGTTAAACATTTTTACTTGCTCCATTGATATTGTATTTTGACCTATCTTTCTCTTATCAGTGCTAGGCTGCTTATGTGTGTACAGTGGGTTTCTCAAGTTACAACAGTTTCAGCAGCAGGGAGGCTTCATTGAATGGTTTATACCTGGTAGCCATCCCTGGAAGTTCACCTCCACTTCTGAGCCACATCAGCAAGGCATTGTGGGTATTCAAATTAGCCCATCTGCAAACCTTTTTCTGCAGGAAATTGTCTTTGTCTTAGAGGGCAGTGCTACTTTATACATGGCTTAATGAACCAAAGACAGACATTTTGCCATGCTGTTAGGACAACTACATACATGGTGTATATATGTAGAGTCAACCTGGCACATTTGTGACTCTCCAAAAGTTTCTTAATGAATGTCAGTCATCATTTCTTGGGTATTGTTTTAATTTCAGTTTGTGGGACAAGTTTTAGGAAAAGTACTGGAGTTCTGATGCGATGGTTTTGTCTTGTTTTCCCCTCACCCCTGATTTGCTTAGGGTATCCGTCTTCTTCTGGGGTGGGGCTCTTTCTCAGCAGTTACTAATGTGATGATGAGCTACCTGATATTTTGTTTTCCATGTATGTATTTACATGTTGCTCTCTGCTGGCAGTGGGTCTGCTGAATCTGAGCACGTGCCCTCTTTTGAGCCACCGGTAACTGTCCTTGTCAAGTATGGCACTTCACAGTGCTCCCTCCATATGTGCCCTGATTCCTGTTCCTCCAAGCTTTGTCCCAGTGTGCAGTGACTCTTTCCTCCACACAAAATCAAGCTACGCTACCTCTTTCTGTCAGACATCCAAGTGACTGGGTGGCTCAGAGCCTTGTCCAGTGAATCTGCAGATGTCAGCAGCAGCAGACTGTTGGGGGCCGGGGTGACTGGTCAAGTAGGCCTCAAATTCACCTTCAAAACCTGTCGTTGGAGCTCAGTTTGGTAACTCTGGAATACTTCCACATAATATACCTACCGTTTGTTCTATTCAGATGCCACAATTCTGCTCAGGAATTTAAAGAAGCATTGGCAATGTTAACAGTTGGCTCTTTTGTGTAGAAATGGAAAAGGTATTTGCCAGCCATTGCCGTAATGGTACTAACTGGCCATTAATGGTAGCAGCTGGAAAATGGTGCACATGCCGCCAAAACTGTTGGCTTTGCCAACACTTGCTTTTAACAGGACCTCATTGGACAACCATATTGCTTATAAATCAAGTGACTGAAGGCAGACCCGGTTAAGACATTTTTATTAGACCAGTGGCATGTTTACAGCAATAATTAAACCAATGGCTTTGGGAAGACTGCTTTGAAAAAAAACCTGGCACTTTGAGTGCCAAGTTTGATGGTAAAGCTTGATAAGGGTAGCTCAAAGAGATCCCAGAAGGATGTGTTTTGGGTGGAGGAATGCAAGAAGGGGGTGGCAATGGCCACATGGATCAACATGACAATGGGGCAGTCAATGGGTACACCTAGAAGCTTTGTGTCCCTTTTCATGTCACTTCTCTCCCTAGCTGTACTCTAATGCATTCTTTTCAGCTTATAGGTGGCATTGCCAAAACTAAAAGGGCATTCGGACTGTGGAGAGCAGGTTCATTAGGCTGCCATCAGATCAGCAGAATTCCAAAAAAGCACACTCTTTATCTCTCTCAGTGCCCTCTGTTGCTGTCTCTCTCTCTCGCATCTAGCTACCATTTAACTATCAATGTATATTTCTCTCTGTGTTTCTACTTCTCTACACCTCTTTCTCGCTCTCCCTCGGATTCGCTTTCTGTGTCTCTCGCTCCATTTCCATATTTGTATCCCTCCACAAAGCTCTTTTAATCTTGCGTGTGATTTTCTCTGTCTCACACTGTCTTTGTCACTGTGGTTGGCTCCCCTGGACACTCAATCTGAATCTCTCACTCTCTCTCTTTGCCTCTCTCTCTCCATCTCTCTCTTTCTGCACTTTTTCTCTCTTTGTTTCTGTCTTGTTCTGTGTGTCTCTCTTCAGCTCCATCTTTCTGTGTCTCTCACCTCATTGCCGGATCTCTCTATTTGTCTCCCTCCCTATCTCTCTTTTTTTTTATTTACATTTTTATTGGTATTTAGACATCAAGGCTAAACATACAGGTGGGTACATGTTATATTCACATGGTTACGATAAGAAACAGATTTGCTCCACCTGAACAACTTTTTAACATCAAATACTTGTCTCACCCTCGTGGCGGAATGTTATAAACCTTTAGCCGCCCCCCCCCCCCCACTCCCTTGATAGTGCTCATAAGTCTTCCAGGTCCTTGGCGTTGTTGTGGCGGTTTGTAGTGGGCGATGTGATGATTGTCATTGATCTTCGTTTGGGTTGCGGAGTTTCAAGTTTATGTTTGTGACAGGCATGTTAGACTGACGGCGTATCCTGTGCTGCACAGCTCGTAACAAGATAACGTATATTCTAACTCCCTTGGTGCGTCGAGTTGCTTGCTACTGAGCCTGCAATGTAGTGACTGGCAAAGTCGCTCCAGGCCTCTTTGTGTCGTGCGGCTTTGTCGTGGAGGGCTGCCGTAATTTATTCCATTGTGTAGATGTTTGTTGCGATCTGTATCCAGTCTTTTTTAACTGGAAGGTGTGGAGATTTCCATTTGATGACCAGGCCCGCTCTCGCTGCTAATAACAGGGGGGATATCAGCCCTTTAACTCTAAGCAGTTCATCGTCCTCTTCTTCAAGGCCAAAGAGAATTAGAAGGGGGATGCGTCCCTTTCTATGCCATCTATCTGCTTGATCCATCCGAGGACTTCTTGCCAGTAAATGCGAACCTTGGGGCAGGCCCACCACATGTGCCAGTAATCAGCTTCCATGCCACATTGTCGCCAGCACCCTGGGCTACAAGTCTGAAACATTTTGGAAAGTCTGCGTGGGTCATGCTGCCATCTGTGGAGCAGCTTTATTGCATGGAGCTTGTACTGGGCTGCAATTGATATTCTGGATGGTGTTGCACAGATTCTGTCCCAAGCCTGCTGATCAAATTCTCTGCCGAAATCTTTTTCCCATCGCTCTTTAAGGCGGGGACTTGTGATTTGTTCCCTGCAAATCAAAGCGCTGTACAAGCATGCTATTAGGCCTTTATTTGTGGTGGTCGTATCCAAAATGGTCTCAAAAGGTGTGAGCCCCCTCTGCGTTTTGGCCTTCCACTCTCTCCTGGATAATACACCTTTCAATCAGAGATACAGGAAAATCGGAATTGGGTGTAGTTGGACAGCTTCTTCGAGTTCTGTCACAGGTATGAATTTTCCGTTTCTCCACAGTTGGCCGACTCTCCCAAGCCCAGCATCAAACCAGGCTTGGTATCTGGTGTGTTCAGGGATTTCCTCTATGATTCCAGGGGACCAGAGATGGCTCAGGGGGGAAAGCCACGTGGTAACTCCAGACATTCCTTTCCCTTCCTTCCAAATGTTCCACAGTGTTCCTAGAATTGGGTGGTCACGAAATCTTCTTCGGTCATAGCCATTCCGCCAGATTATCATTGTCCAACTGAACCCACTGCAGGTCCTTTCTGTCACGCAGGTGTGGGATCAGGATCCTGAGTTGTGTGCCTGATAATATCGCTCTATATTGGGGAGGCACACTCCTCCCTGTTCGTTCGGTAGAATCAGGGTCTCATAGGGTATCCTGGGTTTCTTGCCATTCCACAGGAATTCTGATATGGCCTTCTTGACTTGTTTGAAAAATTAGTCCGGGATTGTGATGGGCAGAACCTGGAAGGGGTATAGGAAGCGTGGGAGGCTAACCATCTTGATAGCATTTAGACGTCCCATCCACGAGATTGTAAGGGATTTCCACTTTGTAAGATCTGTTTTAAGGGCGTCGAGGAGCTGGGGAAAGTTTGCTTGGTACAGGAGTTCGAGATCCCTTATTAGGTTGATCCCCAAGTTTTTCAGTGTTGGGCCTCCGATGATTAGCCCTTGGCGTTCGTGTTCTATTTGCTGTTCTGGAGAGGGTTCGTGGAGCGGGAAAAGGATAGATTTGGTTTTGTTCATTTTGAAGCCAGAGAGTGTGCCATATTCTTCTATCAGGTGGATCGCTCGGGGGATTGATGACATTGGGTTTATTGCATGAAGCAGGATGTCATCTGCATAGAGGGCCAGCTTATACTCCCTGCCATTTACTTGCATCCCCTCCACACCGGCGTCTGCTCGAAGCGTTTGGGCAAGTGGTTCCAACGATAGTGCGAAAAGTATTGCCGAGAGGGGACAACCTTGTCTTGTCCCTCTGCTGAGGGGGAACCAGCGGTAGTATTGTGAGTTCACTACTACAGATGCGCATGGGGTCGTGTAGACGGTTTTGATCCCTCGTCGGAGAGTGGGGCCCAGGCCTATTTTCTTTAGTGTGGCCTCTAGGAAGTGCCATTCAACTCTGTCAAACGCCTTCTCGGCATCGATCGGAAATAATGCAGGTGTATCCGGCATCTTTTGGGCCTCATGTATGAGATGGAGCCTTGTCTACCAAGGATGAAACCCACTTGGTCATTGTCGATTATCGCTGGCATGTGTGACTCTTGCCGCTCGGCAAGGACTCTTGTATAAATCTTGGCGTCGATATTTAGGAGGGAAATTGGGCGGTAAGAAGCGCACTGTTTGGGGTCCTTGCCCTCCTTGGGTATGACAGTTATTAGTGCTTATGAGAAGGATTCAGGTGCGACGCCTGATTGGATAATGTTATTGAAGAGCTCAACCATGAATGGGAGGAGGGCGTCTTTAAAAGTCTTATAGAATCCTGCTGTACAGCTGTCATTCCGGGGGCTTTCCCCGCTGGAAGTCTTTTGATCGCTTCATCAATTCCCTCTCCTGCGATTGGGGCATATATGGTTTGGGTTGCATGACAAGCAGAGGAGGAATTCTTCTCCTCCGGGTCACAGGAGCCCAAGCTGACATTGGTTACATCACAAGAATCACTGCGCAACATGGCACTAGACAACGCCAGGGAGGCGCACTGGGCAAGGCAAAGTCAAAAACACAAAGCTGGGAAAAGGTGGGACAAAGAGTGGGCCTTACAGGACACCCAAGGGAGGGAATCGACCAGCGATTCAGACATTAATGAGGCCTTTGCACAATATTATGAGGCGCTTTATAGTCCCGGGCAAAATGACCTCGTCGTGGAAGGGCCGGACGCACTGGATCAGGTGCCTCTCCCGAGGCTCACCGCTCAACAGGCTCTGGGTATGGAGGCAGACCTATCTGAGGAAGAAATTTCAGCTGCACTTGCACAGCTATAGACGGGTTAAGCGCCAGGACCTAATGGTTTCCTGTTGAGACGTGGAAGCGGCTGAGGGAGCGAATAGTCGGTTCTCTGCATCGTCTCTTTTTACAATGTAGGCAAGATGGGTGTCTGCCACCAGATCTCAGACTGGCCAGCATAGTGGTTCTCCAGATGCCTGGTAAACCCCCTCATACAGGTCAATATCTCTAATAAATGGAGCGGCCAAGATCCTCGCCCGGGTGCTGGCTAATCGCTTGTTGTGGGTAATCGGATCAGTGCGGGTTCATGCCTTCCAGATCCACACGAATGAACCAGAGCAGGGTGCAACACGTCATCATCTTGGCTGTCGAAATGCTGGACTCGCTGGCTCTTCTCGCAATAGACTTTGAGAAGGTGTTTGATTTTGTGAGGTGGGGCTTGTTTTGGGAGATTATGGATTGCATGGGGTTTGGAGGAAACATCCTGTCCTGGGTCTGCCTGCTATACACCTCTTCAGAGGTGACAATAAGGGTAAAAAGAGTCTCTTCTCTGGCCTCTGCCCTAGGGCGGGGTACGCGACAGGGATGCCCCTTTTCACCACTGTTGTTCACACTAGCAGTAAAGCCACTGGCGATGCAGTTTAGGGAAAGCCCTGAATGGGTGGGATTCAAATGGCCCTGGGGGGAAAGGACAGTGTCTCCCTCTATGCAGATGACCACCTAATATACATGAGTAACCCAGGGGTATCGTGCCCAGAGGTGACCTGTATATTGCCAGCATATCAAAGCTTTAGCAGGCTCAAAATGAATTTGCAAAAGTCAGTTCTCTTCCCGGTGCAGGAGGGTGTAACATGATCCTGCAGGAATGCCCATACACGCTAGTGACCTCAGGCTTCAAATACTTAGGTTTTCACCTTAGTCTGTGCATGTCTGACTTCATTCAGCTTAATCTCCTCCCAGTGGTGAACAAGTTTGCGCAGGATATAATACACTGGCAAACTCTCCCGCTGACCTTATTGGTCAAAGAGGCCCTCTTCAAAATGCTAACACTACCCAAATATCTTTATGTTCTGCAGAACGCCTCGCTCCCGGTTCCAAGAAAGATCTTTGCAGAAATTGAGGGATCCCTATGTGGGCTCTTATGGGCAGGGAAGCAACCACTGGTAGCATTGAGGACATTGCAGTGGTCAGTGCGGGAGGGTGGCATAGGTTTGCCCAACCTGTGTAGGTATTACTGGGCCGTACAGCTGGGTGCTGTGAGTGACTGGCTGCATGGGGACCTCACACTCCCTCACATTGAGACTGAATGCAAATGAATGATGGGCCGGACACCTAGGCAGGTACTGTATGGGGGTCAAGGCACAGAAGGGCTCTCCCCAGATTAACACGGCGCACGTGGCAGGTATTTGGTGGAGGCGCCCCAGGACATCGAATGGGGTGGCAAACAGACCCTAGATCAGCCCATTTGGCATTACACGCACCTGACAGAGCTGCTAAAGATCAGGTATCTTGGGAGTTGGGCAGCAAAAATAATAGACACCCTAGCAGATGTGGTGCATATGGGACATCTCTGCTTATTTGAGGATTTGCAAGGGAAATATGGCTTGCCAGCTAGGGAAAGATTTTGTTATATGCAAATAGTGCAAACAATGAGTGCACAATTTCCCTCCCTGGCAGAGAGGTCCCGAGGAGTTACCCTCTGGAGGCTAATCTGTTCTCGACAGGTATACCTTCCAAGGTTACGTCCACATTGTACCAGGTGCTCACAGCATTTGGAGCCACAGATCTGACCCACATAAGGGAGATGCGGGAGCGGTATACAGGGTGACTAGAACTGGAAGAATGGTTGTAAGCTCTAATGTTCACAAGGGAAGTGGGAATCGCATCTAAATTATAGCTAATACAATTCAAGATTCTCCATAGGATATACTACTCCCGTACTGTGGAGGCCAGGTGGGGCATGGTAGGAAGTGTTGCATGTCTCAGATGTGGAAGAAAAGGCAGCACCTTCTATCACATACTGTGGGATTGTGCACAGATTCACATCTTTTGAGGGCAAAGCATTCACAAACTGTCCATTGTGGTGGGTGCTCAGGTACCTCTAGAAACGAAACTGGTATTGCTGGGGATATGGGAAGACACTGGGTTTTACAATACATGAGAAATCATTCCTGGTGGTAACACTGGGGCTTGCCAAGACCCTGATTTCAGCATCCTGGGGCTTTGCAGAGCGTTCGAGATTAAGCCAGTGGGCTGCAAAAGTGGACTGTTTCTGATCCTTGGAAAGGAGAGTGTAAAGGGCAAGGAGCTGCCCTCAAAATGTTTTGAAGATATGGGGTAGGTGGGTGGGAGAGGGCTGAGGTAAAATGACAGTATGCTTTGTTTTAGTCCTAGACATTTCAGTTGAAGCAAGGTAACCTGCTCGTACCCTCTGCTTTGTTGTGTTGCCATATGTATGCTGCTCTACGGAGCCAGCTGTATTATGCTCAAGTTGTACCTGTGCTTGTGGTTGTTTTGTTTTATGGTAAAATAATAAACAGAATGGTAAAATGTCTCAGCACATCCACAGACCTAAATGTTGTGTCTTGGCTGCTCGACCACCGCTACTACTGTTGTTGAACGGAGATCAATAAGTGAAATATCACATCCAAGATCATATTGGAGGGATCAGTGTCAGGACCCCTGCTAAACCTATTGCTGTTTATCAAAGGTTATACTGAAACAAAACAGTTGCAGCGGGTTCTTGACAGCACAGACAGCTTCCTGGTTATCCTAAAGAAGGAGAAGCTCAGAGAATTCAGGGGGTGATTAACAAATTTGAGGGTCTGAACAAGAGAGAATTGCTGGCTGCCAATCAGCACTTTAAGAGGAGAGACAGGGGGCTCCTGGAGAAAGAGGGTGAGAGGGATTTAAGCAACAGTGGACGCCTCATCCGGCAACAATTCTAGAATTCCATTTGTTACAGCATTGTTGAACAGTGGATTGACAGCATCGCCTAAAATGGAGGCCCATTGTCTCAATGGATTGGGGGCAGAAATTCAATGTTCAGAACTGGCTGAGCAGCAACCTCTTCATGGCCTTCAGAGAGACAAATTCGTGTTGAAAGAGCACAACTGGATACTGAGCTGGCAACACAAGCACAGGCTGACTGTAGAGCTTGCTGAGAAAGGTAAAGAGTAGTGTGGTGGCTTACATAACACTCGACACAGTGATGGATTTAGTGGATTTAATCACTGCATAGCTATTTGACATACATGGCAGCAATTACTTCACTGCTATGAAAGTCTCTCGGCACACACACTCAAAGCAGTTGCTTCACTGTTGTGGCAGTCTCTTATTAGGTCTCAGACTCAATGGTCCCTTTACATGTATGGATGCAGGGCCAGTAAGTCCTCAAATCAGGAGGAGCGCCATGGAACTTTCCGCATTGCAGCTCCGTCACTCTGCTCCCATTCAGTTGCACGCACCTGGACGTGCGCATGAGCATTGCAATCTCGCAAAGGTCACAGCGACCGCCATGATCTTGCAAGGTTTCATCCCCACATACTTCCTTTTGTCGAGCAACTTGGTACTACTCCATTATTAAGTCATTCTACTTCATTGGTCTCCGTCTCTCACGTTGGGGATGACTTTCACCAAGCAGCGGTCTCGGTGATGCAGTCTCTGCTGCAACTTTTCCTCTGGCATGTGGCAAAATGTCACCTTTGCTTTGCACCTCCATCTCCCCTTGTGACATGTCTCCCGCACCACTCTCCTCCCAGAATACCTCTGAACTGGTCTCATGTTCTCGGTATGGTTCCGGGTCCTGGTTCTGCTAGTTCTGTTGTGGATGATTCTCTAGACTCAGGGGGTCGTTGCCAGAATATGGCGACTCTGTCAAGATTCCACCTTTTCCCATCATGGGAGCAAACATGATGGGTGCCTTTTTTCACTACTTCTACTGGTTTACTGTATCTGGATAATGTTTTTTGATTCTTGTGCGGCAATCTTATCTTTACCATGTCTCCTTCATTTACCTCTGTTCTCAGAGCTGCCCTACAAGTGTCACTTAGTGTTTCCATCTGGTCTTTGCTTTTTCGAATCCGCCAAACCACATCTTCCATACTGACTGTGTCGTCTTATCTCACATTTGATAACCATGGCTGAGCAGCAAGATTTGTGAATACTGGCATGGCCCACACTTAGACAGAATTGTTAATGTCAGCCATGCAGGATTCCCGAAATCTAGGCATTCAGCCATACTGTGAAGATTAGCTGCAAAACATATAACCCACTAACCAATAAGCACACATTTTCTGCATACTTAACTCACTCAAAAAACTCACACAACCACCTCTCACACCACAAGTCGCATGCACTTAACCACACCGCAACAACACATAAGCCTCACCAACAGAACACGAGGACTGACATCGATCCAATACTTGCACCAAAAATCTCAGTGCATGGTGTATACCGAGATGAAGCTGCCAACAGAACACCACTCCTCTCACTATCTTACTCCCTCTTCACCCTACTAACCCACCCCACTTTCTCGCTTGCAGATCCGCCGGAGCGCCTGGGGACCAACTCCGTTGGTGACGGTGCACAGTACAAATACCTTTAACATTTAACATTAACATTTAACCATGGGGGTACCAATGTGTAAGCAGCTCTCCTCCCCCTCATCAGTTGAATGTGTGACATCTTTGTGACAGCATTGGGGGTGAAACGGTGGGCAGCTATTGCCTCCTTAACTGTTTTGTGAGGATACAGACCTGAGGCTGACACTAACTGTAGGGCCCCCTTTATAAACCTGTTTGTCCTTTTGACTAATCCATTAGCCTGGGGGTGATGAAGACTGGCTTTGATTTGCCTGATGTTATGGTTTTGTAGAAACCATTCCATTTCCTTCAATATCCGCTGATCACCATTGTCGGTTGCTATTTCTTCAGGTAAGCCTTCTCTCTGGAATATTGCATTCAAAATTTCGATAACAGTGGCTGTGGTAGGATGTGGTACGAATTCAGCCTCTAACCATTTAAACAGGTAGTCTACGAGTACCACTCCATATCTGTGGTCCAGCAACATCGTGTCTAAGGGTCCAATGAAGTCAAGGCCTAATTTGTGCCATACTCTGCAGGGATCTCTGTGGGGAACAAAGGTGTTTGCCGCACTTTGAGTCTGTTGTCACTGTTTATGCATTCATGGCATCTTTCTATCTTTCCCCTGATGTCTTGGTCCATGCACAGCCACCAGTATGCTTCTAGCGCTCTCCGCCTAGTCATGGTGCTACCTAAATGCCAAAGTGCGCCCTGCACAGGATCACTTTCCTCATCCCTAGAGGAGGTATCCCCTGATCCCCTCTCACCACTCCATCCACATCATAGATGTCTTCACTTACTTTCCAATAGGGTCTCAATCCTTCTAAAACGGTCCTTTCACTGGGCTACCCATTGCAAGCCCATTCTGCAACTCTTTTCAGGGTCGAATCTCTGGCTGACTCTTCCAACCAATGGTTTTTGCTCATCTCCAAGAATTCGTCAAATGCTGTTTGTTGCTCTTGCCGCCATTTGTAGTTTCCCCCTTTCTTTAGGTGTTCTCCAAGTGGGGATGTGGTCTCCGAAAACTGCGGTACATATTTAGCTTAGTATTTCCGCTAATCGAAGGAAGGAACGTAGCTCGTCCTTCCTATTTGGTGCCAGGGCTTTAACTATGGCTTGCAGAGATTCGTACCCCAGATATTCTACTTCACTTGCTTTGATTATGCACTTTTAGTATCTCGGGCAAACCCCTGCGTCTTGAAATTTTTTTTCCACAGGACAGCACCGTGAGTCTTGGCATCTTCTGCGTAATATGAGAATGTTGTCCTGGTAGTATGACACATGATCCACACATGTGCAGCATGGAATCCATCATCCTCCCCTGAAAAGCTGACGCGCTTATGACAACGCAAAGGGCATGTGTGTGTATTCATAGGTACCAAATAGGGTGATGAATGCTGTGAGTGGTCTGAATTCTTTATGTAAGTGTATGTGGTGATAAGTATCTCTCATGTCTAGTTTTCAAAAAAATTTAGCTTCTTTCATCATGAGAATTAGTTTGTTGATGCTGGGTAACGGTTGGCTGTCTGTTTTTACCGCTGTGTTTAGATTGCGTAGGTCGATAGATACTCGGATGTCGTTCGATTGCTGTTTCTTGTACCACTGGGCTCAACCATTCAGAGGACTCAACTGTCTCAATGGTGCCATATTTGACCATCTTTTCAAGCTGGGCTTGTAGTGAGCTTCTGGCAGTTGCGGGTACGGGCCTCACTTTGTGTTTGATCAGGACTGTGTTTGGCTTCAAACGTATTTTGTGCACATAATTTCTTATTTTGCCTGGAGCGACAGATAACAGGGTGGGAAATTTGTCTCTTGACACTGACGCTGCGGTATCAGGTAATATTATCCCCACCAATAATATCGCCATATATATGGTTGTTGGGAACGGCCCTAGGAACAACGCCCCTAGGTGATATTATAAGTTTGGATAATTTTTGGGGTAAATTGGAGCAGGGGTTAGAGGGGTGTCCCACACTCCCTTTAAAATAATGAGTGGGTTGCGGGGGTGTCCTCCGGAGGTTTAATGGGTTAATATTGCTGCAAAAATATGGCTCCATGGCGATATTTTTGTGGGGATATTAGCACATGGAACCATCGCTCCACCTGTTTTGATTGAGAGTACTTGGTCACTGGTGCTAGGATCCAGCCTAATGTTCAGTTTATGCTGGTCATCCCACCCTAGTACTGCAGGGCCTTCCTCTAAAAAGTAGACTTGGATCATTCTTGTCTGCCTTTGAACTCGATGGCCGCATTGATATAGCCCGCCTCACCAAAGCTCCCCCAAACACTGTGGGTCTGTGTTTGGTCTTTCTCACCTCTACTTGCAGCTGCCCCACTATGTCCTTGTATGTTCGGATAGGCGGAATGGTTAAATCAGAACGCAAATAGGCCATCACTCGCAGATCATTGCCTCCACTTTTATCATTCAGTGCGGTTTCTCTTTCCTCACCCTAAAACTGTTGACCATGATGACTGTGGGTCTATCCTCTTCGCCCTCATCGTCACCACTCGCGTCCACCTCACTGTCTATGTAGCTAACTTTATTTCCCCTCCATTTGCAGGCTATCGCGACGTGGCCATATCTTCTGCAGTTCGAGCACTGTTTGCTCCTGGCGGTACAGTCCTTGTCATTCGCCAGGTGTTGCATGCTGGCACATATGTGGCACTTCAGAGGTTCTCCCTTACCTCTCTTATCATCATGGAACTCCCTTGTGGGTTTGCCACGCTGCCCCTTCCATAGTACGGCATGCACCTGCACAAAATCTCTTCCTTCACTCTGGCGATCAGAATGGCCTTGTCCAAGTTGAGCTCCTTTTCAAGGATGAATTGGTCCTGCACTTTTCTTCAGTTTTTATGTACAATTAACATGTTGCAGATCATGTTTTAAGCACTGCTGCCAAACCTGCACAGCACACCCAACACTCTCGTTCTGGTGACGTAGTCTTCGAAGGCTCCGCACCCTTTTTTCCTGATGTAGAACTTCAATCGGTGTAGGACGGTGTTCTCTTTATTTGAGAACCGTTTAACGATTCTGCACGCAGCTTCTTTGAACACATCTTTGTCATCACCCCCACCGATTCAGGCTTCAAGCCAGCAGATATTCTCTGTCCCTCGACTCCCATGGCATTGAGCAACATGGCCTTCTTCCTTCCTGCTGTATAATCCATGCCACTCACGGCTTCCATATACGTATCAAATAGCGGTTCCCATTGCGGCCATGGTATTTCAGGCCTATCTGGAGATTGTAGAAATGCTAGCAGAGGCGTCACATCATGCAGTTCAACACTGGTGGGTTTCTTCTGTGGTCCTCGTCACCAATTATGTGTGGCTTACATCAGTCTCTTGGGACACACACACACACTCATAGCAGTTACTTCACTGCTGTGGCAGTCTCTTATTAGGCCTCAGAGTCAGTGGTCCCTTTACATGTATGGCTGCAGGGCCAGTAAATCCTGGACTCAGGTGGAGCGCCCTGGAGCATCCACTTCATAGCTCTGTTGCTCCGCTCTCATTCTGTTGCATTGCAGTCTCGCGAGGTCACAGAGGCCACCGTGATCTTGCAAGGCTTCGTCCCTACAAGTGGCTTCACCAATTGAAGATAAAAAAAGCTTGAGCTCTGAGCAACAAAGGTGAGCAAGCCGTATAGCACTCCAAGGACATATAACTGAGCAGACCCTACATGTGATAACCATCTCCTAAAAGAGTGAAAGTATGAGAATGGTTCTGATATGTATTCCTGGTTGGCCTTGTCCGAATTGCTGTACACTAAGCACTAGGTGAATGAGGAGGATAAAGATGACTGCTTACTCAATGCTTACCTCTGAGTGGAACTGGAGCAGTTGTTGAGTTGAATGACAGTGAATAACGAAAATATAGCAGCATAGTCGAGGCATTTGTGCAAAAGTGTGAAAAAACTTTGCCTCATTAAATCTGCGAATTTTCAGAAGTTCACATGAGAAGGAGCATTTGATTTGGGAAACCTTGGTGACCTTTACAATTGAATGATTGGTTGTACAATCTCAATAGGTTGAAGCGCATTTCGGACATTTGCCTCATAAATCTGTGTCCGCACCTTGTTGACTCCACATTGATCAACCTACATTTGCTGGCAATGTCTACAGATGAGCGGATTGACCATGACTGATCTAAAAAATGTGAAGGGCCTCCTGAAATCCATGAGATCAAACCCAAACAGTTTAACGCTAAAAGTTCCCCAGATGTCCCCCAAAATAACGGTGGGTAAGTGCTGTTGGGTCCCAACATATTAGCAAACCCCAAGTGGTGGGTCTTGCTAAGATCAGTGGCACTATGTTTCTGTACTGTCTTAAGACTCTTGCAAGTTTACTCATTGAAGAAGAACCTATGTTTAAAGGTAACTGGCCTAGACTTCTAAGCAAAGGAGGATCCCAAAATGTGTTCTCACCCATACAGTGTTAGCTTCCATGGGAAAACTACGGGCATCACCAAGAGGTTCTGAATCCCCATAGGTACCTATTGTTCTGACTTGAGTGTCGTGTAGACCGATGAGACCTCCGTCCCCAAGTGACGCACAGGGGAACTAAATAGAAACCCGCTGTACGACCTTTGAGGCCACAGGTGAGAGATGTCTTCTCGGATCCACGGAGCCTCTAGGAACACCGATGCTGCTGTCAAGAGGGAATGAGGTTAAGCACCAGGCAAGCACAATACAATAAGGAAAACAAGTAACTAAAGTGTCTTACCTATCTGGTGTAATGGAGACCCAGGTGACCTAGTAGGGAGGTTCGAGGCTCATTAGATGCGGCGGTCCCTGGAATGGTAGAACCGCAGGTTCAGCGTGGATGAAGAGTAGCCACCTGTGGGAGTCGGGGCTGGACTTGAATCCCCAGTAGGGAAAAGGCGTAGAAGATCAGCAAGGTACCAAGGGATGATCCAAAGACAAGTCGAGGTGCAGTCCAAATATCCGGCAACAGGTAAAGAGTTCCAAGCAAAAGTACCAAGGGGTGTCCGAGGGAGTCCGTGATAGATTTCCGTGGTCAAGGTAAACAAGGAGCAAGTTGTAATGCCAAACAGTGTCCGAAGCCAGCTGAGAAGCAATGAGCGTTCTGTCTCTCAGTACTTTATACTGATCGCCCCTGGGTCACGTGACTTCTCTGGATCATGTGACGTCCACCAAGATCACATGAGGAACGCCGTAGTGTATCACGTGACTGGCGTGAGGACGTGAGGCCGCCCTTTCTGCTATACGTTCTCCAAGGCAGTTGCCAATGCAGAAAAGGTTGCAATCGAGCCCGTACACTGGTACGGAGTTTTCGGTTCTGTGGGTTCACCGAATCACTTGAGCCTCGAAGCTTGGGAGGAGGTGTTGGGGGAATGTGGGCAGTGTTCTGACGTGTCGTGGCCTGGTGTGCAGAGGATCGCCTAACATAGCCCCCCCCCAACGGCCCACGACCCCGTGGGCAGGACGGATGATCCCTATGGAAGCGGGCAACCAACCGCGGGGCGTTCAAATCAGACGCGGAAACCCACGAACGCTCCTCCGGGCCGTAACCCATCCAATCCACCAGATACTGGAGTCTACCCCTAAACCACCTAGAACCCAAAATGGCCGACACCTCAAAAACATCAGGAGAGGTCAAGGACACCGGCGCAACAGGGGTACGAAGACGGACTGAGTCGGGACAGGGTTTGAGGAGGGAGACATGAAACACAGGATGGATACGCCAAGAGCTGGGGAGTACTAAACGGAAAGCCACCGGATTAACAACCTGTGAGATCACATACGGACCGACAAAGCGAGGCAGCAACTTCCGGCAACCCACCAGTCGAAGATGCCGGGAAGATAACCAGACCCTAGAACCCACCACCAGAGGGGGAGCAGCACGACGCTTGCCATCCGCACGGGCCTTCATGGAGGCCTTTGCTTCAGTGAGATGAACCACTGTACTTGCATGAATAGCCGAAAGATCCCTAAGACATGTCGTGGCCGCAGGATTCAAAGAACCAGAGGCATCAGGGACCGGCAAAACCTTGGGATGTTGACCATAGAGGGCGTAAAAAGGAGAATAACCAGTAGCTGAATGAGCCGCGTTGTTATACGCGAACTCCGCAAGCCGCAAAACGGCCAACCAAGAGGACTGATGTTGCAATATGAGGCAACGAAGGTATTGTTCCATCGATTGATTCGTCCTTTCGGTCTGGCCATCGGTCTCCGGATGATAGGCCGAAGAATACCTCGTATCGATGCCCAACAGTTTCGTCAAGGACCTCCAAAACCGAGAGGTGAACTGTGAACCTCGATCGGAAACAATGACCGAAGGGAGGCCGAATAACATAAACACATGTTCAAAAAACAAGTCCGCCAAGACAGGGGCCGAAGGGATACCCCTACAAGGAACAAAACGGGCCATTTTAGTGAACGTGTCCACCACTACCCAGACGGTGTCAAAGCCTTTGGACTTGGGGAGATCGGTAACGAAATCCATTGTTAACGTATGCCAGGGCCTGGGAGGTACCGGGAGTGGAAGCAACAATCCAACCGGTCGACCCCTTTGATGTTTAGCCTGAGCACATACCGCACAAGATCTGACATAACACTCTACATCGCGCTTCATAGAAGGCCACCAACACCAACGCTTGAGAAGATCTAAAGTGCGCTCTTGTCCGGGATGGGCATTAAAGGGAGCGTCATGAGACCACTCAAGGGCTAGGTTACGTGTATCAGGTGTAGGAAGAAACAGGCGTTCATGTACGAAAGGTAGACCATCAGAATATACAGGATCCCATTCTCGCAACTGGTCAGAATGATTGCTAGTCCAGGACCGGACCGAATCTAATAGTGACAATGAGGGTGTACAGAGACAAATCACATGGCTTTTACCGAGAACAGTGTCGGGGAATGTAGGCAACTGGACCCCACCCGGAGAACGTGACAAGGCATCCGCCTTCCCATGTGAAGTGCCAGGACGGTGCATGATATGGAAATCAAAGGCGGAAAAGAAAAGATGCCATCGGACCTGTCTGCTATTGATGCATTTCAAAGAAGCCAGATCCTGTAGGTTCCGATGATCGGAGTATACCGTGACGGGATGTCTAGCCCCCAGAAGATGATGACGCCAGACACGGAAAGCATCCATGACAGCCAAGAGTTCTTTCTCCGTGACGGTATAATGAGACTCAGTACTGGAAAACTTACGGGAATGATATGCAACTGGATGTAATTTGCCTGTATTTGGACATGTTTGTGATAATACCGCACCGAGGGCAAAGGAAGAGGCATCCGCCTCAACTATGAACGGAAGATCAGGATTAGGATGTTGGAGTACCGGTGCGGTAGTAAAGGCGGTTTTCAAAGCCTCAAAAGCCTCCTGCTGTTCTCTCTGCCATTGATAAGATACCTGAGGACTAGTCAGGGCTGTAAGCGGGGCTACAATTGTGGAAAAGGAAGAAATGAAACGTCTGTAAAAGTTGGCGAACCCTAAAAAAGCCTGCAAGGATTTGAGTGTACGAGGTACTGGCCAATCTAATACTGCTTTGACCTTAGATTCATTCATGGATAACGCCCCAGGGGTGATGTGAAAACCCAAAAACTCGACAGTTGTCTTATGGAACTGACATTTCTCAGGTTTGGCAAACAAGGAATGTTCTCTTAAACGGGTCAATATTTCTCGGACATGAATCACGTGTTCATCAAGGTCACGAGAAAAGATTAGGATATCGTCCAAGTACACAACCATATATACATCCAATATATCCCTGAATATGTCGTTCATGAATCGTTGGAAAGTGGCCGGGGCGTTACATAGGCCAAAGGGCATGACCAGATATTCGTACAAGCCATACCGAGTGCAGAAAGCGGTCTTCCACTCGTCTCCCTCGCGGACGCGTACTAAGTTGTATGCGCCGCGTAGGTCGAGCTTAGTGAAAACGGAAGCGTGTGTTAAATGGTCTAGAAGTGGAGTGATTAACGGGATGGGATACCTATCCTTTTTAGTGATAGCGTTAAGACGCCGATAATCTACACAAGGGCGTAAATCCCCCTCCTTCTTAGGTACAAAGAAGATAGGACTTGCCGCGGGTGAAGTGGAGGGGCGGATGTGTCCTAGTCGCAGGGCGTTCTGTACATAGTCTTTCAATGCCAGTTCCTCCGAAGGGGACAAAGAATAGATCCTGCCCGAAGGAATATTGGAATCGGGAAGCAGTTCGATTGGGCAGTCATATGGTCTGTGTGGAGGGAGTACTTCAGACGAGCCCCGGTCGAACACTGACTCGAATTCTCTGTATTCTGGCGGAATCCCAGATACCAACCCCCCAACAGTATGTGTATGCACAAGCTCCGGATCGTCGACAGTCAGTGCGAGTTGGGCTAAGGCCCCCAAAGCCCGGGAAGGTGTGTCAGGGGCTTGATGGACCGGAAGACAATAATTCTGACAGATATCAGACTCAAAGACTACAGTACCTGACTGCCAATTGATCAACGGATTATGTTCATGTAACCATGGAATCCCTAGGATGATGCCAAATTGGGGTGTGGTGATCAAATCAAAACTCAGGGTTTCGGTGTGTACTTCTTGTATGGTTAACAAGAGGGGTGCGGTTTGCTGTTTGACAGGACCAGAAACCAGTGCAGAGCCGTCCACGGCTTGGACATGTTCTGGTCGTGTTTTCACCACTAATGGTAGGTTGAGGGAATGGGCCAAATCAATATCTATGTAATTACCAGTGGCACCTGAATCAATAATGATATTGACTGCATGAAGAAGGCCTGTAGAGGGACATAGGGTAGCCTTTACAGAAATGGGTTGAACACGAGTAAAGGCAAGGGAGGTACCCGGAGAAGATGACGGAACACTCGACCTGTTCTCCGGTTCTAAGGTCGAGCCGTCCGAAAAACCTGACTCTTCCTGGGCCGTCGAGGACACTCTTTCACGAAATGTCCAGTGGTACCACAATAAAAGCATGCATTATCCACCCTTCTACGTTCTCTCTCAGATGTTGTAATAGGACTACGTAACCCTCCCACTTGCATAGGTTCTTCGGTACTGGAAGCAGGAGTGCCAACAAGAGTGGGAGAGGAAGTGGCCCCCAATTCAGCTCTACGCTCCGATCGTCGTGCATCTACCTGCAAGACCAGATCAACCAATTCCTGGTACTGAGTAGGCATAGAAGGGATCACTGCTAGTGCATCTTTCATGGTGTTACTCAACCCCCTATAGAAAACCACCGCCCTCTTGTTTTCTGGCCATGATGTTTCCGCAACTAGCTGATTGAATCGGGTGATGTAATCTATCAGAGACCTTTTACCCTGAGTCAATTCCAACAACTCCAAATCCCTAGACTGTACTTTGTGTCGGGTATCGAATACTCGGGCCATTTCTAGGACCAGCAAATCAAAGTCGTAGAGAACTGGGCTGTTGTTCTCTAACAGGGGATTAGCCCAAGCGGCTGCTGTTCCGGCCAAATGGGAAAGGGCGAAGGCAGCTTTAGCAGTGGTGGTGGAAAAAGCCAAAGGTCTGCATAGGAAATGTAACTTGCACTGATTAATAAAGGTTCTGAACTTCTTGGGATCCCCTTGATAGCGTTCAGGAGCAGCTAGGGGGGAAGGGGTTGGAAGTATCATCGGAGTTGGGACTACAGGAGCAATAACGGGAGAGGGCGTAGTGGAGGAGCTGGCATCGCCAAACTCAGGGTCTGCAGGAAGGGAATGTTGAACACTTTGTATGGAATCTAACCTTTGATGGATCACAGCGTTTGCGGCGGCCATATCTGCCCTTAATATTGTAATTGCCTGAACCAAAGCAGCTATGGGTTCATCCGTGGATCCCTGCATCGTCTGACACGACTATACGGCTTCTCAGTCTGTTCTGACTTGAGTGTCGTGTAGACCGATGAGACCTCCGTCCCCAAGTGACGCACAGGGGAACTAAATAGAAACCCGCTGTACGACCTTTGAGGCCACAGGTGAGAGATGTCTTCTCGGATCCACGGAGCCTCTAGGAACACCGATGCTGCTGTCAAGAGGGAATGAGGTTAAGCACCAGGCAAGCACAATACAATAAGGAAAACAAGTAACTAAAGTGTCTTACCTATCTGGTGTAATGGAGACCCAGGTGACCTAGTAGGGAGGTTCGAGGCTCATTAGATGCGGCGGTCCCTGGAATGGTAGAACCGCAGGTTCAGCGTGGATGAAGAGTAGCCACCTGTGGGAGTCGGGGCTGGACTTGAATCCCCAGTAGGGAAAAGGCGTAGAAGATCAGCAAGGTACCAAGGGATGATCCAAAGACAAGTCGAGGTGCAGTCCAAATATCCGGCAACAGGTAAAGAGTTCCAAGCAAAAGTACCAAGGGGTGTCCGAGGGAGTCCGTGATAGATTTCCGTGGTCAAGGTAAACAAGGAGCAAGTTGTAATGCCAAACAGTGTCCGAAGCCAGCTGAGAAGCAATGAGCGTTCTGTCTCTCAGTACTTTATACTGATCGCCCCTGGGTCACGTGACTTCTCTGGATCATGTGACGTCCACCAAGATCACATGAGGAACGCCGTAGTGTATCACGTGACTGGCGTGAGGACGTGAGGCCGCCCTTTCTGCTATACGTTCTCCAAGGCAGTTGCCAATGCAGAAAAGGTTGCAATCGAGCCCGTACACTGGTACGGAGTTTTCGGTTCTGTGGGTTCACCGAATCACTTGAGCCTCGAAGCTTGGGAGGAGGTGTTGGGGGAATGTGGGCAGTGTTCTGACGTGTCGTGGCCTGGTGTGCAGAGGATCGCCTAACACCTATGAAGTATCTTTAACAGCCAGAGCACAAATAATCCAGGAGGGGCATATAGGCCAGCATCACTGTGGTATGCATAAAGCTGCTCTAAATGGGTGATTTACAGGGCCCCTTAAGTGCCAATTAAGCCAACTAGTAGATCTAGAGGTTTATTTTATTATAGTCAGAGTAACCCTCCAGATAGGAGACAAAATAGCCAACTCCCCATGAGGGCAAAGGGCAAGTAAGCTCATTCCGAATATGACAGTGTTGTAAAAAAATGGTTGTAATCGAATTGCCACCACTTTTGCCACACCACCATATATGTATTTGGCGGCAATCCAGAATCACAAGCTAAAAGAGGAAGCTTGCTGGGGAGTTTTCTTTTGCATCTGAGATAACACCCAGAAGAAGAAACAAATTGCAGCCTGCGCCTGCCACGCTGCAGCGTAATCCAGAAACCCTAGGCAAACCTATTCTTGAGTGAGAAGTGCCTGAGGCTCTTGAGAGTGGTGACGTTTCTGACCTTCCAGCGATGCAAGAACTGCTGAGGAAAGAGGGAGTAGTGGGCAGAATTCTATTGTGGGCAGAAATACTGTCTGATTCTGGGGGGGTCTTCAGAGATAAGCCCTTTCCCAGTCTAAAGGGGAAGCATCTGGAGATCATACCTATTATTGGAGGATGATCAAGATCTATCTGACATCTGCCTTGGACTGCAGTACAGTGAGCTCGTGGACTCTGAGCCACAACCAGAGATGTGTTTGTACTTCCTGTTGCATTTAGCTCAGTCAGGGCAAGACCTCTTTCACTTTTCAGGTGTCAGATGAGACCTTAGCCCAACTACCCATGGTATGGCAGAGAATTTAAAAGGTAGGGTTTAACATTGTTAGTCTGCTTGATCAGCCTGCTATCTCTTGCAGATGAGACCTTAGCCCAACTACCCATGGTATGGCAGAGAATTTAAAAGGTAGGGTTTAACATTGTTAGTCTGCTTGATCAGCCTGCTATCTCTTGCAAGCGGTTCATCTTGATGGTCATGGATCATGCAAACAAGGACCCTGTAGCCCTGTCTTGGATGACCATTATTGCCATTACAATAGCAAAGGGCCTCATAGGGATTATCACAAGAGTTGGGTTTTTGTAAGGAGGTTGTTACAAACCTTGGTTCCAACTTCATGTCATTTTACATGAAGACAATGTGCACAGATTGGGGAGTAATGTCTACATTCTTTACCCCACCACTCCAAGAACAGCAGGCTTGTGGAGAGCTTCAATAAGACACTGAAGATCAGAATGGGTGCTTTGGAAAACCCACTGATGAGAAAGTGGCAATTCCTATACCATGTTCCTTCTTTGCCTAGAGGGAAGTAGCACCAACGGGGGTGAGCTTTAGTCCTTTTAAACTCATATTCAGCTATCTAGTAATCCTAGGACTCTTGCATCTTATTGAATAAGGAATGGGAAGGAAATTCTCAAAAACAATTCTTGATGTGGTAACCTATGTGCTAGGCCGCTGCAAAAAGAAGGACCAAACCACGGCAAAGGTGAAATACACATTGAAAGAAAGCCAGGCCTTGGTCAACACATGATTGTCATGCATACTGCATGCCCTGCGTGCCCTTCACTTACCTTGTTGGCGGTTGTATCCGTGTTGGCACCTGATGGCTGAGTACGGAGGAGGGACAGGAGACTGGCAGGGAACACCGCTCAGGGTGAAGTGTGTGTCGATCACCACGCCCATGTGTGTCACCATAGTGTCACCATCGCGCATGCGCAGAAAACCATCAGCTGGGTTTTGCACATGCGCAGTATGGCGCATGTCTCCTGTGGCCAGTGAGATGTGTCTAGGTTCACCAAGCCCTAATTCCCTGCTGTTATGTGCATCTTAATACTCCCTGTGCCATGTTGCCCGTACCATTCAGGCTCCCTGCTCTATTGTCCTTGACTCTCCTTTTCCTTCCCCGGCTGGCCCTTCTAGCCTGGCTTTCCCCTTCCTTTTCCTTTCCTTGGGCTCTCACCTGTCTGGTTTCCCTGCTTGTTCTGTGCTCCTGGCCTAAGCTCACCATCTTTCTTCTGGCCTGTACTTAACATACAGCTGCTGGCCTAAGCTCACCATCCTGCTGCTGGCCTAAACTCACCATCCTGCTGCTGGCCTAAGCTCACCATCCTGCTCTTGTCTTCCTGGCATCTGCCTTGGAGCAATCCTCACCTCAGCTTCCATCTCAGTATCCACACAATCTCCACCCCACGTTAATCAGGGAAGTCTGTCCGTGTTGCAGAGAGGTGGTCTCCAAGCGCTTTCTCTCGATTCATTGCAGAGAGCGTGTTGGAGATGTCTTTCCGCATTCACGTACCTCCACTGGGTCCTGGCTGTTGGCTGTCACCAGTGAAGGACCAACATCCTCGATGCAACTCGTCAAAAGACAGGTACACAGCAAAGAAGGGTTGCAGTACTTGCAATGGTATGACCAGAAGGCAGCACAGGGTGGATGACAGGACTGCCAGAAGGTCTTTGTGATGGAAGTTTAAAGCCCAAGGCTTTGAAAGACAAGTGGACTGTTTCCTGCACTATCCTTATAAAGGGAGAGGAATTCATCTACTTCATTAATCCTGGAACCCCTCAAGATCCCCATGGATTGCTCCATGCTAACGTGTTGATGGCTATACCTTAGGTTAAGGATATCGCTGCTCTGCGGGTGCTGTCAGAGATGGAATTAGGAGGGAGAAAACTGACCTCTACTTGCCCTCCTGCAAGGGAGATCCATACATGGCTCAGAGGAATCAGTGAAACTTCCTCCACAACTGAAATCCAGGCAGCAAGATGACTGTCTGGCTTTGTTCCCAGTTTATTGCCTTTCATCGCCCTGAGTGAAACACCATGATTCAAGCATCATACAATAACTTTAAGAGTTACATGATATCAGATAAGGCCCATGATTACACTATGTTGCACTAGCAGGGTAATTGAACCCTCCCAAAGCTCTAGTTCCTGAATCCCACCCCCCTCAGAAGCAATACTAAATTGAACTAAAAGTGGGTAGTACTCCCTCTGCCTCCCTCCCTAATCTTGAATGCAAACAAGAGCCTCCACCCAACACTTGTGAATAACTCTGCATCTCCAGCATGCATGAACGGATGTGTCCCTGTCCCTGCATCACATCCGACAATCGTCACTGATTCCAGGGTACATTCTTGTATGTCTTGCAGAAGGTATTTGCCACTGGTGGAGAAGTTTAATTCCATGTAGCTTAAGTCGGCCAGACACTGATGTTATATGTGTCGCACTTATTCACAACCACAAAAGTCTGAAATCTCTAACTTCGAAAGTGACTACTAATGCTCTCCCCCCTACCTCATGTCTAACATCACTCCTCTGTAAATAACAGAGGTTAGTGGTCTATTCTTCTAGTGTAGATCACATATTTTTAGAGTGACGTTGGGGATCTAGCAATTGTATTTTTCAATTTTTTCTGTCTTTTACTACCTTACCTCAAACCACTGCTAGAAACATGCAGTCTTCTGAAAATCACTGCGAAAAGGAAGGGCCCATAAACAACTTAGGGGTGATGGCCATGAAGATAGGCCACTCACCACAACCCCATTCCTTGATATTTCCCAGAGGGACTTCAATGCAGGAAGTCTATGAGCTGGTGCCGGTATTGCTGACCTTGGAATCCGAAGCCATTCTGCAACTGTAACTGGGTACAAAGTTTAATTCTCCAGATCTTTCCATTGCTTCCCTTCCTGAGGGCTGAGGCGGTCGCACAGTACCACAGTTGTGCTTCCAAGTAATAACCGTAAATATCTAGAAAGGCCTCCTCCTCCAAAACCTTGGACATTATCAGGTCTTTTCATGGAATTCTCTTTTTTTTTGCCATCCCAAAAGAATCGCAGAAGAGCCATTTTTATTTTCACCATAAATTGCTGGGCACTATTATCAGCAGCATTGTAAATATGAAGAGAGGTCTAGGTAATACAATCATTTTTAGCGTAGCCATTCATCCCATCCAGGATGACCGCAGCTGTTGCTACCCCTCTAAATCCCGACGAATCTCTCAGAATAATGGGGACATTGTTATCACAGAATTTATCTAGATCATTCCTTAGCCAGAAGTCTAAGTACTTCAACTTCCCCTACTGAATCTCTAATGGAGTTCTGTCACCATTTCCCCCATTTATGGGCAAATGGGAGAATGACTTCTCAACATTAATTGTATACCCCGAGTAGGAACAGTTTCTTTCAAGTTCCCGTAGCAAATCTCTAATGGATTTCCCGGGTTAAGGCACAGAGAAGAGCATCATCTGTAAAAAGGCCTAGCTTAAACTACTTTCCCCCGAATCTTATTACCCTTAGTTTTATGGCTGTGCATGATTATTTCTGCAATGGGATCAATAACAGGGCAAGAAGCAGGGGAGACAGGTAGCATCCCTACCTAGTGACTCCATGAAGCTATATTTGGTGGGAGATAATCCCACACACTCTTACATCTGCAGAGGGTGAAGAATAAAGACTCCTCATTCAGTGCATCCCATACGAACCAGACCGAAATGTTTCCAAAACACTCAATAGAAACCTCCCATTGAAACGCCTTCTCCGCCTCCATTCAAAGAAAGGCTGCATCGACTGTCTGCCACCATGCCACATGGATAATACTTCTGGCCTTCCTGACGTTATCAGTCCACTGCCTCCCCCTTACAAATCTAACCTGATTACTGTGTACAATAGTAGGGAGATTGTTATCTATTTGAGCGGCAAGTATCCTTGTCGGGATCTTCATGTTCACATTCAATGGTGATAAAGGTTTGTCTGTCTGTCAAGCATTTTGAGGAGTCCTTGCCCTTCTTAGAGACAACCAAATTGTGCCCTGTAGGAAGGTCCATGGTACCGTGCCCCATAATACATCCCATCTATTTACATGTCCTGTAATCCTTGTGTGTAAACCCATCTCTGCCCGGCGCCTTTCCACGTTTCATTTTAGCTAATGCGAGGTTCATCACTATCTCAGAAACAGGTTTCGCCAGTATTCATCATTTCTCCTCAGAGAGTTTAGGCAGCTAAAACGTACTTAAATATTGGTACACTTGAGGCACTGAATACTAGTCCTCTGAGTTATATAGGTCCATGCAAGCTCTTCTGCAATTCTCTCTGGGTTCTTCGCCTTCCCTCTCTATAGCCACATCAACCCATCCTTTCCTTGCCTGGTTTTGCAACTTCTTTGCAAGGATGGTCTGTGCTTTGTCCCCCTTCTCATAGAACAATTGCTTCACCAACCACACCTTCTTAAACTTAAATATCTCAGTCAATTGGAGGGCGTGAAGTTCGTCCCTCAAAGTTTCCATCTGCTCAGTTAAAACAGGATTGGCAGCTCCCTTGCTACCTAGTTCAGCATTCCTACTTTACCAAAGATTTGGCCTTCAATGGACTGTGCTGGCTTTATTTTCCTTTGCTCCCTTTAATAATGAGCCCTCTGATGGTTTGTTTTGCCGCATCCCAATGCTACCCTTGGGTTACTTCTTTTCCTGTATTCTTACCAAAGTGGAAATCCAAAAGTTTCACCAGAGAACCTCTAAGGATAGTCTTTCAGCAGAACATAATTACATTGCCATCTACTAGCCCTACGTGCCAACACAGGGAAACCCAGATGTCCAATCACCATATCATTATCTGACCAGGCCAATGGGATTATATCAAATCACTTATGCAAGCTTACCTGTGTCCCTCCAATGAACACATACGGCTTCATCATGAGTTTGTAGTTATTGGACCCCGTAACCTTTTACTGTTACCACAAGAGGTAATTAACAGATATCCTGCTAGGTGCACATGATTACAAATCATGTCAACCATTCTTATAGCTCTCCTTAATAATGCACTGCCCTTTTAGCCCAAACAAGACAATGCTGCATAGGGCCTTTTGCATCCCATGATGCCTGCTGCTTTCACATGGGTGGGTGCAGGTCCACACTCTCCAAGGACCCTGCAGCTGACCATCTCCGTACCTACTTTAGAGCTGCCTACCACTTTGTGGACTCTGCTCGGCTCACCAACACATCCGTCCTCGCCTTACGCCTCACTTTCAGTGCAGATCAGTCCGCAAGGATGCATACCTGAAGGGAAAGGACCAAGCCACTCTCCAGTTAGCACCCTCTTGCAACACTGTTGCAACTACTGCTCCCATCTTCATAATGAGTGGATCCCAAGGCTGGTTCTTCCTTTTCTGTCAGGCCACCAGCAGCGAGCCTCTTACAACACTGCCGCCAATAACTATCACCACCAGGAGCTGATTGCTAGGCTGTCACATCCCTTCTCCATAGGCTGTTATGGGCCAGCCCCATGCAACACCGTTATTGCTGCCGCTCACTCAGACTGCATGGAGTTCATCCCGTACTGCTTCCAAAACATCGTCCTTGCTACCCTCCCCGGGGACGCTTCGCCCGCTATAACACTTCTCCCAAAATAGTCTTGGTGATTTCAGGTACTGATTATCAGGGTTATTCCTCTATTCTTACCAATATTCCAGGGGGTGAATGCTTAATCCAGGGGATCAGATGGAACTCGTCTAGCAGACAGCCATTTTCACTGCTCGCCCCTAGTGGTCTCCATCAAAATAGATTTTGATACTATCCCTCAGAATAAATTGTGGATCAGAGACATGAACGTACCTTGGAGGCTAATGTCAAAGATTATGGAATTGGTAGAGCCATATAAATGCCCCAGTGAGATCTGGAGTTGGGGGAGAACAGCCAGAGATATTTTCTATCGGTAGGGAGTTTTGGCAGTGTTGTGTGTGGGGCCCCCCTGCTAATCACCCTTTACATAAACCCCATGACCATAACTTGTATGATGTTGCAAGAAGATGCCCCAAGTCTGGGCAATGAATTGCAGGAAATTCTGCACACATTATACAACTCTGCCTTGAAAGCAAAAGCAACAAGCAGTCTTAAAAACAAGTAGATTTCTTTTAAACAATGTGAATGGACAGGGGATTGCAAATAAACATTGGAAACATTAAATGTATGGCTTGCTCACCATGTGGAAAGCTAAAGATGAATGGTATTAAAGTGATGTTTTTGAAGCAGGTGAACTTTTTGATTCTTTGGGGGTTAAGTCAAGCATCAACGGAGATGGCCAACCCCAACTTTCGAAAAGTGCCTGTACCCTAAAGAGATAAGGAGGTGTTGTGAGTAGTTTCTCAAAGAGTCATGGAGGTAGGACTATTTTGCCAGCAATTGATGTGTTGTTCTCCAATGATTCTTTCTTCCAAACAGTGTATGTCTTTGTCTAAAATAGCACTATCCCCCCCGTGACGTGGACTTCCTGAAGCTCCTAATGAACACTTTAAAAGACTCCCACGTAGCACTTAGAAGGGCACAGTTTAAATTAGCATTGAAGAACTCCTGTTTTTCAGACCTCAGCAAACAGTCATGATAAAGAAGAAGCACAAATGGTTTCTTCTAAGTGTCTTTGGCAAGCTGGGGAAAGGGATCCTAACCTGTCTCTAAGCCCCAAGATAAAGGTCATGGGATCAGAAGTAGTGACATGCTGAGGAAAGAGCAGAGTTCAACTACTCAACACCTCAGTCTCACTAGAACGCGTGCCTCTATCACACAGGTCTTTCGGATGCTCCTCAATGTCGCAGAAGTGGAAAATTCAGTCCAGGCGTCTTGATGTTGAGCCAGCGATTGGCTCGGAAATCCTTTAGCCAGCGGGGGCACCTTTGAATCCATGTCTACTGGCTCCCAAGATGTAGCACGGCACGATGTGCAAAAGGCTGTCCGGTGCATGCCGCGTTCCGTGCTTCGGTTAGTATTCAGATTGCAACTGTCAAACAGGTCTTTCGGATGCTCCTCAATGTCGCAGAAGTGGAAAATTCAGTCCAGGCGTCTTGATGTTGAGCCAGCGATTGGCTCGGAAATCCTTTAGCCAGCGGGGGCACCTTTGAATCCATGTCTACTGGCTCCCAAGATGTAGCACGGCACGATGTGCAAAAGGCTGTCCGGTGCATGCCGCGTTCCGTGCTTCGGTTAGTATTCAGATTGCAACTGTCAAACAGGTCTTTCGGATGCTCCTCAATGTCGCAGAAGTGGAAAATTCAGTCCAGGCGTCTTGATGTTGAGCCAGCGATTGGCTCGGAAATCCTTTAGCCAGCGGGGGCACCTTTGAATCCATGTCTACTGGCTCCCAAGATGTAGCACGGCACGATGTGCAAAAGGCTGTCCGGTGCATGCCGCGTTCCGTGCTTCGGTTAGTATTCAGATTGCAACTGTCAAACAGGTCTTTCGGATGCTCCTCAATGTCGCAGAAGTGGAAAATTCAGTCCAGGCGTCTTGATGTTGAGCCAGCGATTGGCTCGGAAATCCTTTAGCCAGCGGGGGCACCTTTGAATCCATGTCTACTGGCTCCCAAGATGTAGCACGGCACGATGTGCAAAAGGCTGTCCGGTGCATGACGCGTTCCGTGCTTCGGTTAGTATTCAGATTGTAACTATCAAAGGGTCTTTCTGATGCTTCTCAATGTAGTAGAAGTAGAAAATGCAGTCCAGGCGGCTTGATGTTGGCGATTGGCTCGGAAATCCTTTAGTTAGCAGGAGCGCCTTTGAATCCGTGTCTACTGGCTCTCAAGATGTAGCAAGGCTCGATGTGCAGAAGACAGTCTGGTGCATGACACGTTGGGTGCTTCAGTCAGTATTCAGCTCATTTTCTCAAAACCGCTTTGAATGCTTCTTGATAAAAATGCTAAGCAGCAGGCGTGCCGCAGGTAATGGGTCTGGCCTTCAAAGAGTTCTCGCGTTCTTGTACAAAACCCTTAAGGAGCTGCACTTCCCACCCAGAAGGGAAGCGTGAAAAGAAGTCACCAACGGGTGCCCTGTCTCTACTCTGCGTATTTTGGTGCCCTGGTCAAAACATCCTTAATGCAGGCAAGCATCAATGTTCTTCCAGCTGGTGTCCCCTATGAACCATGGGAGTGGTGGAGGGAATGCCCTGCTCTCTCTCTCAATGTCTTCATCCCCTTGGAAGAGGACTTTGAGCTGCCCAAAACTCCAAGACGAAACAACAGACTGATGGGTGACCACTTCACTTAGAGCCGAATCCATGGAGGGAATTAGCACTTTGCCAAATCCTCTGCTAGGATCCAATGGGGAGAAGTTCCCAAAACAGTGTCCACCATCCTTTACCGCAGTTCCCAGAGCCCTCAGTCCCAGGAATTCGCTTTTGGGGCATAGACCGTCTTACAGGGTGGAAGCGATATTTCCTTAGGTACAGGTCCCAGACTGCATAGCTCTCCTCGCATCCTGCCTCCAGGAGAACAAAGGGTCGGTCTCAGTAGTTCCGTTTGTATTGCCAGCCTGCTCCCTGCTAGCAGTCTCCTATTGCGATCTTTATGGTTCATCCCTGCTTTTAGAATCCATCCTCTCTTGATGCGGGTGAAGTGATATATTCTCACTTGAGGCTAGCAAAGGGGTTTCCTTGGTTCGAATGAGCATTTTGCTCATCGGCTTGGATAAAAGGAATGCTTGCTGGTAGCGGTCCCTTTCATCTGGTCAGCCAATAAGTGTGAAAGCATTGGAAATGCCCGTAGATCTTAAGATGGGGCTTTGGAAATTCAAAATTAAACCCCCTGGGTACCAGTTAAGTTTTTGAAAAGTGAGGTTTTATTCATTAATGCGGTACTTTGCGCAAGTATATACATTAAAACGGATAGTAGCGTCGGTGTCAGTAGGCATATGTCATTTATTAGTTCCATCCATATGGCCTATTGGCTCTTAAAGGGAGTTCACACAAAAAACAAGCTGCTGTAAAGGGAGCGGATCAAGGCACGGATAGTGCTAACTTTGGCAGCAATGACACTAGTAGCCCAAAGATGGAAAGGAGCAGTGGTTCCTACCACACAGGACTGGCTCTGTAAAGTGTGGGAGCTGGTGGCATTAGAATGGTCTATCTACGTGATGAACAATAACCTCTCCAGATTTGCCAGGGACTGGGGGGGGGGGAGTTCCCACATCCTTAAGAGACGAACATAGAACCGAGTGGTGCCTCCAGCGCCTGAGACTTTTGGACTTAAGCTGAATGTAACAACATGGTATGACCTCACAAGGTTCACAATGCACCAAGGAACCGAAGGGGGAGGTAAAAGGAGGGATGGAGAGGGGGAAATGGAGACAGTGGCTGGGGGGGAGTTGGAAGGGTAAAGTATAGTTTGTTATAAAATCAGTAAAAATATATTTTTTTAAACTGCTGTAAAGTTAGTTCATGTGTACATTAAAAAGGGAAATATCACATTAACAAAAATGTGTTGTCCTGTATATAATCAAGGCACATTATTTGGAGACAAGCTGCTTTAAATTGCTATGTGTCTAGCGGCCAATTTTAGGTCGGGTAAACAGTCTGACAAAGAAAACGTGTCATTGGGCCTCATTACAAGGTGGGAGGTAGCCTTGCAAAGTCCGGCACCTGCGAATGGAAAATTACCGGGGTATTCCGGCCACGCCGGACCCGGTAATTGCCATAAAGCTCAATGGGAATGGGGATGCCTGTAGCACTCGCACTGTCCACAACGGTGCTTGTACTACAGGCATGCTGTGCTCGCAGGTGCCTTTCATTCCGCCAGGTCAGACCTGGTGGAATGAAAGGCACCCGCAAGCACAACTCAGAGTTTGCCGGTCCGGATACAACGGTACCGGCAAGCTTACCAGTACCGTTGTATCCGGACCGGCAAACTGGTTATGAGGCATTGGGCCTCATTATGACCCTGTCGGTCCGGAAACAATGGAGGCGGTAAATCCGCCGCCACCGTTGTTTCCAGACTGGCTGATTCCGATTTCTGCAGGTGAGCAGTGTCACTCCTGCCAGGTCTGATCTAGCGGTAGTAACGCCACCCGCCAAGAGGCGGAAATGGAAACACCGGCTCCGTTCATTTATACACCATAATGGTCGGCAGACCCACCTGCATAGAAAATAATAACACCACTTTTTAGGGAAAATTGTGCTTTCTTAAAGTGGGACGGATTAGCAGACCTGACTTTGATGGAGAATCCATTCTATTGAGCTCTGGAAATGTTAAAAATAAAAATTCAGGAAGTTTCTCCTATCAAATGGAAATCCATCATATGCCCGTCTACCTTTGTATTTTTTCATCAGGATACATAGTGCAGCGGTGAAGTGTTAAGCCTGCAAACCTAGTGACTGCAGGTTCAATCCCTGAGGTCAGCATAAATTCAAGGAAGACTTTCGATGTGCCAAGTTAGCGCTATTGCGTCCTATGCAGTACTCACCACCTAAATCATCAATGCGGTCAAACCCTGCTTGTCAACCAAAAACTTCCTCTCAAAAGCCAGGGCTACCATTGGGGCCAAACTGGACTACTGTAATAACCTTTTCATGGGCACTTCCTCCAAAAAACTCAACAGTTTACGAGTCACTCAAAACAATGCCCTCAGAGCAGCGCTGCGCATCCCAAAAAGGGAACATCTATCATAGGCTAGAAGAGATGCGCACTGGCTGCCAGTTAAAGAGCGCTTTTATTTAAAACTATGCCATCATACACAAATGCCTCTCCTGCACGGCCCCCCAACTTAGCTGAAAAAATTAGAAGTCACCTCCACCAGACCCATTCGATCCCACCACTCCAACCAGATCCACGTCCCCATCTTTTAAAATAACCATATCTGGAGGTTCGAGCTTCAATATCTAGCACCAAAAAATTGGAATGCATTACCCACTTCACTCAGAAATGAAGCTTCGTACACCGTCTTCCGCAAAGCACTTAAGACCAAACTCTTCAACTAATACATTAGAGCTAGTCCCTCTTCGCCAGACCCGCCGGTTCGCCACCTTTACTGCAGTTTAGCACATATCTTTGAATGGCCAGTGCGACTGACTGGGTTCCCCTATAACCACGGAACAGTTATGTCAAACTCCCCACTACGGTCACCAGTGCATAAGTCAGCCCTAAAAGGTCCCATTTTAACCAAGGGACAGATGTCGAACCCTACCTGGGAATTGTAACTTGCACTGTAGTTTTTAGTTTTTAACCTTGTTTTTTGTTTGGTCATTACTTTCCTCATTCTGTACTCCTCTCGCAACTAAGTAAGCCTACTGTAACAGCGCCACGATGCCTAAGGGCTCTTTGTGTGCTTTATAAATGTAAATAAATAAATAATGTTTCTCATTTTAGCTGAAGGGACTGAGTCCACCCTCTGCAGAAAGTGGGTGGACTCTGTGTACCCTCGACTTTAGCCCTGACATTATTACATTTAAATCATCATTTGTTTTTATATTTTCCAAGAAACTCCATAAGGCATCTGAAGTCACTGGCATCATTTCCTGTATGCAGATGGCCTTTTAGTAACATTGGAGCTCGCTGTGCATAGAGTCCTGTAAAGTCCTTTCTTTATTTCCTCATGGGAGTTTCCTCATGGGGGTAAAGGGAGTTGGAGGACCCCAGCCAAAAAGGACATAGTATCAAAGCAGCCTAACTACATCTGCCTCCAATGGAATCTTCCGTGTAAGGTTCTATCTGGAACGTGGAGCTGGCTGGCATTCCATCTATGATGACCCTATAACGACCTATACAGTATACTTTCACTAAGTTAGAAATCTGGATTTTACCTCAGGCCTGGTCTCGTGCTGAGGCCTTATCTAGTATTATACCTTCCGAGGACACGGAGGTGGTCACCGCCCTCGCTGACTGCCCTCACAGACTAGTGCTCCAGCAACAGAACTGGGCCTAGGTTAACGTTCACCAATAGTTTGCTGTGTTTTTAACCTAGGCACCTGCATTGCAAGCACAGGGGAACGTGGCATATCTCTCAACCTTTTCTGTCCCCAGGGTGGGTGAAAAGAGAAGATTTCCTTTTTGGCGCGTGAGAGCAACCTGAATGTTTTGAGCCAGTTTGCTGTTTGGTGGGTGAGTGAACGGATTCCTTGGCAGGCGACGGCTGTCAAAAGCGTGTGAGTTGTGAGGTGTGAACACACCAATAGGCTGTCCTCCTACAGCATTAGATCTTTGCCTCCACCCACATCCACGCTGTTAGCCGGGGTGTACCTGGGGCCCACAGAGTTAAATGCCCCTTCCTATGCTGCTCATAATACCAACACGACGTTATAGCTCTCCACTCTGGCTTTGGTTGTGACATGGTCTGAATGCACTTTCGATAACTCTTTTCTTGCACGAGAAAAGAATGAGCCTCATTACAAGTTTGGTGATAATTTCGTAGAACTTTATGGAAATTACCACCAAAAGCATGGTCAAAACTCGGATTTCGGCAGGGTGGTTAAAGTGGTGGTAATTCTGTAATTGACAAAAAAGTGGCGCCAACTGAATTACTACCACTTTTTTATCTCATCAACAAACTTGTAATGAGGCCCATCAGTGACATTTCTATTTACATCTTTTATCAAATCTCAGTTACTGTTTAGGTAGTTCTTGTCCTCTAGTCTCTTGGCTGTATTGCCATATTTAATCCTAGCATACACCTCATCACGAGTTTGGCTGTATTTTGGTTATATTTCCGCCAAACTACTGGCAAAATCGATTACCATTACTTCCTCTTGGTCTCAGTGGTTTACCACGGGATTACAAGTGGCAGCATGGCAGTGTAAATCCCCACTCCATGGGTTTTTTGGCAAAACCTCTGCTAGCGGTAGTTCCGCTGTGTTAATTCCACCAAAAATATGCATTGGGGTGGAGGATTTACCTCAAGCACGTAGCTGGAGGTAATTTCTTCTACCTACTACCAATTTTGTAGTTCGGGAATTACCGCTTCATTGCTGCCAAAATTTCCCACACCGCTGACCTCGTAATGAGGGTACATTGTATGCACTTGGCTAAAGCAGCATTTTACTTCCTCTCCTAGCAAGATATTCTGGGCTACAGTTGGTGTTCAGTGCTCAGACCCTTGCCTAGTTCCTGAGCCCAAATGAACAAAACATGGACCCTCTAAGACCACAACTACCTCCCTGTGTCTGGTCCGCTAATTAAGAGCACCTAGCAGCATGTGTGTTTTAGTTGACATCAAACCCCAAACAAGACTCTACTAAGTCCAGCCCGAGCTCCGTTTAGTCACAAACTAAACCCATTAGTTGGCCATGTATTGTGCCAGCGTCATGCTCACTCCTGGTCTTCTCGCCCTGAGTTTACCTCTTGAGTCTCAATGCTCCATGGTAACACTGTCACTATCCAGGTTGGGTCCTAAAGGAGCTCAAAAGTCATGAGTGCCAATGACAATGCATGTATGTAGCATAGGAACATGATTCCGTTTTTTCTGAACTCCGAAGAGGAATTCCTTCAACTATAGACAAGAGGACAGGCAAGACTCACAATTCCATTCAGCAACAGGTATGGATGTTCTTAATGTGTCGTTTTAACCAGTCCATCATTCAACACGCCCAGTACAGCCAATAAGCAGTATACCACCTTCTCTGCATTTACATGACAGCAGTCACGCCTTCAAACTTGCCTGGAGTGAGCAGGGAGCATTATATCTGCTACACACTTTAAAAACACTCCCTGAACACAAGGCACATGCTTGTGAATGTCAAAAAAGAATTGTCTCAATTTCAGGCAATGAGATGAGCAAAAAGGTTTATTACAAAGACAAACAGACAGCATTAGCCCATTCCCAACCCACTAACCCGCCCTCTCGTCACCCTTAAACGCAAGCGTAGGGTCGCTAAGAAGAAATGGCAGGAATCCTGTGCGCCCTCTGACAAACTGGCCTGCCACCTGCTCCAAAGGCAGTACCCACTCGCTGTCCACACTAAGAAGAGAGCTCACATCCAAGCGTGCATTTCTGCAGCATCTAATAACTCGGCCGAACTCTTTAAAATCTGCAAGGAGCTGGCCAATCCTGCTGCAGTCTCTACCTCTCCTGTGCCCTCCCAGGCCATCTGCATGGCCTTGGCTTCACATTTTATCTAAAAACCCCAGGACATCCTGTCCACCCTCGCTTCCTCTCCTCCCTCTTCCTCTACTTGTCCCTCTACCTCTGGCCTTTCTGTGGCCGCCTCTCCTCCTCCCTTCTCTTCCTTTTCTTTGTTCACCCCTGACGAGGTTTCTAGACAAGTCCGATCTATGAAAGTCTCATCAAAACAGGTTCTTCCCTTTCATCCAAAACCATCAAGGACCACATTGACACCCTCGCTCCAGCCTTAGCCGACTTCTGCAACCACTCTTTCACCAATGGAACCTTCCCTTCCCCCCTGAAGCACTCTCTTGTGCACCCTCTTCTTAAGAAACCCTCAGCCGAGCCCTCCTGTCCGGCTAACTGTCGCCTAATCTCCATTACTCTTTTCTGGGGAAACGCTTGGAAAAGACTGGCCATTTCCCAGCTAAACCTTCACACCAAATCTGTTAGTTGTCTCCATGACCATCAGTCTGGCTTCAGAGTGGCAGAAGCATGGAAACTGCTCTCCTGAACCTCCGTGAAGATCTGCTCTCCAACCTTCATACTAACCATCCTTCCGTCCTCATCCTACTCAATCTCTCTTCTGCTTTTGATACTGTCAACCAACCCATCCTGCTCAACCGGCTCCGTGATAACCTGGGTATCACGAATCAGGCCCTGGCCTGGCTGACCTCCTTTCTCTCTGACTGACCCTCCCAGGTCCAACTTGTGTCCTTCCTCCCCTCTATCTCTACCTGTGGTGTTCCCCAGGGGTCTAATCTTTCTCCCTGGCTGTTCAATACCTGGCACTTCTCACCCACTGCATAGCTGCTCTCTGCATCAACTTTCAGTGTTATGCGGATGATACTCAGCTCACTTTTAGGCTCCCCTCAGTCACCTCTTTTCCTTCTCTCATCCCGAATTGTCTGTCTGCAATCCAGGAGTGGTGTGCCGCCAATGATCTGTGCCTTGATGCCAGTAAGACAGAGATCCTCCTCATCGGCTCACCTGCACCTTCCTTTCCTGTCACTCTCTAGCCACCTACTCTGGGCCCTCTTCCTGCTCCCACCAGTGAGACTAAGAACCTCAGGGTCTTCTTCAACTCCACACTCTCCTTCTCTCCTTACATCTCTGACGTCCTTAAGAAGTCAAACTACCAGCTGCACCTCCTCAGAGGTATTCTTCCTTTCCTCACTTTCCTCCAGAAACTCACTGTCTACAGAGCTCTGGTTCTCTCAAGGCTGGACTACTGCAACAGCCTCTTTCTAAATCTACCTGCCTCTGCGCTCCATCCTCTACAACTCATCCAGAACAGGACTGCAAGACTTGTCATTGGACTCAAGCCCAGGGATCGTATCTCTCCAGATCTGAAGTCTCTCCATTGGCTCCCAGTGGCAGCAAGGATCAAGTTCAAGACCCTCTGCACTGTCCACAAGGCTTTCTCAGTCCTGGGGCCGCAATACCTCCAACTCTATTTATGGAAATATCTTCCTACTCGAGCTCTTCGCTCCTCCAACTCTTTGAGGGTCAGTCGCTTCTCCAAGCAACGAGTTGGGAGCAGATCTCTTTCTTCGGCTGGTGCCTCCCTCTGGAACAGCCAGCCTCCTTGCCTATCTGAAACTTGAGCAGAACCATCTCTGGTTCCGGAAGCACCTCATGACCTTCCTCTTTGCTTCTGCCTTCTCTCTTCCTCTCCCCTGCTCATCTCCTGTTTGAAACATGCACTGGGCACCTGGCAACCCTCTGAATTCAGGTCCAGGTCCCTGCCAGTCCAGCTGCATATACCCGCGCTGCCTCCTGGCACCCATGCACTTGTCTGTATCTGTTACCCTACAGTCCCCTTTCCTGCACTTATTAGACACCTATTGTCTGCACTTCTAACTCTCGCACTTGCCACCTGTTGGCTGCACTACTTGTTGTGTTCTGATTCCTTGTCCTACACTTGTCTCCCCTCCCCGCACCCCTGTACTTGCGTGATTTCAATGTCACTAGGCCTAGTAAGATCGTTGATTTTGTCCTCCCTCCGCCCGCCCTTGCCTTGTCGCGCCTTGAAACCCTTGTGTATATGCACGTTGTAAATGCCATATCATATCATATCCAGGCTTGCTCCTTAAATGCGCTCCAGACGCCCAACTACACGATGTCGAAAGGCACTTACTATTCCAGCGTTCTCTAGAACATAGGAACGTTGTCGCAAGGGATTAGTCCTGCCTTCATGTCCATAAAATGTCACGTGGCATATAATGTCTGGGTGGAACATGGCGGTGCATGTGTATTATTGGTCACATCCTCCTTAGGGGAGGAGCATAGGGCTTCCACCCCATGGCACCTTCTACCGCAGATCAACAGTAGATTGTCCAAGCTGGAGCAGCGGGAAACATTTGCACAAAGTTGGTGGCCTTATCGTAGTCACCCGAGACAGGAAATATGTTCAGATTCAGGAAAATGAGCACACATGAGTAGTGCAGATGGTACAACCGGCAAAACCTGGTGCCAATAGGGACAGGGCCACCCTACCCAAAGTATTATAAGATTTAAGGAAAAATAATAAACACTAGGAGCACAGATGTGAAGTCATGATGGCCGGCAATTTAATTTTATTTTAACTTTCCCTTTTTTCTTTTGCCAAAGAAATTACTCCTAGGCCTCCTAGGCGAAGCCCCACATGTTATGGTTCCCTCCATCCCCATGATCAGCATACCACTTTTATTTATTTATGTTTCTTCTGAATCAGGGGTCTGTGATCTTCCACAGGCTAAATCGCCTTTAATAAGGGCGGTGTAAACAGCAAGTGATAACATAAACCGGTAAAGGCCCGTTTGTAACCGCCCAGAAAGTGTAACAAACATTGTATAAACCTCTGCGTTAAAACAGATGATGGCCCTGGATATGAATGATAGCTCACCTGCCCATGCCTCCAAAGAGAAACAGAATGCAAGTGAGGGAGTGGGCACCACCCCAGTACTCATGCCACCAATAATAACACTCACATCAATGTTAGGAGCACCACAGTAAGCCCACATCGCACAAGGAAGGCAGATCACTGTGAGGAAAAGCAATGAGGACTTCCTTGGTACTGTGTGCCTACAGGTGGTCATCGCCCACTCACTATAGGTTAGTAAATGATAGCTTCAAAGCTACGCCACAAATCACTTGATGAAAACATCATGTGGTCGTTTGCTCGAATGTGACAAAGAGTCTGATTTACGAAAGCCTTTTACAATTGTGCGTTGTCATTGAAAAACAGTTTGTGAATCAGGTCCAGAGTCTCTTCATCATAAACAGGTGTCACTCGTGTCCTGGCCAATGCATATCAGACTGTATTCTCATCATCAGGGCGAGAGCTGAAACACGTGTAGAGAAGCAAGTGTGCTGAAAATGGCCAGTGTTGTTGAATTCTCAAGTGCATCGCTGCACTAGGATTTGAACATTCAGCAACCCTAGTGCCAGGATTCTCTTGTGAACTCACCCAAGATTCACATTTTTCAGCACACTTGTCTGGCATTTTTCGAAAAGGTGGACTGTGATTTTTTAAATTCTTTTCTTGAGTGTCTTTATTGCACATATTAGCCTGTATTGATCTAAATGAAATACTTACATGCTCTTGAAGACTTGTCATTGTGCCGTACATTCAGCTAATCAATTTTATTTTTGTGTACCACAAAGTAGCCATTCATTTATTCATATAATAAAATGGTGTATTGCGTTTCTTGTACCCGACATAAACTCCCAAGAGTGGTTACATGGCTGCTTGAACGCAACCAACTACACTGGGTGGGAGGGGGTCATTCAATTTGGGCCAAAGCTTTCCTAGCTTGGTGATAGACCAGCCTAAGCCTGAACGCAGTGCCTCGAGGGATTCTTTCCAACAATGCATTTGTGCAGGAGTGTTGGCTGTGTTGGACCCCTGCCACTTTGGTTTCTACTGCCGTACTCTGCTGCCGAGGTATTAGCAGTCTTTTTTCCATTTACACTGCTGAGGCGGTGCTGGTGCTTTTTTCTTCAAAAACTCACTCCAGTCGTGGAGTGATGCAGGGTGTGCAGGAGTGTTGGCTGTGTTGCCTTGGAGGCCGGGGAGCGTGAGGAAGCAAGCAATGTGGAGTGGACAACAGTAAAGATATGGAACCTGCTATGGAGTCCCTGTGCTTCTTTCCGATGTCCAGAACAAGCCCGCAGCTAAAATTCTAGGTGAGCGGAGCAGCAGTAAAACCACAAAAGATACTAAAAAACCATATATCTGCTTTGCCGCATCCCGAGGTGACCTCAAAACGTAGACCTCTATGCACAATCAAAGATGCCAAAACCTGGCTGCAGGACTCAATGAGGGCGGGGGTCGAATGCACAGGACTAACTAACGCGCTTAAAGGAAAAAAACTCCCCAAACCAGCAACGAGTGCTCTAAGAGCAAATCTATCAACATCCCTCCACCTCTCAGGGGAAGCGATACAGCAAGCAGACGATCTGCCGCACTCAAATGCTACGAGACCAAGCTGCTCGAATAAAAATATCCTCCTTGATCTAACAGACGCCGAAAATCTACAAAGTGAGGCAGCTGCAATCAAGCTCAATAAAAATTGTATAGACACTCTCTACTCCAAGATGCAACTTTGATATAGGGAGGTGAAAGACTGATATGGATAAAGCCTTGGATTCTGGCAGAGGACTTCGACACAATGCTTCACTTCTCTCTTGGATTGCAAAGATGAATCATACAGGAGAATCGGTGCTCGGTCTCCCCAATGCTAATGGATGTCCAGGACCAACAGTGGTCACAGGCTACTTTCCTAAAACCATGGAATGCGATGTGGACATGTCTCCGTTCGCGGCAAATAGGGCGTTCTTCGATCGAAAAAAAACCTTAACCAAGAAGGAGTTTGAATGTTTGCCTTCTAAGATCTATGAAGAAGAAACCTGGGAAATTTTGATGAATATACGCTCCACGGTATCTACTTTTTCTTTGACTTTGTTGAGATCAGCCACTAAATCGCCAGTGTTTCCTGTCCGACATTCTCCCAAAAAAGACATACATTTTCTAGGCAATGACCAACAGAGCTTAATTTCTTTACCTATCGACCTTGATGTCGCTCAAACGGAGTCTAAGATCGCACAGGGGTTGGCAATGGTGACTTCATTGGACCATTCAGTCTTTTTGCCCAAACCCCATGAGGACTCAAAACAGGGTTCGAATTCAACAGCATTTATCACAATGTAATATGATGGCTGCCTTGACCATTTTGCTGGCCCCTTTTCTGAAGCTCTATGAGTCCATGAAGTAAAATGCAAAAGACCAGGCAACTCTCCTCACTATGATCCATTCAAAAATTATTAATATTGAGTCCTTTATAACAACGTTGCAATCTAGAGTGGACCATGAGGCTGCATGTGCAAATATGATCCAAAGAAAACTCCAGGACGCATTGGACTTGGAAAGGGCTGACAAAAATGCCTGTTGAACTCAGTCCTGGCACTGCTACAACTAAAATCATTGGTGCAGAATAGAAAGGTGGAGCTATTAACTACGCTCAATTTAGACTAATGTGGCTATTGATGATTGCTCCAAACCTGGTGATTTGCCAACTGCCTTGAAATCTAATGGACAAAGTAAAGATGCAGAGACCTTGAGACTAGACAAACCTAGTCCTGCGCCACTCTGATTTCCAAGTGGGAGTAGCGATTGAGCGGAACATTGTGACAGAATCTAAGAATGCTGTTGATTTAACAAAGAACGCAATAAAGATCACTGCCTAATGGAAACCCAAACTTACCCTAGCACGATGTTTGTTCAACAACCCTTTTATATCTTTCCAAAAAAAGGAAACTTAACACAACGTCCTCTAGCAAAACTCCTCAGAGGAAGAAATCAAAGAACTTACCATTGCCTAAGGGCAAGAATTCTAACGCTGCTCGTGTTTTCATTAGAAATCTGGCAACTCCGCAAATAAACCCTCAGTTTATTAGCCAGAGTAAAGGGCAGTCTTCTACAGTAAAGGACCACGTCCACCCACTGGGTCCTTCCCTTAACAAAACCCTTGACAACAGAGAATATAGGGTGGCCAGTCATGAGGGGATCGATGATGACAGTTTAAATTGCTCTGTCGATATGACAGAAGAAGAGGTTTCAGATGGGATGTTGTCTCCTTCTTCCCTGCTTGAGGCAACCATCCAATCAACGAAAAAATGTATCCAACTAGCTCAATGTGTTCTACAGAAGACCAATACAATCTTGGTCACAACCTCGTCTTTAACAACTGAGGTTGCAACTGCCTCTAAGCAAGGGTTAAAATTGGCTAGCTAGTCTGTTTTAACGTTGGAGAAAAGCCAAGGTCTGACTTTATTGAACAACTGCTCTACGCATAACCAGGATGCCTGTGAACAAAGCCCCAGTTTAGCACCCAGGGTAGAGTTTGAGCAAACGCCTAGCTCACCAAAGAGGGGGGGGGGGTTTAAAAGGCCTCAGGATAAAAAGCCTGCTTGGTTTAGACCTGAATCAAACATGATAGGAACCTGTATGGTAACTTTGGAATGTTTGCTTATTGCAAAGGACAGCTTAATTTTGAACCGTTTTAACGTCCTACGGTTATTCCACAATGTGCCCCTGCTACATTTCCTCCAATCAATATTGGGCAGCAATGGATTCCCTGATGTCCTGAAAGCCAACTACCCGACTGACACATGGAGAAAGAAAAAAAGCATTTACCCTTTGTTCCCCACCACACTTGACATATTCACAAATCTATTACATCTTAATAGAAGCTGCATATGAATACATCATAATCACAGCGACTATTGAGATTGTGGGATGGTCTGACCATGAAATGTGTCTAATGGAGCTAGATTTAGGTACGCCTCCACAGACAGATCACAGATGGATTGTTAATGATACTCTTTACAAAGACATGATGTTCAGAGATGCGGTTGCTGAAGAAATGAAAAATGATTTTTATCAACAATGACACGGGTGAACTCACTCTAGATATCGTATGGGAAGCGGCTAAAGCTACATTGTGGGGTGTCGTGATAGCAGAGGGGACGTTTAGAAACAGAACCAGGCTGTTGAAGGAAACTGCATTAAAAAAAGAAATTAACCAGAAGGAACTGCTCCTTCAAACTCAAACCACCCTGAATGAGGAAATTCTGACAAATATCAGAACGCGCTGGAAAGAACTGAGTGACAATGGCACAACAAAGTGTTAATCCAGCTCCAGTTTCTGAAGCAACCATTTTATGAGAAGGGCGACAAAGCCCACAACACGCTAGCTGCACGCCGACGAAACCAGAGAGCAGAAAGAGCTGTACATAAGGTCAAAGATGAGAATGGGAGAGAACTGATTAACCCGGTTGAGATCACTAAACGCTTCGCCCAATTTTATGCTCCCCTATACACTACTGAGGGGGCGGCACAGCAGAAGATGCGGTGCGATACCTATTGAAATTTCCTTGCGCTCCACTAGTTAGTGACAAATTTATTATGATTAAATGCCCTAATAACGATTGAAGAAGTTCAGAGTGCTCTATCCAAGCTTAAAGCAGGCTCGGCACCAGGGCAGGATGGGTTCACTCCAGCCTTTTATAAAAGCCAACAGTAACTCTTTAGCTCCTTTCTCAGTGAAATTCTTTAATAGAATTTTAGAAACCAGCCAAGCCCTAGCATCATTTACATAGTCTCGATTTATAGTTTATACCAAAGGAGGTTAAGGACCGCGCAGAATTTGTCTCATATCGTCTCATATCTCTAATAAACATATATGCAAAGTGTTTTGGCGGACCGCTCTCCCAAGTCCTTCCTCAATTAGTACACACAGTCCAGGTTGGATATGTTAAGGACAGGCAGGGTGCTGATAATGTTTGCAAGACTCTGGATCTGAGAGTATCCACTAATGACCATAATGATTGTCCTACTCTGCTGTCGTTTGACGCAGAGAAGGCATTTGATAGTGTGGAATGGCCTTTCTGCGTGTAGTTATGCAATGGCTTGGGCCAAAAATGGGTAACTGGTGCTCAGACGTTATATCGAGATGCCAAAGCCAAAGTAGTGGTTAATGGTATCGCATCAGGGACCTTTGTTTTGACTCGAGGCACACACTAAGTTTGCCCCCTGTCACCCCTTTAGTTTGCCCTAGTTTTAGAACTTCTTGTGCAAGCTAATCGTGCAAATATCCAGATAAGAGGGTTAGTTAGGTATGGCCGTGAATGTAAACTTGCATTATTTGCTGATGACATTATGCCATATGTAACTCAACCAACAGTCTGTATTGCAGCCCTCTTCACAACTCTGGCAGAGTATGGTACACTATCAGGGTTTCGAGCTAATTTAAAAATAAAAACAGTAGCGCTCACTTTGAAGCAAACCTCTGCCCTTCCAGGTCTTTTGGTGGTGGATTGAGGATTCCAACTACAAACCAAAGAAATTAAGTATCTGGGAGTGGTGATCACAAAAGAGCTAACTTCCTCCCCTTGTGGGAAACCATTAAAACGGACTTGCAGATGTGGTCTAAAATAGCGCTTTCCTGGACGGCTAGATTCATATCTATCAAGATGAATATACTACACTACCAAGATTAATATTTCTCTTCCAGTCGCTCCTGTTGGTAATCTCAGAATCTTTTCATGTAGAGGTAAAGCGATCGTTACTAAAGTTCTTGCGGGCAGACCAGAAGCCTCGGATATCACACAAAACATTGATAACACCTAAAGATAAGGAAGGTATGGGCTACCCAGACTTCTTTGACTATTATAGAGCATCACAATTACACATACTTTCAGATCACCTGTGGGAAAATATGGAAAAGCAGTGGGTGGGTCTTGAAAATGGGCCATTCTTCGCAGTAACCCTGGGCAAATGGCTATGGGTCCCTCATGGATCCATGCCTCGTAGAATTTGTGAACACCCAGTACTTGCAGTTTTGTGGTCTCTTTATCACAGAACATGCAGGGAGTGACAACATGGCCATCTCTGCTCAGCTGTACCTTCCTCCCACCCCCCGCCCCATATGGGATCTGGGACCTGTTGGCCGATCCAATCCGCTTTCAGGCTCAATATGAGGGTGGTCTGGTAAGGGCAGGGCAGATGTGGAAGAATGGCGCCTTTGTGACAAATGTTGAATTGGAGTTAGCTCAGCAGGGCATCAGTATTCCACCATTGCAATACCTACAACTGAGGAGTAAGCCGGTAAGATAGCTCAGCGGGTTGAGAGCTCGCTGCTGTGATCTGAGCGTGACCTGCAGGTCGCAGGTTCGAATCCCGGCAAGGCCAACTCAGCCTTTCATCCTTCCGAGGTCGATAAATGAGTACCAATTTCGGTTGGGTGATATTGTATGTAAATATGTGTTCTGTAAAGCGCTTTGGATTAAGGCGCTATATAAATACCACATCATTATCATTATTACTGGACCCGCTTTGGGGTAAGTCCCACCGATGATCGCTCACTAACCTGGAATGTCTGCCTTACAATTCGATGGAAATGCAACACACTACCTGCAATGAAGAAATGGCTGAGCAAAGCTTAGGAGATAAACCAGATGAAGAGTATCACAGATGCATTTCTGGAAACACACTCCCATATGGACATGACAAGGCTCCCCCTCTTGGAATATCGCATTGCACTTGGGGACACACATGCAGGCAGCGTTGTAACATGTGGAAGGTTACCCAACAATTTGTGGAAGATCACATTATCCATTTAGACATTGCCCTTGGTCAAATACCAAGATGTAATAGCGATTCTTTTCCTTGAAATGTACACAGCTTGATTTGAAGGGAACGTCGTGTTGTGAAATGAACAATACTTGAATTAAAGATTTTGTTTTTCCCAGATGTGAAGGGTGGGTTGTTGGGGCGATGGGAGTAGGGGGGAATCTTCTTCTTCTTGGCTACCAAAAGTTAAAAGCCATTGGGGTCAAGTCCTTCAAATGCAAAGTCTCCTGATCAGTTTCATTTCAAGAAATATAATGTTTACTTTGTAAAGTTCTGCGGTGTATGTGACATCTGACCTGGCTGTACTTGTTATTCGTTTGACTAATGTTGGTAACAAAATCAATAAAATACTATTTAAAAAAGAATAATCTTGGTCCACGAATCTCAACGAGGTCTGTTGCTTAACATCTACAGGATCCCAGCAATATCCTCCACTACGATGTTCATCAATATAGTGATGTCCGCCCTGGACAAATGGGTTGGGCATCTTAATCCACACTATTTAATCATAAGTGGTGATCTCAATTGCCCTTGCATTTGCAAGGCAAAAGGTTACTCTAACTCAATAAAAGGGCTAAACACCTCAAGAGAAGTTAGAGCCACTGAGTGGTTAGATATGATGAACTCTAGAGACCTACATATCCTCAACGGTCAAATGTTGGGAGATCACCCTCCAAGAGCAACTAGGTCTAATGGAAATGCAACTAGTATTTTGGATTATGTTTTTGTTTCAAGTTCATTACTTCCTTTGAAATCAATCCGAAGACCACTAGCGCCCATTCACTGATAAGATTTACCTGGAATGGCCTCCATGGGCCAAAGCAACTTGCGCAAACAATGGCTATCGAACTAACCCAAGGGGCAAACCTTAGAATGAAGCGTAATGATGTCACAAGACTATCTAAAAACTATACCAACCTGACGGTGAAGGGGTTCAATTTGAACTATGTTCAGCTACTTTTGGAGTTTATGAACCATCCTAAAAAATCTATGCCATTGGCCTGTGGCCACAAATACTTGTTTGACAAATGAAACAAACTGGAAGAAAAACTTTTGAGGAAAGACCTAAAACATCTAATTCGCTGCCGAGACGTCCTCCGCCTAATATTGATGAAAAAAAGAAAACAGTAGTACAAGAACTGGCTGGCAACACACAAAGCTGAGCTTTTTCACAAGGAAGCAGAACGTATGCTTGCTGCCCTTTCCAAAAAGATGCAAGATCCACATGGCAAATGCTCAATGAAGCCGGGGCATCCAGTCTAATCTCACTGACAAATGTGGTCAGAGAGGAAGCATGGAAAAATGTCTATCAACAACTTTTAAACAAAGAGGTTGCGCTAACCAGCTTTCGCCTATTAAAGGAACCTCTCGGTGGTAATTTCCTCTGGACCTCGGGTCCAGATGATATTACGAACACAATGATCAAGTAATCTTCTAAACTCTGGAATCCTTTTGTTTCTGAGCTATTCAAGCAGATTATGAGAGCCAGCGAGAATCTAGATTTGTGGGGATCGGCGATAGTTGTCCCTATTTATAAGCGAGATGACAGGACGGATCCTGCCAATTATCACCTGATCTCGCTCCTGGGCTTGTTGGATAAATCTTTTTCAGCGTTCCTGTCAAAACTACTACAGAAGTGGATCAACACAGATTTGAACCTTTTGTTAACAAATATTTTGAAAGGAAAAGCCATTAACAAGAAGACCAGGGTATTTGTAGCATTCGTGGACCTAACAAAGGCCTTTGATAGCCTGGATCCTCAACTGCTATGGGCCAAAATGGTGAAGTGGAAAGGTACTCCAGATTTGCTGCAGGCAATCAAGATGCTTTACGACTCTACTAGTGTACAAATCCATCTTAATTCAGTGATGTATAATTTTTGGCCGTGGCACAATTGTTTACAGCCAAATTGACCGTGGTCAATTCGACCACTAAGCCAATTTTGCTGTGGCCAAATCTGCCCAAACTAAAACCCCATCCACTCCCATACACTCCCCCACCAACCCCCTATTTAGCATTTTGCTGTCCGCTCATCTACGAACCCTTCAGCGTCGGATTCATCCCTCCTACGTGGATCAGATCCACCCCTCCTACGCAGGTCAGATCAGACGCTGCAGGGTCCGCTTTTTATTTTTTTCTCGTCCCCTGCCTGCAAGCCTGCATAAGAGGGGGACACCACCGCTACCACATGAAGCCATCACTACCAAACATGGGGAGGAGGGGATTACCCAAACTGATTGTTTACAAATGATCAAATGGTACTGGCCGAATTCAGACAGATTTACCATACAATCGTTTGTAAACGATCAATTTGGGTGATGCCTAATTCACAGGGTCTCCTGACAAAACCCATTGACACCTATGGCGTGCTAAAGCAGGGATGTCCCTGGCCCCCACCTTATTTAGCCTATTTCTTTCTGACATTGGAGAGTTTTTGGACAAGATCAAATATTCCACCAGATATAGGTAGCCAAGGTGTGTCAAGACTTCTTTTTGCCAACGATTTAGTTTTGATTTAGTTTTGGTCGAAATGAAATCTATCATCCTCCAGCAGAGTTTGATGCCCTTAACAAATATATGGGCATAAATGGACTGGGGGTGAATATTGCGAAGACATCCACCATGAACACGACAGGTAACTTATCTGGGGGGGTCTGATTAACAACAGCAAGACGGATTTCCCTCACCAACAAGCATTGAAGATCAAACTGAAAACCTTGATATCCCAGGGCAGGCTGATACAGAATAAATATGGTAACTTTTCAATTCTGCCAGTTTTTCCAAGCTAAGACGATGCTGTTCTGTTAACGTCTTGGGAATAATGGCCCTCTTTAGAAGGACGTTTTTGGAGGAAAATGTTGAAGCTCCCAACCTGATAACTAACATACTTATCAAGATTGAGTTGGGCTTGATGTCACTACAAGCAAGATCGACATGGAAAACGTTCGCCTTGTATCGCAAATGCCTTTGCCCGTCCCGCCCAGGCCCTACCAAATTTTGCGACGAGAACTGAAGAATGATAGAAATATCTTACTAAGTGATTGGAGCAACAGCTTCAAGAGATATCTACAACACCTCCAGATGGACTTGGAAGAATTAATCAACAATCCTGCCTCTTATAAACTTGCTACCGCGAGATACCCATAAGTCATAGAGCACCCTCCCGAAGTAGTTAACTAAGTTTCCAAACAGATGGTATAGGAACCAGTTTATGCGCTTCAGGGTGAATTTTCCGCCCATTAAACTAATTCTGAAAATCTATAAACAAGTCATCTCTGCAGACTGTAGATTTTGTTACTTAAGCATGTCACAAGTTTTTGGGCCGGGCAGTTTCTGAAAGACAATGTACGAATGCGGACCAATTTTGGTCTTCTCTCCAACTAGAGGAGTATTTCTCAACAGCATTTGCTCTGGTGAAGTTTCTTAAAGATGTCTTTGAAATGAATGTAAAATGTATTTAATGGATATCCTGGGTTTGATGAACATGATGCGATATACTGAACCCATTTGAAACAGGGAAAGGCTTGACTCTCTATGAAAAAGGTTTGGTAAAAAACAAATATCATGCAAATACAAAATAAAAATAAACCAATGCTGTACTTAAGCTAGTTATCCCACTGCCCTCTCTAATGTGCTCAATAAAATTGCATAATTGGGGTCTCATATATTATTGAAACTGTTTAGGATGACAGGCCAGGCCAGCTAGAAAAATCATGAAGAAATGTTGAGAATTATCAAATAAGATTGATACGTGTGTACAGTAATGGATGGTCCCCTTTACATAGTCTGTGTCCAGCTGTGTAGTCTCTGGCCTAGCCAGGAGGACTTATCTAAGTATAAGCATCCAGGGGAGATGCACCGACCAATCAGGTGGTCGAAAACACAGCAGAATCCCACAGTAACAACTTGCATTCTCTCAGCCACCCAAGCACCATTCTCTGCATGTCTGCATTTTTTGTATCCCCGGCCCCACCAATTCTTTCCCTTCACTCCTCCACCCTGAAGCCTCCACTTTTCTTCCTGCAACCACCTCCCCTCCTGACCCAACCCCAGTTACCTGCTCCTCTGGTTCTGGTCCCACGTTGTCTCCGCCTCCCATCATGAAAATAGAAAAGGGATTACACTGTTTTCTATTTATCATGATGAGGTCTGCCTTTGACTTTTTATCCCCAAGGTTGACTGGGAATGTGCCATTCATAATGAGCCCCTCTCCCATGCAAAAAAACCTCTTTCAAACTATTAGCACTCCAGAGGAGGCCACAGGGTGCTAATAGCGATAATTTTCAATTTTGAATTATTTATAATGCACAAGGTCCTGACAGAATAAACTGTATCTGGGCGCAGAAGTTACAGGGATATGCGTGTGTAACCAAAGCAACCTAACTGCACTCTAGGAAGCCTCTGTATTTGAACCAATTATTTAAACAAGTATGTTTTCAAAGTTTTCCGAAATTGTAGCAAACATACAAGGCTCTCTCACGGAAGGGAGTTCCACAATCTAGAACTGTAGAACCAGAAACGTCTGTCCCCCCTGAAAACACATCTGGAGGGAGGAATCACCAGCAGAAGCTTATCTGAGGAGCGGAGTGAACGGCTCGGAACATACCGCAAACTACCACTATGGAGGAAGGGAGAGCTGGTTACAGCCCTGAGCCCTCGACAGGCCCTTGGTGCGCTCCACCATACCACGCTTGGGCTAATGGGCTGCCACCAGACATTCTGAGTTCAACAGTACACTATAATTGTCTTAAAGAGAACCACAAAATCGTCTTTAAAGAAAATGGGGAGAAACAAAGCACATTTTATGAAGGCAGTCTTAATGCCTGAAACTAAAATCCTAACACCCGGGTTGTGACAATAATTATAAACGGTTGCAGTTGGATATAATGCATGAATGTCTAATGTTGGTACCTAGAAATGTGACCAAATTAAAGTGTTCAACAGTGAAAGAAACTCTTACTCGCAAAGAGTTCTGCTTTATTTGTCATGAACAACTATTACATTTTGTCTTCCCTAGAAGAAATGGCTGACACCAAAACAAACTTTCTCAAACCTACAAGCAAGAACCCCCCAAAATCGTCTGGTGACCACATAAAAGTAAGAGGAACGAAAAGAACACCTTTGCAGGTAAACAGTCACCATGAAGGAGCAAAAGCAGAAGCAGCAGATGTGGACAACTTAGAAGAGACCTTCAGAAAATTTGCCATTCATGGTGATACCAGGGCCACGGGAAAGGAAATGCATGGGAAGAACTGGTCAAAGTTATGTAAAGACTGCAACGTCATCGATGGAAAAAACATAACTATCACAGATGTTGACATCATCTTCAGTAAAGTCAAGTAAGCTTGCATTTCTACTTCCTCGAATAGGTTTTCTGTCAGAAAAATAATTGTGCTTTACATTGCAGTGTATATGTGTTTATCTTGGCTTTATTTTGACAGTAATAGACACACCATGTTCACGGTAAATGACATTACATTGTAGTAGGAGCTGCTTGAACGTGCATAGTTCAGTATGGTATGTGCGGTCGGGTTAAGACCGGATTACAAAAGGAAGGTAAGGTGCTGTGAGTATTTCACCCAGACAATATTTGACGGGACAGTACAGGCAATATTTTACTATTGGCATTTCAAATATTTTCAGTACGGTGCAGGGAGAATGATATCATTTTAGGATTTTTGTAAGGGTTGAAGGAAGGATAGAGAAGAGAATGAGAGAAGGACAAGCAGTGTGGATAAGCCTTATTAGCACATGGAGATGATTATGGACTTGCTCTGAGCCAATCATAATGTTTAGAATGTAGACAATAACTACAGGCATTGATTGCATTCAGAGCATTCTGACTTCAAAAACAGACAGAGGATGAGAGAAGGGCAAGCAGTGTGGATAAGCCTTATTAGCACATGGAGATGATTATGGACTTGCTCTGAGCCAATCATAATGTTTAGAATGTAGTCAATAACTACAGGCATTGACTGCATTCAGAGCATTCTGACTTCAAAAACAGACAGAGGATGAGAGAAGGGCAAGCAGTGTGGATAAGCCTTATTAGCACATGGAGATGATTATGGACTTGCTCTGAGCCAATCATAACGTTTAGAATGTAGTCAATAACTACAGGCATTGACTGCATTCAGAGCATTCTGACTTCAAAAACAGACAGGGAAACAACAATGCAATTTCCCGGCATGATTTCTTTCACCAGAAACTTCTGCTCTGGGAAGAGTTATTTTTTAAATTGCAGCACCCAATTTAACTGACCGAAAATAAAGCTAAAACATGAGAAAATGCTTTAATTTCCCTAAAAAAAAACAATTTCGTTTTACATGACACCTAACGCTGGCTCATGTTCAACCTATTCAAGTTAAACAGTTATGGAATCTTACCTCAACTCTACAGACTACAACTCTCTGAGAGAGAGCAGGGTGGGTGCATCAAAAAGAAAGAGAAAAGTAAATCTGTCACAGCATCTTCTCAGGTATTACTAATATCGAATGCTGGTTCTCAAGGGGGGGTTCACAAGGAGGGAGTTGGGGATAATTCTATAAAAATGCTTACCAAATGCTACAGCAGAACCTCTTGTCAGGGTCCACTATGCCGAGCTGCTGCAACCCGGCTTCTGGTCACACAGGAATGAAGAGCAGCGTGTTTGAAATCATGGCCACAATACCGCGTGACGTCACCACGTTGCGGGTCATTAGGTCTAACACTGAATACAAGGTAAATGTGTCCTTGCAAGATTCTCGCTGAGTATACATCACGGTAAGAAGCAAGTTCTCTGACCAGTAAAATGGGCCTTATACTATCACAAGACTGCTTCCTCAACATCAGTAATCCTATCACTTTTGAGGACATGTAAGGTACTCAAGTACTGACCAACATATTTGTCTTTAAGATTGTATGCCATATTGTAAAATGTTACCAACTTATCATACATACATTCTCAGATCACTATACCATTCTGTATACATAGAAGCTGCTGTTTACATGTTCTCAGGCCAATCGCCATTCGGACAAGAGGTCATCCTAATTATCCATCGCAGATGTGCCATGTTGTGTACATATTAGCATTTTATCATACCTATACATTTAGCTGATGGTACCAATTAGTATGTGAGGTTAATTACAACGTTTTACCTGTTCAGGATACTAATGGGCGTCGGAGTAAGAGTTGAAAGATGCACCATATCGTTAGAAGATGTACCTATACATATTAGATTTCGTAAACACAGAAATAAAATTGACTTGTTCTGCCACTTGAAGGATTACATTCAGTGAAGTGTGCATGGTGACAAGGTGGCAATGGAAGCATGTCAATTCTCATATATTCTTATTTACTTTATCCCAAACATCTTCACTAGTAATAAATGTCAGAGCTACTCATCTTAACATTATTATACATGCTTATACAGGTAGATACGCATATACTTTCTATATTGGTATGGCCACAAAGGGAAAATATAACCAATCCCCACAGAACCTTCCATAGTCCCATAACTCTGCCACCTCTTTCACCGTAGGTGTTCTATTGAAGTGACAAGGTATCACAAGAGCAAGAACATACATAGCTACACATTTGCTTAAAAAGTAGGTTACTTATATGCATCCTTTAGCATCAAGGGCATATTCCATGACAAAGTGTTGATCGTCCCATTCAAAAGTGTCATAGGTCATAGACTCTAAATGTTCAGGAGTAATTGGTGGATTCATATGGGATACAGAATCAGTTACAAAAATGACCTTAGATGATAACGAGTCTCTAAATTTGCTATAATGATTAATATGTTACACATATTGGAATTAATGAACAGCTAGAAGCTCAAATATATTGCTAGTTAGTCTATATCAATATTCTCATTGTGTGAATGCTAGGAAATCTATAAGTACTGATGGAAAGACAATTATCTTCTCAGCCCAGTTTTACAAAAAACAATGTAGATTCAATTCTTCGTTCATCCTGTTAGGAAAAACGGTGTCTAGTCGACCTACCCAGTAGGATTCTCTATGTTCTTATTTCTTATTGATACTCAATTGTAAGTCTGTGATATTTACAACTTCTAGGATCTGGAATCTGATTTGGGATAGTTGATGCCTCTGTTCAAAATGTCTAGACACAGATGAGTTTTGATTGTGTGCCCTTATGTTAGATTTGTGCTCGTTTCATATTATGCAAGCTTTCTGGCTAGTCTGGTCCACATACAGAATGCCACATGGATGCTTGATGGAATATACCACGTTTTGCAAATTGCATATAGCAAAGTGCTGTAGTTGAATTTTTTTCTCCTGTTCTAGTTTTTGTGACAGAATCTCCCTTAATGATATCATTACAGCTGTTATATTATATACATGGAAATGTAAATTTTTTCTTGGATCTCTGTGTCTTATTGTCCTTAGATTTAGTTTTAACCAACAGATCTTGTAAATGACTGCTCCTCCGAAAAGCAAAAATAGGTTTCTCTACAAATAGATTTAGCAGGTTACTGTCACAAGTGAGTAGCGGCAAATGCTTCAATATGGTCTTTTTGATTTTGGTGGATTGAATGCTGTATTTGCTTACAAATACCAGAGGTGTTTTTTCCGAATCAGAAGGTGTTCTTTAAGTGGTCAGTAAGGAAGACCTTTCCTTATATTCTACTTTGCTCCTTGCTTCTTCCAGTTCTTCCTCTGGGTATCCTCTTCCTTTGAAGTAAGCAATAATTTTGTCTAGAACATCCTTGCACTCATTTTCAGGTTTCACGATCCATTTAACTCGCAACAGTTGACTGTATGGCTGTCAGGGTCCGGCTTGACTGAATTCCACAGGAGCTGATGCTGGCCCCACAGACCCTCACCAGGAGTTCACCTCTCAACCCTTAAGTATAAGCTAAGCTGAGAACCCCAAGAAAGGGAAAGGGGAATTTGGAGAAAATAACAACTGAGACACTGCAGCCCTGCAACCGTCTGGTAGGCTCTGGTATCTGTAGTAAACAAATACACTTGATTACTTATATATTCATATAAACTTCCTTTCTAAAATTATTTTAAAATAAACTCTAACTTCATTACCTCTTAAACCTCTGTATAAGACTTAGAGGTTAATTATCAGTATGGAATATTTTGTAAACAATTATCCTGCTTAGTGCATATAGTCTCAAGCCATTCAACTCTCTTTAGAATCCTAAAGTAATGACCCTTGAAAGCACCTTACAGATTTAGATATTCTTCTTTGCTTTTTAAGTTCTTTTAACTCTATGAAGTTTGAGTTTTAAATGCTTTTGTGAAATGCAGTCTTTCTTTGAAGAATTGAATTCCTTTTGCATAAAAATTACATTAAATAGAAACTCAATGCTGCTCTCCTTCTGCGTGTGAATCTTTTCTTTTTACACATACGAACGCATAGTTTCCTTCTTGACACGCGTTTGCGATAAACACGCGAAATCACAAGACGTGAAAAATTGTCCTCGCGTATAAAATTCACACGCGCATGTTAACTAATACATGCACGCGTGAAAACAAGAGTACGCGCGCTAAAAAACAACTTGTGCTAAGTAAAATGGACTCGCGCTCTATCGCTACCGAACACACGCGGTTATACGCAACGTCACTCACGTGAAAATTGTACACACGTTCAAAACAACTCGCGCTTAGTTAAAAAAATGGACTCATGCTCTATCGCAACCCAACACGCGCTTTCTTACGCAACGTCTCTCACGTTAAAAATGTGCACGCGCTCAAAAACAACTTGCGCTATTCATTTGGACACGCGCTCTATCGCTCAGAATACCCGCGCGCTCCCACAACAACGTTACTGACGTCACGCGAACTCGCGCATGCGTTTAAACAGTCTTGAAACACTTTTCATGCAGTAAACAACTTTAAAACTTGAGCGCACAGTCTTCACACGTGTTTCCTTATTGTAATAGAACTGTATGCACCAAGAAGATCTAATTTGGTAAACACTGAAGCTCCTTGAATCTGGTCCAACATCACAGAGATTAAGGGCAGAGGATATCAATTTTTAACTGTAATTTTTTTCAATGCCCTATAATCGATACATGTCCGTAAATTACCTTCCTTTTTGGAACAAAAAATAGTGGAGAAGCTGCTGGCAACTGAGAGAGCCTGATGAACCCCTTAGCCAGATTTTCTTAAATGTAATCTTTTAAATGTTGATTCTCTTTCTCAGTCAGGGCATAGATGTGACTGCAAGGAATGTGGGCTCCTAGTTCTAAATCAATTTTACAATCGTATTCTCGATGAGGAGGTAATTCGTTAGCTTCCTTTTCACTAAACACATCATTAAAATCTTGATAACACTTTGGTAATTCTCCAATTACTGCCCCAATAGAATGTACTATGGTTCCCAATTCCACCAAACTTTCTACTACTTCTGAACAACTACCGGTAACATCCTCCTGAACTTTTTCCTTTCAGCAATTTGTAACACAAAAACGAAGAATCCAATTTCACCACTCTTCTTCCCCAATCAATCTGAGGGTTATGATACGTCAACCAGGGCATTCGCAAAATTATTTTCAACTGTGGAGTATCCATTAACTCAAACACAATTTCCTCCCAGTGTCCTCCAATTGCCATTCCCAATGGAATTGTTTCATGTGTAATTAAACCTGAAGTCAGTTGAGACCCATCCACCGCTCTCACATTCTCTGGTATATTTTTACAATGTGAGGCACATTCATATCTTTAACCACATTCCAATCCATGAAATTTCCAGTGGCTCCAGAATCAATTACTACTGGACCACTTCCCTTTAATTCCTCTTTTATATACAAGGATACATTCAATGTAATATGTGGTACCGCAGCTTGGATTGTATTTGCCACTTGTTGATTTCTGGAACTGTTTGTAGACGAAGAGGTTTTTTGGACACCAAGGGCAATTTCCAACAAAATGTCCTGATCTACCACAATATAAACATAAATTATTCTGCCTTCGCCTATCCTTCTCATCCTTAGTTAATGGACCTCTCACTTTATTTACTCTCTCTGCATTCCCAGTTCTCAATTCTTTATTTACAAATTCTAATCTTCCCTTATCAACTCTAGGGAAAACTCTGGGTTGCTCAACTCCTCCTCTTCTACGCTCAGCCTTGCGCTCCCCTAATCTATAATCAATTTGTATGACTAGATTAATTAAATCTTCACATGAAGTGGGTCTATTAACAATTGTAGATAAAGCATCTTTCAACTCCTCTCTCAAGCCTCTATAAAACAAAGATGATTGCTTCTCTTCTGGACAATTGCTCTCTAATACTAAAGATCTAAACTGTGTGATGTAAGACACTAAATCTTTAGTTCCCTGTTTTAACTCTAATAATTCTCCATCAACTCCTTGAGATAATTGTCGTCTGTCAAACATTTTTTTAAATTCTAACTTGAAGGCTAACAAGTTCTTTAGTATAGGATTCTTTTGACCAACTAATAACACGGCCCAAGCTGGTGCCTCACCAGTAAAGTAAGACAGCATAAAAGCTATTTTAGTAGCATCTGTATTAAAAGCTTCAGGTCTACAAAGGAAATGAAGTTCACACTGTGTAAGGAAAATTTGGCATTTCTTGGCATCTCCCCCAAAACGTTCCGGAGGTGCTAAAGGGACTGGACCTAAAGGTATATTCAAACTTCCCCTACTTATCCCCTGAGAACTCGTTCCTTCATCCAAATCCTCTAATTAACACTGGTAATTCTCTACTAGGATTCTCTGAAACTCTTGACTCCAAAGAAATGTCCTCTCCCCACCGGGTAGAGTTTAATTCTTCAAACTTAACTTGTAATTCTTGGTTCTCTTTTCGCACAGCCCTCATCTCCTCCTTTAACTCTGAAAACATGTCCCTAATGGAACTTGCTAATGCTTCTGTGAGATCCATATCAGCTCAGGTGTAAAAGTTATCGTGGGCCTTTCATCCTGCCAGGGTCCGGCTTGACAGAATTCTACAGGAGCAGATGCTGGCCCCACAGACCCTCACCAGGAGTTCACCTCTCAACCCTTAAGTATAAGCTGAGCTGAGAACCCCAAGAAAGGGAAAGGGGAATTTGGAGAAAATAACAACTGAGACACCGCAGCCCTCCAACCGTCTGGTAGGCTCTGGTATCTGTAGTAAACAAATACACTCCATTACTTATATATTCATATAAACTTCCTTTCTAAAATTATTTTAAAATAAACTCTAACTTCATTACCTCTTAAACCTCTGTATAAGACTTAGAGGTTAATTATCTGTATGGAATATCTTGTAAACAATTATCATGCTTAGTGCATATAGTCTCAAGCCATTCAAGTCTCTTTAGAATCCTAAAGTAATGACCCTTGCAAGCACCTTAAAGATTTAGATATTCTTCTTTGCTTTTTAAGTTCTTTTAACTCTATGAAGTTTGAGTTTTAAATGCTTTTGTGAAATGCAGTCTTTCTTTGAAGAATTGAATTCCTTTTGCATAAAAATTCCATTAAATAGAAACTCAATGCTGCTCTCCTGCGTGTGAATCTTTTCTTTTTACACATACGAACGCATAGTTTCCTTCTTGACACGCGTTTGCGATAAACACGCGAAATCACAAGACGTGAAAAATTGTCCTCGCGTATAAAATTCACACGCGCATATTAACTAATACACGCACGCGTGAAAACAAGAGTATGCGCGCTAAAAAACAACTTGCGCTAAGTAAAATGGACTTGCGCTCTATCGCTACCGAACACACGCGGTTATACGCAACGTCACTCATGTGAAAATTGTACACACGTTCAAAACAACTCGCGCTTAGTTAAAAAAATTGACTTGCGGTCTATCGCAACCCAACACGTGCTTTCTTACGCAACGTCTCTCACGTTAAAAATGTGCATGTGCTCAAAAACCACTCGCGCTATTCATTTGGACACGCGCTCTATCGCTCAGAATACCCGCACGCTCCCACAATAACGTTACTGACGTCACGCGAACTCGCGCACGACAGTCTTGAAACACTTTTCATGCAGTAAACAACTTTAAAACTTGAGCGCACAGTCTTCACACGTGTTTCCTTATTGTAATAGAACTGTAAAACGTCTTTTCACTCAGTAAACTTTAAAACTTGTTAACTCTTTAAGTTTTCTTATGAAAGATGAAAGTTCACTGTGAAAATCTTTTAGCTTTTGAAAAGAACGATCCCACCTGATGTCTTCTAGTTCACTCCGGCTCAGCAAACGATTTTCTTACTTCTTTGGTAAATCTTCTGAACTCTGAAAGGCCTTACTTAAGGAGCTGAACTAATACACAACCAGCCACTGAATTACTATGGATGAAAGGCAGTTTAGAATCTTGCTCACCTCCCAAGAATCCAAACCATTATCCTATCCACCAATCAGACAAACCAAACATACTATTGTTCTTTAAACCAATCAGATTAAGTTTCTTTCTCTCCATCTTGACTTGGGCAACCACAATGTTAATTCTATGTACAAACTCTTCCTGATTACTACTCCAGCCAAACTCTTCCTGATTACTACTCTAGCCAGCCCTGACAATGGCAAGCTTTTAATGGTTGACCAAGGGTGGAAGCTCATTCTGTGCAACAGATTGTTTCTGTCAGTAGGCTTGTGATACACAGTGGTATTAAAGCCAGGTGATGTTATGCTCACCTGGTATCCACAGGGACGCCACCCAGCCGGGTTACTCGCTGGTATGCTTCTCAGCTTTGCCCTGATGTGGTCTGCGGGGAAGTTTCTGCCTGAAAATACAGGAGGACTGTGTTGAAGACTGACCAACTGGGGTAAGTATCCTCCCTCCACCCCCGTATGATTTCAGTCCCTCTGGCGCCCTCTACTCACCTTGTGGTAGAATTAGGAGTGCTCTCCGTCCTGCCTTCTTTGCAGGGGCGCGTTGTCTTTCATGGGCGAGTGCGGTCCAGTTACTCCACTGATGCCGGCCCATTTGATATTGTTCAGGTAGGTCTTATTGCTGTTCTTTAGTTTTGTTGCTATCCTGCATGCCTTTCTTTGTTTAAAATGTCTCTTTTTTCTCCCTTAGGTATGCAGAGCTTCAGTGCGGCGAACTGGCTTGGTTGAGCCCTGCTGGTAAATGATGGCGCATTAAGAGCGCTATGATGCGGTAAGTAAGCGCTTTGCGCAGCGCTGCAAAGTCTTGCCTTGGCTAACCTGTGTTTTCCTTCCTTGTAGGTCGCGGTGTTCTTCAGCGCGAGTGGAATGTCCAGAGTGGTGCCAGCTGAGAGGTGGCCAGCCAGGTAAGCCTTTTGAGCAGTTTGTAACTTGCAAATGTCTCTACTGCTTTCTTTAATGTTGCCTCTATCTTCCTCCTCCAGGTCGTTCTGTCCGGGAGGCGTGCAGATTCGAGGAAGCTGTTCTCAGTAGCTATGAGTGTTTAAAGATGAAGACTGCAGGTAAGATGCTGCTGCTAATGTTGTTCCTTTTGTCTCCTTGCAGGTTCTGCTTCTCCGAGGTTCGAGGGAATAGCTGGACACGGTGAGCGTCACGTTGCAAGCTGCAAAGTAACGCGAAGCGTGTTGTCTTGCTCGGCTGTGGTTTAAATAGCCCCAACAAAATAGTCCAGGTAAAGTAGTCCCTAGGCTACCACACCCAAAACACTAGACCGCATAGCTTGGTTCTCAGGAACCAAGCTATGTGGATGCCTCCATGTTGGCTGACAATCAATAAAGTAGTTCCCAAGCACATTGTTTTTTCATGGTGTATGAGCCTGGCACCATAGGCGCCAGGACTCGCCCCATGACGGCTTTTGAAGAGGATGCCAGGCTCTAGAGGCCCGAGTCCTGACTCCACCGGGTCAATGGGTTTGCCAGAGGGGTTTTTGGGCGAGGGTCGTGACAGGTACAGCTGGTGTATTTTGTACATCCAGGTAATGCATTCCAGCATCACCTATCTCGTGTGTGAATTGTATTTTGTTGTCAATGATGTTGAGATATTCTAAATAAGATAGTAATGTTTCTCGAGTGTCGTTCCATATCAGGAAGATGTTGTCAGTATAACGACTCCAGTATTGCAATCACTTATGCTATACTGGGTGTTGGATGAGGTGTTTGTGTTCAAACTTTAGCAGAAATGCATTTGCATTAGCTGGAGCCATGGTGGCCCCCACAGGAGTGCCACTTGTTTGCAAATAAAAGACAGTCTTGTATTCGAAATAGGAATTCTGTGCTATGAAATGTAACAAAATCATAATCCACTCTTTAGAAACTCCCACTTAAATTCTCTTTTAGAAGTAGCGATTCTACTGCCTGCTGTCCCAAATCATGACGAATAGAGCTATATAAACTGCAGACATCTATGGTTGTTAATATGTCATTCTCACCAATATGTATGGAGTTCATTTGGTTTCTTTAATGAAAGTGGGATACTTTTGAGTAATCAGTTGCATTATCGTTTTTTTCTAACCCAAGGATTGTAGGACACCGTTCATTGCTGACACAATTGGTCGACCAGGTGGTTTCTCTAGAGATTTATGGATTTTGGTAACAAGTAAAAATGAGGTGCTGTGGGATGACATTGTAACAAAAATGACTTTGTTTTCTCATTGATCCAATCATAACTTTCTGCCAGATCCAAGAGAACTTTAAGATTATCTATTCTCCAAGGCTCACTAGCATCACAATCTTTTTATTTAAGTTGTAAATCCCCTGTGACAGCGGTATTGTCAATGTAACTAACAGCATCTAATGCTTATAGGAGGATTTACTGATGCCACAGTCACAAGGCGAGGGAACAGAGGGACCCATATATCAATGGCCTTTCCATAACCCAATCTAGTGGTACGCCTACCTGTAAACTTAGCCTAACCCCCTTCCAAACCATAGGATCACCAAGACATGGCTCAATCACTGAGCAGCCCAGCCCTCGGTGCAGAGGTGTCCCCGATATGCATCTCCCAAGGGGACTGTATATTGAAAAGCTGCTCCTTCAGCCTGGCAGGGTGGGAAGTCTGAGGGCCCGATTATCATCATGGTCACAGTGAACATGCTAAATAGCACGATTCACTGCGCCATTTGTTGACGCCCAGGCACCACTGCTATTCTGAAGTGGGCCTGGGCGTCATCGCAAAGCAAAACAGTGCTTTCGTTGATATCCGCCTTTTTCCAATGGAAACAGGCGGATGAAGATTCCCGGCAGCACTTTCGTTAAATAACGAGGAAATTGTTGTTTAACGAAACTGCTGCCGAGATCAAAACAAAAGCATGTGCTGCCTGGAGCCCTGCAAGTCGAGTGACTGTTGTGGCAGCCTGCCGTTTTTACTTCATTTAATGCATTTTTGTGCATCTTTGGGGCATATTACATGGACAGCAGTGCACAGGAGTGCAAAGTGAGAAGGTGTGGGCCTTATGGGAAAGTTGTTTGTGAAAGAAAGTTTTAGCCCATGTTCATAAGGTGCAGCTTTGGCAATTTGAACACCAACATCAGTGCACTGGAGTGCAAACTGTGGTGTTTTTGGCAAAACAAAAAATCTTTCTGTGCAATTTGATGGCCTTTGTGTAAATCATTGGGGCATTTGGGCTGCAATTGGACAATGGACATTGCACAGGAGTCCAACAGTAAGGTGTTGGTGTGTGTTGGTGTGTGTGCAGTTTTGGATAATTTTTGTGGAATTTTGTAAGCTTTTTGTGATTTGGCCAAAGATTACAGACAGCAGGCTACCATGGCTGATGGGAAAAATGCTTATGATCAAAGTGGAGGGTGCAAAATAAAGGCAAAGTTCAGTGAAGTGGCACTGGGCATCCTCGTGGACGAAGTACTAAGGCACGAAGTGCTGTTATTTGGTGCAATGTCCCACAGAACCCCTTTGTCAGAGAAAAACCGCCTGTGGGATAGCATTACTCTGAAAGGTAACGCAGTATCAAACACCTTACGCACAGTAGACGAAATGAAAAAGCTCTGGTATGATGTTCGCCGCAGGGTTCGTGAAAAATTTCTTGAAAGCAAAGAGCACTGTAAGGGCACTGGCGGTGGTTCTCCATATGAGCCAAATTACACATCTGCAGAACTGAAGGTGCTTGCAGCAATGGACCCCGGTAGCCTGGAGGGTGTTGGAGGCATGGATACGCTTTGCAGTGGTAAGTGGAAGAACATGAGCTTTATTGTATTGTATTGTATCGTTTTTGGTCATTTATATAGCGCTCTTTCCCCATTTCTGTGGCTTCAGTGCACTTTTTCCCTGGTTGAATGCCCTTGGCGACCATAGTCAATGTGGTTGAAAAATTGTAAGGGGGCAGTTTATTGAATGTGAGTGTGCGTGGGTGGCTGACAAGGCTCTAGCAGCCCAGGTCAGTCACATGGGTGGGTGATGTTGGTGGTTCAAGGAAGATATGAGAGTCTTGTATAGTGGGGGGAAGGCCTAAACCTGGCAATGCAATTCGTTTGTAGACACAGCATTTTGTGTGAGGGCAATAGCTTCACTTTTGTGCATTCAAACCCTAGTAAAGAGAGTCTGTTTCAGTGCTTTGGGTATGCCATGGTGTTAATATACATATGTGTTGGTAAAGGACTTTCTGTTCTTGCAAGCACTACCGCACATGAAGGATTGGTCCCAGTTATCATTCATTATCAATGACCATTTTCAGAATGTGGTTGATGCATCAGCAGTCTAAAGTCTACATTCTTGTCTTGCTTTGTGTAGGTTCCTCTTTAGGAGGTGATGTGACAATGCAGTCCATTGCAGAGGCAGTGACTGCAATACCTCCTGAAAATACAGATGTTGCGGAGTCAGAAGATGTAGAAGAGGATATAGAGATAATGCTCTATGAGTACTATGGAGATGACAACAATGAGGTCCATTGTGTAGAGGAAGCAACCATTCCGCAATCAATCCCTGTTGACATCCTGCCCACCCAAACACAAGCAGAAGAGTCCACTGAAACAACACGTGGTGAAGGTATACAGAATGACGATTGTTTGCTTCACTTCTCAGAAAAGCAGGCCTTAGCTTTGGATCAAATTCGTGCCCACTTGAAGAGTGAACTGATTGCATTTAGGAAAGCCAATCCGGTAGCTCATGCCGACATGATGGGTGTGGCGGGGGCCTTGATGGACATGAAGGGTGATATGGGAAAAGTGTGGACATCGGTTGATCGTGTGGCCAGCACAGTGAGCAGGAGTGCAGAAATGCAGAGTGAATTAATGAAGGAAAATGCTCAAATTATGAATGCATTGAAGGAGGCGGTACACATGTGGTCAACTGCTGCAAAGGTGAAAGTGTTGTGCCTTCTTCAGAAACCACTAACTTACTGGAGGTGCAGGAAAAGGAGTACACTCTACTAACAGCAAGCATGGCTGTCCCTGTATCTCAAGAGGAGACGGCTATAGGGGAATCATGCGATGCACCCACTACCTCGAATGTTGCCAAGGAGGAAGTTGTGATGCCTAGCAGACCTCTGCAACAGAGTAAGAGGAAACAAAATAAAAAATGACAGAAAAAGACATACATTGTGTGAAATCTGATGCATCCCATTTGGTTGTTGCTAGATTGTGGGAAGTTGTCGATGTTCAGAAACACTGGTTGTCCATGGCAGTTCATGGGTTAATGGTTATCTGTTTTTTAAATATGGTGAAGTGGTGTGCTTCACACACACACACACATGTTGTGAATGTATGTCACATGCACATGTTTATTGTAGTTGCACTCATTCTTTTTGCACAAATTTGCACATAATGTACGTTGTTAAATAGTTGTGGTTATGCCTTTGCATATAAAGTTGTGTTTTCAAAATTTTCTCCTTTCCGCATGTGGGTCAATAAAAGTTATTTATCAATGCAAATGGAAAGTTACATATGTCATTTTATTGCAAAAGTCAATGTGGAATGATTTGTACATTTACATGCTTTCAGATATTGCTTTTACGAGAAAAAAGTTTCAATAACATTACGACGCACATCTCCACCTTCCATCGCACAATCCAAATTGAGTATGGGGTCCTCCACCTCCTACTCCAATATCCCATCTGGTTTTTCTGGTAGTCTGCGGCGAATTGCTAAATTGTGTAGCATGCAGCACAACACAATAATTTTACAAACTTTCTCAGGTGCGTACATAAGGTCCCCTCCAAACACATGTAAACACCTAAAACTACTTTCCAAAAGTCTAAAAGTATGTTCTAGTGTGTTCCTTGTTTTGATATGTGCGGCATTGTATTTCTGTTCTGCTGCACTGCGTGGATTCAAAATTGGGGTCATGAGTCATGGCTTAAGAGGGTAAGCTCCATCCCCCAGGAGCCAGCTGTTGTCTGGAGACATACTAGACATCACCATAGGGAGGTTGCTGCTGTGTAAAATGTATGCATCATGTGCAGATCCAGTGAAATTGGCATAGCAAGTCAGCACTGCAGGTTATCTGAATGTTCAGAGAGTAGTGTATTTTCCTGTTTCTGAACATTTGCTCCCTTGCACGTGGCGGTACTATGCGGACATGTGTGCCATCAATTGCTCCAACAACGTTAGGAAAGCCAGCAATTGCGAAGAATCCACATTTAACTGAGGCCAATTCTGCTGCTGTTTGTGGAAAGTGAATGAATTTCGACATGTGCTGCAGAAGGGCTTGTAGCACCACATTAAAAATTTTGCAAAAAGCTGGTTGCGACAGCCCTGCTGACATGGCTACAGTACCCTGATACGAACCAGTTGCGCAAAAATGTAGAACCGCAAGCACTTTCACTAGAGCTGTAATGGCAGTAGTCTTTTTGGAGGTACCTTCCACATTACCCTTTATCAGGTCAACCAAATATAAAATTGCTTCAGTGTCCAGCCTGTACATGCTGATAATTTGTTTGGGTGACATGTGAAACAAATTCACTCGTGTTTGAAATATGCGTTCCTTAATTCGCCGTCTCATTCCTTGCCTGGCCCGCTGCACCTCTGGTGGAATGATGGGTACAACTGGACCACTGGACCAACTGCTTGGTGGCCTTCGTTGTTGGCATTCTGATGACGAATTGAAAAATACACTGCCACTACACCGGCCATCGTTCCACACCACCAACTGCACCGCAATCACTGCAATGCTGCCCTCTGCGTACTATCTTCACACTTCCAGCCGATCTTCTTTTTGTCCCTACACATAACACAGAAGCATAGGTGAACATGCAGTTGTGCTGAGGTTTTTAGAACCACAACAGAACAAGAATCCAGACAGCAAAAACTGTTTACGAGCTGAATGCCAAACCAGTTCCATAGAAATATTTGTGACAAGTGAATCAATCCCCTTACCGGCATCTTGGAACCGTTTAACCTCCTTGATAATGATGTGTTATTTATGTGACAATGAAGTATTATTTATGTACTGCTTACGTCTAAGCGCTTCAGAGAGAACATACATCCATCACCACAAAAAAGTTGATATTTCCACTACACTCACACCATACCAGTAGCCTTGCATCATTGTATATTATTTGTCCCATACATACATACAGTACTCATGAATTCTCTTGTGTGTGCACTTTATAAAACTTTAAAAAACTATCACATGAGACCTACTAACTACGTGGCCTTTGGTGCACCTGCGACTTATATCAGGGCATGACCTTACCATCAACTCCCACCTCCTGTGTCTGCAGGGGGCAATTATGGAGGGGTCCTGTACAGGGTACCAGCCACAGGCTGCACAAATCACTTCCAGGGCTTCGCCTTACATTGTACAGCAGTGCTCATGTCATAATTGCTGTTAAACACCTACATATCACAATCTATTAATAAAAAAACAAATGTAGCACATACTTGCACCCCTACTGATTTAGGCAGTAGGGTACTGATTTTTACAGGGGCAGCAAATTCATGTGACTCCACTTGAGACCCCAGGACAAAGCATGCGACACATTAGTGTGTCTGTGCGGTGGGCGGGTAAGTGATTCTTTTGGGCTCAGACCAATTCAGCCACCTGACAGCTACATGACTCTGCCCTGCACTCTGGCCTGGACAGGCCTTAGGTGAAGCACCAGTGAAGGCAAGTGGCAGAGCGTACCACCATCACACATCATCTGCATTTCAGACTGGTGAGGGTATCAGTCTCCATGCCGTTCAGTTATTCATCTTGCACTGCAGGAATACATATGTAATGCCCATGCTGCTGCTACAGAGCAGTGGCAAACGTTGCCTACCAGCTCTGTGCAATTTCCTGAAGTTAGGTAAATAAGCTCTGTCAGAATTATACATTTTAAACATTTCAACATCTTGCTGTTTTATTGTGCAAGATTGCTCCAGTGGTGCCAACAAATGTATTTTTTGCATTTACCTGATGTAATAGTCATGCAAAGTATTACTTTTGAAACTATACATCTTTTTGATCACACATGTTGGCAAGTATGGTAGCATACACAAATAATATCTCACCCACCTGACACACAAAAACTACTGCTTCTTGTGGCACCCCTCCGAACGGCACCAATTGTGTACCGTAGTTCAGCGCCAATTTCAAGCGCTTGCGAAATTGGAGGAGTGCCACAAGAATAACCATGCAAAGGCATAGTTAACGAGAGTGCCGGTTGCTAGGTCGGTTTCCAGCCCTTCCTAGCAACCAGCACCCATATTCCTAAAGTGGCGGAATCATTCCGACTTAAGAATATTGTGCCACCTTCAGAATAGGGTGCTAGCCCTTTTTACGACATTTTCGGCAATTACCACTCACTTGAGAATCAGACCCTGAATAGGAGTTATGGGAATATGTGTTTTGTAGAGTGGCAAGAAATAGGAGAGCAGTAGGAGAGCTTTGGGGTTTGGGGTGACAGTCTGAAGGAGGTTGACGGAAGAGATAGTGTCATTTCAGAGAGAAGGTTGGCAGTTAGAAGTGTCATCTAGAAAAGGGCACTGGAGATTGGAGGAAGTGAATCAAGGCAGCTAGAAGGATAATCCTGCTTGGAGGAGATGGGAGATGCCACCGAGGGGAGAAGAGTTGCTGGGAAGCAGAGGAGGTTGTCCATTAGAGAAAGGGCTAGAGTTGTTAGGAGGCTGTGGGTAATATGGGCACCATCTGGAAGAGACGAGGAGGTTGTAGGTGATATGGGTACCATCTGGAAGAGAGAAATTTGGTGAAATTACCAACGGTTGAAGGCAGATGGTTGAGGGGAGAGAAAAAAGGATTTGGTACCATCTGTAGAGAAAGAGAGTGCACAGATTGGAGGAAAGGATTTATCAGGAGGAAGGGACACAGGAAGGGGGAAGGAGAGTAAAGACATTACCATCTGTGGAAAAGTAGAAAGGTTGGAGGGGGAGATAAATCTACTATACCAGAGGAGGTGTGAGGAGAATAGGTGCCCCAGGCCTAATGGAGAGAGAGACCAGAGAGGTTCTGATGTTCTGTTCAGTTGAGGGCAGAAAGGTGGGAGGAGGTATGTGATGGTGCAAACTCACAGAGGGTCAGGGAGCATATGACAGGAAGGATCAGAAAGAAGGTATCCTAGGGACTAATACCCAAGAGAAGGGAGATGATCAGTGAGCAGGGAGCACCACAAGCAGAAGCTGTTACCATGGGATATTGTACCAGCGAGGAAGAATTTTATCCATTGCCTTGACCATCTATCAGGCTTTTTCAAGCTCAGTCTATACAATCTTACCTACCTACCTTCCACTCTCCCTCAGCTGCCTATTTCTGGCTCTGTCACAACCTTTGCTTCCTTCCACCATGTGACTCAAGAAGGGATCCTCAAACATGAGAGCCTCGTCAAAACCTCGTCAAAACAGTTTCACCCTTGCCCGGTGTCCACTATCAAAGAGAATATTCGGTATCTTGCTCCAGGTTTGACTGCCTTAAACATTAGTTCTCTCAACACAGGTAGCGTCCTACAGGCCTTAAAGAAAACTCAATTAACTCACTCTTGAAGAAGTCATCAGATGACCCAACAATTCTGACTAACTAAAACACTTTTTCCAGAACTAAAATATATCCTATGAACTTATTTTACCTGGACAATAAGATTTGTGCTAATACTGTTAGCTGTATTAGTATCGCCATTTACTTCACCTAAAAAACTTCTTGTGCACTTTTTCTACATTCTCTTTGTTAGATATTTACTTCTTCATGCATTTACTTCTTCTTACCTTTACTTTGTTTTCATCTTCACATTGTCAATGTGGCAATGGATCTGGTAAGGCTAACTGTAAGGTTAGGGTTGGGGTCAGGGGAAGGAGAAATAATATGAGCGAGAAAAGAAGTTGGGTTACAGGAGGGTCTCTGAAGTGAATGTTAGAAAAAGTGAAAGACAGAAGAAGTAAAGGTATGAAATAGGCAAATGTGACTAAGTGAATGTATGGCGAAGTGACTGCAGAAGAAGCAAAGACATACATCCACTGTATCCCCCAGATGGGTTTCTGAAACATTTCTATTAGTCCTGAGAAAAGGGGGTTGGTAATTGTCAAGGATCAAGGTTTCAAATGCTTAGGAGCTGCTGAACCCCATTGATCCCCCCCAGGGCATTCCGCCGCCAGGCACTTAGTTACACTCTAGATGAGGGGCACCCTGAAAGGAAAGGGAAAGTGGACAAAGTAACAAAGGACACAGGCTTGTCTTCTTTTTGCTGGCCCTGGGACCTACAGATGAGGAGAGAACGGTTGAACAAATCTCATTAATTATCTGTTTTCTAACCCCTTCCTCGCCTCCTTACCCACCCAGTTCCTGACTTTACCTGTTACAACTTTGTTGCTGCCTAGGGGATTCTCTTCTGCCATAAATGAAGCAGCTGAATTGCTTTGAAACCCTGGGGTCTTCTACTGTACTATTCTCCAGTAATTTTCTACTGCTTTTCTTTAAAATTGTCTTTTCCCTTCCAGGAGCCTGGAATGTCCCAAAATTAACTATTTACATTTCACATTAAACTGCTTGCTGAATAAACTTCCAAATCTCTAGCTCCTTACTTGGAGAAAGTTATTCCTGTTGACTCTTGGTTTTCATTCCATTTTACTAATTCGGTTGATATCTCGTGCTGGGGTAAATCTGCTTCTGCTCGCATACCATGTTTGCGTGAACAACTACATGCTTATCACAAAGCAGCCAGGCACTGCACTCCGGGTGACATGGCCTTGACACAAGCGACGGGCCCCTTGTGCAAGGGGAAACAAACTCTTGCTGCAACTCAATGCCTGTATAAGCACTCACCTGTTCCTACGACCTCTGTTTTGCTGACAGAGTAATCTCATGTCCTGCTCTGCCCACACACACAAGAGTAGAAGCTTTCCAATGAGGATGCGCCACAGATGAACTCCATGCTGTGCTGATTTCCCTTGCACCAGCTCATCACACAATGAATTAGTGCTCTGTTTGTTTTCCCCCAAGATTACTCTAAACAGGTAAAATTGAAGTAACCTCCTCGCACATTCAGATTTTCGCTGCTCGGATCCTTGTCACACAACCTCTCAAGATACCTTTTCTATGCTTTAAGTAAGACATTGTTTTCTTTCACATTCTCACACAAATGGCTGCACTCCCACTGTACCGTTTTGAAGTAAATCCTTCATCCAACAAATACTGAGCGATCTCTTGCTTGGAGTCCAGGCATGAGTACCACCAAAACATGTCCTGCTTGTCCAAAACATCAAATGAAAGGCAGTTATAGAACCCAGTTCTACTGACTGAGAATTCTGAATGCAGATGATTCCAGACTTTTCCCGCTATCTTGGATTGGTACTACCTGAAACTCGCGCATCTTTCAGTCAAGGAAATAAATATCCAACCAACACAGTACTTCACTAACAAATCCTAGACTGTTCCAAGGCAAAACATCCCCCCATCCTATGCACCACAGCATATCACCTGCAAGACCTCAGAGTACATCAGAGTATTTACAAGTTGCCACCACAGTTATTCTGAAATCCTTCCTTCCTCAAGAGAATCAAACCATCACCCTGTTCTCCATCTGTATGTCTCTTACTGTGGAATGGGGAGAGAGAATCATCATCACCCAAATTTATTTCCACACAAAACCATAAAAACACAAAATGCACAAAGTCAAGACAGAAAAACCGTTAAGACCCAAACAAGCTAAGGATATGAATAAAACAACATTACATATCCAAAAGTTGACACAAAACAAATCCATCTGAAATCATTTGAAAATCAGCTAAAAATGAAGTCATAGGTCCAGACTAACTTGTCAAACAATACATATGTCATAATGCAAAAAAGTGACCTTTTTGTCAAAATATATCAATTATTACAGAGGAATTTGCATTGTTCATTTGTATTTTTTGGTGATTTATAAGATGCCTGGTGTAATATGAGGCTGCCTCAAAGCACTCAAGATGAAAGAGGGAGGGTGAGGCAAGACAGTCACTGAGGGAAAGAATATGTAAGGCAAAGCGGGGGGCAGAGGGCGGGGAGCCTGGTCTCAGAAGAGAATATTACTAACAATTCATGGAGGGTAAAACGCAACTCCTGTTCTAAAAGCGCATTGACCAGACGGCTACACAAATACAGCCGATGGGAATGAGCTGCGACTATAGTACGCTGACTCGCATTCAGTTGTCTTTTTATAGTGCGCCTAATACCATACCAGAGTTTGGTTTATAAGCGCATATCTGGGATTTGAACCTCTGTTGCCCTGGATGGTCTTGCTTCCAAGACCAGCGCGTTGCCCCTGCGCTATCCTCCGTTACCAGAAGGCCTCCTCTGGGTGATCCAAGCATGCGCCCAGCCATCCAACTTGGCTTTTGTGAAGTGTGCAAGTACTCTGTTCACGACTCTAATGAACATACCTGTCGCTATTCGATAGCAAATGGAGGTTAAGAAAGAAATAGGAGTTGTACATTTTGTCAGGCTTGTCAAATTTAGCACCAGCATCCGTGGTTGGTAATGCATTGCCTGGCTTGAATGCCTGAGAAGTTTGGACTAAGGGCCTCACTATGAGTTTGTTGAATTTACATGGGTAAATCCCTCAAAACGTAATACCATTACTACCATTGGCAATGGGATTACCACCTCGTAACTGGCAGTAAATTCTCCAGATTCCGAGTTGGTGTTATTCCTCATTATGGAAACCCATGGGACTATACTAATTTGTTTTTTATATAGAACTTTAATCTAAAGCGTTTTACATAGGGCATATTTACATACATTAACATTATTACCCAATCAAAATTGGTACTCATTTATAATCCTTCGAAAGACGAAAGGCTAATTTGGCCTTGCTGGGATTGGAACCTGCAACATGCAGATGAAGCACCAATCACAAAAACAAGCATTTAACCCGCTGAGCCATCTTTCCGGCTTACCTGACTTCAATGGGGTTTGGAACATTTACAGTAGGCTTGAAATCCTTTATTTTTCTGGAGAAAAAAATACTCTAGGCAAGTGCTGGACGATTTTCCCCCAACGTGCATCATTGGTTGGAACATGAAAATGCAGTAATAATGGCAGTAGATCTGTTACCGCCGTCTGTTTACTGCAACGCCATGTTCGTAAGGAGGTCCTAGTAGTGTGTATTTGAATGAGTGTTTGTTAAAGCTACCTGGGGTCTCATTCCATCAGAATTTCTGCCAAGTTTCAATACTGATACTACCACTTGGTCCCTAGGATTTACCACGAAATTACAAGTTCTGCTTTTGGCAAGTCGCTTTCCAAGTCGCTGTTTGGCTGTGGAGGATTCCTGGGAAGGTGCCGAACTTTTCATCCAAGGACTTTAAGGACTCTCTCTCATCTGCCTTGTACGGCCTCAATAATGATTGGAATCAGCAAAATAATGGACAATATATCTTGCCTTGTAGCTTTATAGCTTTATATTTAGTATAATAATCCTGTTATCCTTACATTTAGATATGAGTACTGGAAGCCCCGCCCCATTACCCAGAAAGCATATTTAACGAGCAGCTGTGGGCTTTTGCACGCATACTTTTGGAAAGTCACTTTCCAAGTCGCTGTTTGGCTGTGGAGGATTCCTGGGAAGGTGTTGTACTTTTCATCCAAGGACTTTAAGGACTTTCCCTCATCTGCCTGGTACGACCTCAAGAATTAATGGAATCAGCAGAATAATGGACTATATATCTTGCCTTGTAGCTTTATAGCTTTATATTTAGTTGTAGTTGTATAATAATGTCGTTATCCTTACTTTTAGATATGAGTATTGGAAGCCCCGCCCCATTACCCACAAAGCATATTTAACGAGCAGCCACGCGCTTTTGCGTGCACGCTTTTGGCAAGTAGCTGTTTGGCTATTTGGCTGCTAGGACAGCAGGGTTGTTGGGTGAGTCTGCTTTATAACTTACTCGATGCCTTGCTTGGTATGTTACTTGGTATTGTAACACAGTGTAATAAGCGGTAGATTTATATAATTGACTGCCGATGTCTGTGAAGCGAGAACAGTTAGCTTCTACTTCTATTTTGCCAACACGCTAGATTCAGGTTAAAGGAATCTTGAGTTTTGGGTGAGTGCCTGGTTGTGCGTGTTACCTGAGCATTCAGTACCCCCATTGCTAGTTAGCTTTGTCGTGGTTATAATGTTGTAGGGTACTTGCAGGAAGTTGTATCGAGTATGATGGGTTGTTAGCCACATTTGGGCTACCAACTTGGTGTTGTTGCGTAAGTGGTGCGTACGTGTTGAGCTGTTGCTCAATCGCTGCCTTGTTCGTTATTGGTGACGGCACGAGATTGTGCTAGGCAAATCAAATGAATGCACACTTATACTGAATTGCTGAATTACTGAATAATGAACTGGTCATACAGAGTGGTGGAAAAAAAATACATAACAAGAGATCGCATGGGTGATTCTCAAGTAGAACTAAGTCCACATAAGGTACTACGTGGTAGAAGTATATGCCTTCCAAAGGTTATTACAAACTCTAAGGGCCTCATTATAAGGCTGGCGCTCCCGTAATGAAGGGGGCCGGTATGGGACCGCCCCCTTCATTACGGGAGCGGCGATTACGAGCTTCCCATCGCAGGACCCGGATCGCACACCTGCTAAAACCATGCGTGCATTCAGGGTCCCGCAAGGGAAAGTGGGAGGCAATAACGGACCAGACGTAATCTGCACGTTATTACCTCCCTCCCCATTCCCATTGAGCCCTATGCAGGCTCAAATGGGAATGGGGATGGGTTCCTGCAAGGAGGACTTACCAGGTCCTCCTATGTCGGAGTAATCCGGTAAATCCCCATTGCAGGAGCCCGGTTATGGAGCCCGGAACGGAGGCAGCCATGGAGCTAATAGCTTCATGGCTACCTCCATTCTCGTAATGAGGCCCTAAGTCTCCAGGTATACCTTGCAAACAGACTATTTTTCAAAAAGGTTACTCCCGCATGACCCTTCAAAGAATACTGATGCAAAGGATTTGGTGGTTGACCTGACAAAGGAATTAGGTTGTGTAAGTTCTAAATTATTAGATGATGTAATATGTGGTGTAACAATGCACCGTCCGAGTGACCTGAATAATATCATAGAGGAAATGACAAGTGACACCGCTGGTGACATCACAAGTGCTGTTACCGGTAGCAGCCCTCGTGTAATTCCGAGCAAACATCCATCCTTGGATGAGGGGTCCTCAACCACAATAATAAATGGTGCTGACAGCGCCATGTTACCACCCCCAGTCGAAGGAAAAATACATAGGGGCTGATTTCCCATTTGTGAAACAGGGATTTGCGGGCAGAATGGTGCACAAAGCCCGTTTTTCGGCGCACATAATTCCATGAATTAGCCCCATAGTGTTCAGGTTATGGTACACAATGGCGCTGAGAGTTCGAATCAGTCTGTAACAACCAATATTGACCTTCCTAGCTATGATCTGGAAGAACCTGATGTAGAATATCTAGGTAATATTATGGAGATGACATCTACTGAGGTTGTGTCTACTCCAAGAACAACAATGAAAAAAATCCCCATAATTAGGTGGGCTCTTTTCAGATGATTTGACTAACCCTGCTTGTAAATGTAAACAAATTTATGATCAGTGTGATACCTGGTCTGAAAATGTCGCATCTGATCATTTTCATTATTGTGATAATAATAATGATGAAGTTATGACCACGGCAGTACTTGATCCCAGTGAAAGTGTGAATGTAAGTGTTAATTACACCAGTCTGACATCAATTCACAATGCTTTTGAGAATTTGCTAACTACAGTAAGAGCCAAATGTGAGCGTTTGGAACACAAGATGGAAATTCAAACTTTGCTGTTACATAAAAATTTCAATTTGGGTCGTAAATCAGTTTGTGATTGTGGTACATGTACCACACCTACTAGACCTGTTGCTCCTGTAATAATAGACATAGGGCCTCATTCCGAGTATGGTGGTAGTCATGGCGCTATTTGCGCCATGACAACCTCCCATACCGGTACCGACTCTGACCTGGTTCAATGGGGACTTACCGGTGTAGTCCGACCTTTGCGGGACTGGTAAGTCCCATTGAAATAGGCAATCCCCATTCCATTTGAGCCCCCATTGGGCTGAATGCGAATGGGGAGGGAGCTAATAAAGGTACCACAATATGCAGTACCGTTCTTTGCTCCCCGGTCCCTTTGTGGCTCCCGCTAAGGGCGCTTGGTAAAACCAGGCGCCCATAGCGGGATCCGCTAAGGGACCTCGTAGTAGTGCGGTAAGGGATTACTTTCACCGGTCTCCTTAACGGTGCCCGGTATCCCTTACCATCCTACTCGGAATGAGGCCCAGAGACACTGACTCTACAAAAGTAATACATCTGAAATACACAAATAGGGCAAATAGGAGCTCTTCTCTAGTGAAACGTAAGCCCACATCTGTCAAGTAAGCGTTCATGTTTAGTAGTAGGACTAAACTTCGTAGATATACAAAGAATGCGAAGAAGGTAGTAAATATGCTGGTGATTGCTGAGGAAGCCCCTCACTTAGATCTGGCCCGGCCTTTATTGGAGTCTGAGTCAGCTTCCTTCAGGCTCACTGGCTCTAATACCGAAGACATTGTGGTGCAACAGCCCACTGTATTTTTGTCTATCACAGAAGGTACTCCTGTGTCGTCTAATGCACCGAGTTTGGGCACCGGTCCTTTGGATGTGTCTGCTGCCCCCCTTAAGACGCAAAGCACATTGAGTTATGGAATATTGACACATATAATACTGCAAACACTGCTGCAGTAAACAATAACAATGCTTCAGTTGATGAAAAACAGGTCAAAGCCTTGCAATTGAATCAAGTCTGTTAGGAGGCCAACCAGCCGCCGCTAAACAGAGCTGCTGTATTGTGTATCCTACATTCAATAGTTCCACTTAGAACCATTACATCAAGAGCAATAAATATTGTCAAACTAGGCGGAATTGGCAGCTGAGTATATCACAAATGTAAATTTTTTTCTGATACAACTTTGAATTATATAATGAAGTACGAAGTTGATATATTAAGATTAGGCTACACCTGCAACGTAGTGTCTATACCGACTACAAAATTGTGTCCACAGCAGATGCGTCATGTATGTCCACAGAATCTTAATATAGGGGCTGTACAAGAGGTACCGGTAGTGCCTGCGCATGAAGATGTGACCTCTAGTGAACAGAGTAGAGGTGCTAAGGTGAACCCAGTTAATAGGAATATGATTCCACCAGTTAACATGAGTAGGGACCTGGGGGATGTCACTCAAGACGTGTACAATAGTATTGGCAGTGGCTCCCATTGGATTTTAAGCCCCATTTCATACCTGGGCATCGATGATGTTGATCTGCTTTATACGTGGAACACTAGAGACATGCCCATCTGTTTGATGAGGAAGGACTCGTTTCTGTCTTGGATAAACTCTTAATAGTTGCGCTTCAGGAAACTTAGTTCTCTCATATTGTCCTATTTGATGGACGCAGTACCATACAGTAAGTAGCATCAAAGGAACAAAAAGGGAGTCCTTAGGGGGGCTTAATGATTACGGTCAGATCCCCTTGGATTGCAACTATGCTAAGTGAGTCTACTCCAAATGTCCTGGCCGCTATTCTGTCATATCAAAAGACAGTGATATTATTAGTAAACATATATGATCCTCCCAATATGTCCACTACAAAAGAAAATATAAGAGTTGTTGTCAATATCCTTCACCTGTATGGGATAAAATATCCAGTATGGACCGTTGGTGATTTTAATGCTAAAATTGCCGTAGTATCAACTGATGGTCTGCAATCTACTATGCATTTGTCTTTGCCCGCAAATACCTCTGAAATTAACAAACAAGGAAAATTGTGGTCCATAATACTGACTTTGCATAGTTTTATTAAGTTAAATGGTAGCACTCTGAGTGACACTAAAATGGCATTCATGACAGTGGATGAGTGATCAGCCTCCACTTTCGACTATGTATTTGTGAATGCCAAAGGTCTTCGCTATATATTAGATATGAGTATCGTTTGTAGAGATGAGAGCGACCATCTCCTGTTTTGTACTCTCATAGTCTCGCCAAAAGCGAGTAGTAATCCCCCCAACTATGACCAGAATGCCCAACTATATGTTAATGAGGGACACAATCGTATTCAGTGGCATATGGAAAATCTTGAATTAGCGAATATGGTGGTAAGAAAAACAGTACTCAAGTTTATATCAGAAGGGATGTCTGCTGATATTAATACCAGTAATCGGTTAATTCCACAGTTCACCGAGATGATGGTCGCCATCATTAACGACGTACAAAGGAGTCGGGTTTTATAAATCCACACTCGAAAGATCAAATAAGGCCATGTACAGTGGACAATATAAAGATAGGTCTATCACTAATGCAAAAAAGACCATGCGCAGTGAGATTGCTGTGGCTGTCTCTTACACCCACGTAGGGCTTGCTCCTGAGCTTGTCTCTGGCAATGTGAAAGCCATTAAGAATAGCTATAGACGCTGGCTAATAGAGCATCAGTTAATTAAGGAACACAACTAGAATATGGGATCTTATTCGTAGCACAAAGAAAAGAGATCTGTCCATAAACTGTATTTCGGAAGAAGCATGGAGTGCCCATATTACATCTACCTACTCTGGGCCGTAAAGAATGTAACACAGAGGTATTTCCATTAACAACAGATAGTTGGATCTGTAAAGCATACGTTTTGGATATCATTGTCATCATAGAACATCTTAACAACGCCCGCGCTGCAGGGCCAGATGGCATATGCAATAATCTGTTAAAATTAGCCCCAGAATTGTGGTCAACCACTCTCCATATGCTCTTTACTGAAATTGGTGTGATTGATAAAATCCCTAAAACATGGAGGATGAGTCACATTCTTACAGTTTATAAAAAGGGAGCATGGGATGATCCCTGGAATTTTAGAATGTTAGCTATGCTTGATATTCCCTCAAAGATTTTTACACAGATTCTGCTTATAGAACTGAATGAGTGGATATCCGTCAATGGAATTTAACCATCTAATCAGATCGGGTTTAGGCAATTATTCAGTACTACTCATAATCTTAATGTATTGACCTCTGCCATAGACTATGCTTGGAAAAGGACAGAGTCGAATGTGTATTGCGCATTTATAGATTTTTCAGCTACTTTCGACTCTGTCTTTAGGAATCGTCTGTGGCAGACTTTAAGTACATGGAATATCCCCTTGGGCCTTCGAAAAATGCTCATGCTCTTATATACTGATACTTCGGTATGCATTTGTTTGGGTGCTAAAGGTAAATTGTCTGCTGTGATACCAACAAGTTGCAGAGTTAAGCAGGGTTGCATTGTGGCAGCAACCCTGTTCAACTTATACCTGGCAGATATGCAACATGTCTTTATAATTCCGGCAGCCTTCCCTGTCAAGGTAGGCACCTCTTCTGTGGGGTGGCTAGCCTATGCTGAAGATTTGCTATTGTTGGATTATACCCCATCAGGCCTACAGAAGATGCTGGATGCATTGGCTGCATATTCTAATATAAATGGGCTTACAATAAACATTCGAAAAAGTAAAGTTATGGTCTTTCCTGTCAAAGAATCTCAAAGGAAAATGGTTTGGAAAATGAATAATGAGATTCTTGAGCAGGTCCACTATTATAAATATGTAAGCGTTGAGTGGGAAGAGGGGACATTCAAGCCCCCCACCCCCTTATTCCCATGCTTCCCGGGTGGGCCCAGTCATGCCTGCTTCAAGTCCAGGGCCCCGGACTTGAGGCACTCATGTGGGAGCACCTTAGGGAACCATCGCCCCTTTCGTACAAATACACCTATGATCACTGCCATATCCTGATACATTACATTATAAGGTTAAGTCAAGACTCCATTTTGTACCGCACAGACTCCATCTTGCAAATAGGCGAGAGGGTGTTCAGATCTCACCCCAACCTGCAACCATCTTTGGAAGCACACAGTCAGTGTAGCGCTTCCCCCGCCACCTCCTCCTTGCCGTCCGCATAACTGCCTGGTTCCCATGAGAAGGCAGGCAGCAGAAAAGCAACAAAATCTGCACTGTATCACTTGGCGTCTAAACTCCCTCTATTGACTCAAAGGCAGCTCAAGGGGAAGAGGCGAAGGCCAGGGCTATCTGTCTCCGTAAAACCTGCCCCACACCCTCTAGACCTGGGCCGCAGACACCTAATCCCTGTGTACCCCAGAGCAGAGTCAACAACACAAGAGACTTTTAAGGTGACAAATGTATCTTCCCTTTCTAACTCAAGTGCGTAAACAAAGGCCCTCTCCTCGTATTTGGAATACATGTAAACCCGTTGACACATTCAATGAGCCACGGAGCATAACAGTGTAAATACATATACGTAGGTATTAGAAGTTTTTATGATAGCTTGTTTTATTGAAATCAGAGTGTGTTTTGACTTATAACATTTAAATGCCAGCATGATTAGCGTGCAGTCCCGTAATGAGTAAACAAGCCAGAGACCTATGCGAACTCACACAATGCTACCTCACTGTTAATAAAGCAGAATGTACGTCTAGACATATAATTAGACAGAGTCATGTGAATTTTTGAACGAACTTAGTTATTCATGTTGTATTGATTGTGCGTCAGCCATCCCTTTCCTACCACCCCCTCATCCCTCTGTTATGGGATCGCCCAAAAGCATATGAAGTTTGAACAATGTCATAGGGTGTCCCTTTCAAGTACAGAAGTAGCTAAGTGCACATGAAGCAGTAACTTGTTTTATGTAAATGTAAATGACCCCCGCCATTTCTTAGTGATGGAAAACCGAAGATCTCAGTAGGAGGGCCTTAAGCCCATTCCAGAACACCCTGTCCAAGTACAGAGTTATGTTGTTTAGACACATGATCAGAAAGGCCTTAGAAGAAAAGATATGTCCACAGATGAAATGTGTTTCCTGAAATCCATTCGCAGTAACCATATACACCTGCCTCCCCCTGTCAATAATGAAGAAATGCCCCCAACCCGGTATCCAAATATGCTTATGTGTTTTTACATGAAAACAATATCCTTGGTAAGAGGCACGTAATTGGTGTCCAATATTGGAGAGTCATGCCTTGTTTTTCTATGTGCAACTTATTGCCAAACGAAATGATTAAATGTGCGACCGGATGGGAATGTGTGGCCACAAGGGCAAAATGTGACAGGGCCAGGATGAAATGTGTTCAGTCGTCGGAGGTTGGACAGATGAGCCCGGATTAACTTCTCACCCAGCACACCACATCATGATGTCAACTCACCACCCACCCATGGACCAATCAGCCATCGCCGACCATATAGCACCTATAGGTGCCTCCTCTTAGAGACCAATCCCAACTGTTCATGTGCCCGCTAGGCCTTCCCACAACTCGAAGACGATTTTTCTGTATAAAAGTAATTTGCAACATGGTTTCTGCAGAGCGCTCTCGGCGTGAGCAGAGTAGATTCTGTTTGCCCTAATTTTAGATAAAGCCTTTGACATCACTCTCACTTGGTCTTGGTCTTATTCCCTCCTGGAATGTACCTTCATTGACCCTGGTGCTAGTTCACTGGCAGGCCTGCAGGGGCCTCCCACTTTCATTGGTGACCCCGACGCGATTGCGTTCTTTCCCATCCTTCTGGCACGAGACGCCTCCCTGCTTTGACCCTGAGCACGCTCCCTCAAGAGCTACCCGCCAACGGCAACCGGTACACTTAGACGTGCGCACGCAGTGGGGCGAGCGGGTACGGGATCCCTCTTAACAAAACCCATACGTACCACTCGCCGGAGCCGGGCGTGGTCTTTGAGCGAGGATCAGCGACCTGCCGATCGGGTGCAGAGGGTCTCGGATCAAGACGGATACGTGAGTATTAAGTGCAAGTGATACTAAAGGCGCGGGTGGGAGTCAGATTAGGAAGGGTTGAGGGTGCAAAGAAAATAATTTGGGTAGCACCGCAAGAGTGTAAGGGTGAATTAGAGGGGGAGTGATAAGAGGTTCTGGAGTCCGGGGTCTTTTTCTATCTTTCCTACTACTCTCTTCCTATCACATATGGCCATTAAGACTGAAATGAAGTAAAAGGGATAAGAAGTTAACAGGGATCCAACTCCGTAGGGAGTAGAAGGCGGCGCCGCATAGTGCTATCTCGACTAGTACAGGATAGAGAGGTGTAAGAAGTTGAAGTGAAAAGGGAAAAATAAAAGAGATTAAAAGGGTCAGCAGGGAAACCCAGAGTATTAGGTAAAAATGCTTTTTTCCGACTTTTTTCGTGTCTCATTCTTTTCCTTGCCCTCCAAAGTGGGTGGATTGGTATAAGGGAGGGGAAGGGGTTAAGACTTGGTAACGCAACGAGGGAGTAGGTGAGAAGAACAGGACACTGGGAACGGTGGAAAGTGTCACGTTTGGGTCTATGTTTTTCGTTGTCTATGTAAACGTTAAATGTCTATCCCGTATGTGAAATGATTATTTTTGGTGTACAATGTGCAATGCAGATGTGTTGATTCAAAAGGGGAATTGCTTGGTTCTTAGTGCAGTGTGAAAATACTAAAAGGTAATTGAACAGTTGAGAATTGTAACCTAGAGTAAATTGAGTATACAAGCAACAAATAAATACACGTTAGGCCAACCAGGTAAGGTATCGTATCGTACGAGCGAGGTACAATGGGCGCAGAAACGCGCCTTGCTCATATTTGTAAGACACTACCAGTTTATGCTGACAAGATTAGAAAGTACCACAAGCATTGAATTTCAGAATTGAAGGGGGAGGGATTGCCCCACGTATGGCCAGAAGGGGGTCTTTTGATAAGGAAGTATTGGATATGGTCACCACTTGTTTGTTCATTAAGTACAAGGGAAAGCAGTTCCATAATAGGAGAGAGATATTGCCCCCAGGTAAAGACAGCGAGCAAAGTGCATCTCCCCTGACAACAGCTGGCAATGCAGGGCCGCCCACTCAAGATGAAAAGAACATAGAGGTAACGCGTGTTTATCACTTGGTGTCAAAACCAGAACTTGCTGAAGGGTACAGTAATCCTGTATATGTAGCATAGCCCACAGCCCCGCCTGTACATAAGCCATCCGCTACTGCGCCACCCCCATATGAGAGCCAAAGCATATCACGACCTTTGGACAACTCAACGGTCGATATCGGAAAACTAGCCCAAGATCTGGAATCATGCCTCACAATGGCCCGCACAGAACTGTCCCGTACAAGGGCGCTGGGGGGGGGGGGGGGAGGGACATCCACCCCACGGGCGAACCAAGATGACACTCCCCCACCAAGTACGGGGACAGGGGAAGATGTATGGAAAAAGGGAGAGATCTTGTTCCGAATTAATGATACCCCAACGCGAATAATAGAGATTAACACTGTAGAAAGCAGGCGGGAAGCAGAAGAAGGACGGGCACTATCAGAGAGAGAGGAGGAGGACTGGAGTTAAATAGAAGAACAGGAAGAGGACAGAAGGTTGGGGATCGCTACCGGGGGTGCATTGGTCACAGAAGGGTTGTCGCTGATAGAGGAATGGACAGGGAGGCTGAGAAACAGGACAGGGCGTATGGCGGTGGTCGGAAAGAAAGGGAAGAAGGTGAGTATGAAGTATGGGGGAAATTACAGCTGCATCTGATACACCGGGGGGCGGGGAGGCCAAATTACATACCATGGGCCCAAATGGACAAGGCCAACCTGCTCAAGCAGTTACCCCCACTCTCTGGAGGCGCCAGCAAGTGGATATACGCATTCGAAAAACACACGGCAGGGGTGCCCTTGGCAGTGGGGGGGGTTAAGAGCCTGCTTGTGTCTGCTGTGGGAGATCAGGCTAATAGGGTATGGGCGAAGGCGGGGTTCCCAGGAATAACGCTAGATTGTGACCGCCAGGATGGGGCCTCGTTTAACACAGTGCAAGCATGCATGTGGGATGCGCTGAGGGAAACATTCCCAGACACCCCTGATTTACAGTCAGTGATGCAATGTACCATGAATGATGAGGAAGATGGGATGTCCTTCATCCTTCGGGTGCAGGACATGTGGAGGGCGGAAACAGGTACGGCCTGGGATCAATCCACGTCCCTGTTTTACTTCATTATTAAAAGAGGGCTCCCAAAGGAAGTGCAGAAGGCTCTTGATAAAATAGCTGGGATAGAAGCCAAGGGGTGGCCTGAAATTCAAAGCATTATAGTGCACCACTGCAAAAGGATCAAATAAAAAGAGAAAGCAGACAAAGCTAAATTAGTACAGAATATGTTACTGAAGGTCAGTGCAGCAGTAGTCACCAGCGCGGCAGGATGGGAGCGGGAGGAAGAAGACGGGCAGACAGGAGTCCCAATGCCGATGGTGACCAACTGGACAGTTAATGGTCAGGAACCATGGGTGGAGGAGAATGGATACGAGGGGCAACAGTGGCAGTCGAGGGGTGGGCCAGGAAACAGAGGGGGATTTAGAGGGTCCAGATGAGGCGGTGCAGGGTATGGAGGGCTGCAAGGGGGAATGCAAGGACAATGTTGGCAGTGCGGGAGGTGGGGCCATTTTATGCGAGTGTCGAAGTAAGCCAAGTAACTCATACGCCAGCGGACATCCTCACCCAGAAAGCCCTTATGGGCTGCCGATGGGTAGTGGGCGGAGAGACAGTCAGCCTGACCACAGGCACACTGGTGACCACCCCATTCCTCAGCAGAACTCGCCTACACACCCCCAGTGCCACAACCACGCCGTCCACATGCACAATCAAACTTATGCCACTACCGCCAATGGGGCCCCAGCAGCACCATGCAGAGGAACCGCCGTAGTAACAGGGAATGTTTTTGATGTAGATGAACTCCCGTGGCACTCAGCATAGGACAGCCCACAGAGAGCGTTTGCGTGTCCAGTACTATTGGTAACCCGCGATGCAGCAGAGGAACCACTCGTAGGGGCAGCGATAGGAAACAAGAAATTTATTTTCATGGTGGATTGGGGAGTGGAAAAATCATGCCTTAAGGAAGGCAGGTTTCCGCTTTCAAATTGGACCTTGGAGACGCAGGGGTTCTCTGGGGCGGTGATTGAGGTTCCATACACAGAAGAACTAGACATAACAGTAGGAGGGAAGACTGTACGGGCCCCTCACTTTTATTACGAGTAATCGCCCATTAACTTGCTGGGAAGGGACCTTCTTAGTAAACTCAATATGTCCATCTCATTTAGAGAGAGAGGAATAGTATGCTCCACACCTGGCATATGCACGATATGGACAATGCTATTAATACACACTCAAGCAGGCCTCCCGCAAACATGAGGCATATCTGTGAATCCTGACATGTTTATACAGGGGCTAAGAATACTAACACGAGTGGTGCCAGAACTAAAAAACAACAAATGGAGAGTGCCCTCTGAATTCAGATTTTGCCCCGTGGCAGATCCAGAAATAGTGCCAGGGTCCATCGTGCCCCTGGACATACACGCTGTGCAAGTATCAGCGCACAGGATAGCAGTGATTGCAATGGACATGCAGGGGTGTCAGTGGAGAACAGTACTGTGCATTGACGCCAATATGGCCCTGCAAGACTTACCTGATGAAGAACTTTTTAGTGACACAGAAGACACAGGGGAAATAGTAATGGAAATTGCAATCCCTTGTGAAATAATGATCCAAAGGCGAGAAGTACAGTTACCCCTTGTAGCCATGATCAGAGCTCCACCAGTTTATTTTGAGAAAGATATGTCTCTAGTACCTCAACAGCTCTGGACAACAGGCCCACATGACGTAGGGCTGCTACACGAAGTAACACCAGTAAAGATTAAGCTCAAACCTGGAGCCATTTTACCCGGAATAAAACAATAACCTATATCCACGGAAGCAGAGGAAGGAATAAAATATACAATTTATGCAATAATAGTGCAGGGCATAATAGTACCTTCTATCTCACCTTGTAACACCTGTATTTACCCGATTAAGAAAGCTAAGGGAGGAGCATGGAGGATGATCCAAGATTTACACCCCCTCAATGATGTGGTACAGAAGGAATTTCCTCTAGTTCCAAATCCTGCCTCAATACTATGCAGCATTCCAACAGAAGCCACCCACTTCACGGTGGTAGATTTGAAGAATTCATTCTTTTCGATACCACTCGATCTGGGGTTGTGGTATTTGACAGCATTCACCCTAGTGGGAAAAGGTATGAACATTGTCGGTTGCTCCAAGGATATTGTGAGAACCCAGCATATTCAACAGGATATTGCACGAAGACCTCGGGAACATGTGCACGGCAAGCCCAATAATTCAGTACGTAGACGATTTGTTGGTCTGCGGAAAGAATGAGAGCGGGCACAGAAAAGACTCAATCACCCTCCTGACACACTTGGCCCAAAAGGGGTACAAGGTAGACAGACAGAAGTTGTAGTACTGCCTAACTAAAGTATTGTATTTGGGCCAATTGATCTCAAGAGATGGTAAAAGAATTATACCAGACAGAGCAGCAGAAATAAAAACAGTTAAAGAGCCCGGCACATTGAAGGAGATGCAGAAATTTCTTGGCATGTGTAATTACTGCTGGGCATGGATATGAGACTATGTGTCATACACAAAGCCCCTGTTACAGGCCCTTAAAGAGGCACAAAGGGAGAACACTAAACTGAAATGGACACAAGAAATGTGCACAGCTTTCAATACACTTAAAGAACTGATATCCACTGCACTAGTTCTTGCGACCCCAAATTACGAACAGGAATTTTATCTCTTTTCACATTGCAATGGCTCACTCATGACTGCCGTGCTGACACAAAAGATGTCACTGGGCCACAAACCCCTGACATTTTATAGTGGAACACTCGACGCAGTGATGCAAGGACACTTTGCGTGCGAACAGGCTCTCGCAGCCACTACATTCGCAATAGAAAAAAGTTCCACTATCGTAATGGGATGCTCCGTCACTCTGTACGTAGAACATTCCCTGTTTGCCATACTCGAAAGGTCAAAAAGCACACTGATGATACAAAAGGCCACAGCCTACGAACTGATTATTTCCAGCCCCAACATCCACATAGTGCAGTGTAAAAGTGTAAATCCAGCCACGTTCATCACAGAGGCATGCACCGTAGAGGATATGCAACAACATGATTGCACCATGTATAAGGGGAGCGGCGAAGACACTCAACAGGCACACAAAACTGCATTAACAGAAGGAGAAGTTTACTTTGTTGATGGGTCTGCCTCCATAGACTATGGGACGGGAGAAAAGTATGTAGGAGCAACAGTAGTGCGGGTGGATGGATGGAGGATGGGGAGTTCGAGATGATTGTGCAAAAGAGGTTGCCCCCACATTTTTCGGCTTAAGCCGCAGAATTAGTAGCGTTGATAGAAACACTACACGCAGCAAAGGGATACATGGTAACTGTGTACACAGACTCAGCATACATGACAACCACAGTGTACGGGGCTGGCCCGGTGGGGTAGAAGGGGATTCAGGAGAGCTGATGGGTCACCAGTATAACATGCAGCATTATTAAGCGATCTGATCGACGCCCTAAAAGAGCCCACACTTGTTGCGGTTGTGAAATGTCAGGCCCACACTCGAGGTGATGACATCATCTCATTAGGGAATGCCGCAGCGGACGCTGCTGCCAAAGAGGCCTCCTACCTACCCAAGAGCCCAACAGGTGAGTACATATTAGAGAAGGCAATAGAAGCGGAACAGCCGGAGAGCTTCAATGCACTACCAGTTTCCCAAATCATTGAACTCCAGCACGATGCACCAGGTGAGGAAAAGGAATTATGGGTGAAGCGAGGGTGTAGTCAGTCCCCAACTGACCTACTCTGGAGACAAAACATCACCGGCAAAGTGGTAATGCTAACCAAATTGCTAGAGGTAGCATTTAAGCAGTTGCACTTCCCAGCCCACAACGCCAAACAGCAAATCATTGCAGAGATTCAGGAAAACTGGTTTGCCCCCGGATTACAGGAACATGTCACAAAGCTGATAGTAGAATGCGTCACGTGTCAGACCTATAATTATGGCATGACACTACGTACACTCAGAGGACCACTACCAAAACAAGAAGGGCCCTTTAGAGAACTACACATAGACTACGCCGACATGGGAGAACAGTGTAATAGAGCCAGATACTTGATCGTTATTGTGGGCTCATTCTCCTGGTGGGTGGAAGCAGGACCATGTGCCCACCCAGACGCACAATGTGCGGCTAGATTCCTAGTGAGGGAGGTATTCCTTCGCTGGTGTATTCGTGATGTCATCCGTTCCGACAACAGAACACATTTTGTGAATGACATGTTCAAGCACATTACAGCGATGTTAGGCATAACACACACGCTCTGCACGATTTATCATTCGCAATCGAATGGCGTTGTAGAAAAAATGAAGGGATTGCTCAAGAGTAGATTGTCTAAACTGTGCCACACTCTCAAGAAGAACTGAGTGTATTGTTTACCCCTAGCGCTTGTTTGAAATGAGGATCAACCCGGTAAGGACCACCACCTGTCACCACACGAAATTGTAACAGGTCGGAGAATGCACACAGCTCACTCACCCCTGTGCAGGCAGTCAGACGCCCATCAAAGCGCCACAGTCCTTGGCGAGGAGTTCCATGAGTATCTCAGAAACTTGACAAAAGTGGCACATGCGATAGCAAAACCAATAGCACCACCCTACACGCATGACACGCCGACGAACACAGCAGCACCTATAACAGAAAACGCAGATTGCCAGCTGATGACAGGTGACATGGTTTATGTCAGGAGTTTTGTAAGGAGATGGAACGCACCCAGGTTCAATGGCCCATATATGGTAATATTCTGCACACCCACAGCTGTCAAGGTAGAGGGGTTGCGCTACTGGGTGCACTTGACAGATGTGCGCAGGGCCTGCAGGAATGTAGATGATCGAAATACCCAAGAAGGTGTGGAGGAAGGTGACACTCAAACGCAATAAGGGGACCGGGTGAGACGTTGGTATCCCATTGAATGCTTGACAAACGCTAGTTAGGGTAAGAGATGTAAATAAACGTGTAAATATGGCAGCAATATGTGTAATCACAAAACATGAGAAAACTAACGAAAATTACTGCATTTCATGATTCAAGGTATGGTGTACAATAACGATGTGTGAGTAACGTCTTCTTCTCTCCAACAGTGAAGTGATACAAGCATGACACATGCCTCCTTCCCTCTCTCCTCCCCAAACGTATGATGTGGGAGTAGTGATGGATGGACGTGGCCAGAAATATGAATAATACAAATTATAAGCAGAAACGACGAGAAAAGTTAAAATGACAAAACGATAATGATGAGAGTTTAAAATAGCGATTGATGGTTAAACAATGTAATGTATATACTACCATGCATGATTAACAAGTGCTTATGTTTCATTTATTAGGAAACTCATCAGGCATGGATAAGTCTCCGAACACAGTGAGCAATAGTGTAGAAAGGGATAGAAGGAAGAGAGAGTCATATCCCAGCTATTTGTATGAGTGCATGTTATTTTTGTGTGCTTTGGTGTTCTTTACGTGTTATTTGGCCTGTTTTTGTACTGGGCCATAGTGTATATTTCTATTGATGTTGGTAAAGGAAGTGCCGGCATGAAGACAAGAGAGAGAGGAACCCACCTGATTTGGGATGCGGCAAGGCTAATATGGGGTTATTGGTCCCCAGAAAATAACCTGAACATTACAAACAATGCCACTGAGATGCACAATACAACATCACCACCGACAATGAAAAATGCACATTTCATTGTATACACAATGAATGACAAGACACACTCAGAACTAACGTGGGTGTTAAACCATCCATATCCCACCACTATGGCAATAGAAGAAATAAGCGGACACCGTGGCTCAACTATTAAAGAGCGGTATGATAAAGGGAGAACAATGCATAGAGATAATGTCAACTTCCACATTGTTGTGAAGAGTAAGCAAAGGGGGGCGGAAGGGAAGAGATTGGAGAGGAAAAGAAGGGAAACGGAGGCAGACGGGGAGGGGGAAGAATACAACTTTGATTTAGATACTGTTGATTATCCCCAACACCACCATCAAGCAAGTAGATGGTATGCCGATATGAGCCATACGGCACAGCAGGCCACTAATGAGAGCTGCTACATCTACTCCCTTATTCCCCAAGCCTCAGGTACTCCCAAAGGGTTGTTGCCACAAGAAATACCAGTTGCATAGGCCCAATGTCTTGTACATCTTACGCTGTGTTGAATCAAAAATACTTTTCAAGCACACACATTGTCTTTTGAACTGCTACAAAACGATCGAACATGCTACTCCCGGCCGCAAGCAGTAGTCTGCGTAAAGGAACCTTTCCTGGTAATTAAAGGCATTGTTGCATGCTGACAACAAGTGGCAGAAGGAGGAGGTCCTGTGCAAAGCAGAAGCACTCCGGGGCCTCTCAGGGGACAAACTCGCATGGGTACAGAGAACATGCACCCCCACATGGACTAAACATATAAGCATACTAACATGGGTTAGCACCATCGAAAAGCCCTTCAAGCTACAGAAGAACATCTCGTATGAACTGTGCTTCAATTGCGAAGGGAAAAAGGACATGGGGAGAAACAAAAATGCAGTAATTTGCTTATAAGCAGCATGGCTAACCTGCATCTTCCGCAGTACTGGAAAGGTATGTGCTCCATGGCAACACTGTACTCCGCACGAATGGTGATCCCAGAGAGCCACATCAACGGGAAACGTTAAACGCCTATAAATGTAGGAGCACCTTCCCCAACACCGTTCGAGAGAGGGCCTGCAGATGTCCTGAATGAAGGAGAGGAGCAAGGCACATTCAGGAGGAGGAGAAGGTCATCCAATTATTGTTCTGATCTTGATGGTCATGCAGATTATTGAACCTCCGTCCCCAAGTACCGCACAGACAGAAAGGATACACTGTCTGTGCAATCTTTGAGGCCACAGGTGTGTTGAGCCGTCAATCAGGTAGCAGGAACGCCGGAAGGACCCCTGACCGCTGCAAGGCAATGGTTAATGGTTAAACAGGAGCAGTGCAATTGATAAGGGTAACGGGTAACAATCAGTATTAACAAGGCTTACCCAGGAGTGTTGCAAGTAGGGTCCTAAATGTGGTAAGAGCCACAGATTGTTGATGGTGGTGAAATAGGCGTTCTGCACGGCTCGAAGGTGAGACACACCTGGGTCTGATGTAGATGGACTAGCAAGGCAAGAAGGTCAAAACCAAGTTCCAAGATTCTAGGTTCAGAGAGGATAATCCAAAGGCAGTCCAAGAGAGTTCCAAAGTCAAGGAGCCGGGGAAACAAGGCGGAATCCAAGAAACAGAAATCCGAGGGGCAGGCAAGACAAATCCGAAGAACAGTCCGAGGTCCCAAAATCCGTGATCAGAAACAGGTAAACAAAAGCGCTACACAATCCTCAAGAGATCAGCTGTGAAGCGCTGTACCCACGTTGCCAAGATGCTTTTAAACTGATTAAGTAACCACGTGATGTGTCTCATGGACGTGTGAGACGTGACGTGATCACGTGGTCACGGGATGCTGGATGTTCGTTGCCGTGGGAGTCTCCGTGGGCGTGACCAGCCGTGAGCGCGCCTCCATGGTAACTGCCAGCGAAACAAAGGACGGTAGACGCCGGGGCTACAGGCTGGTGTCCTCCTACGCCAGGCAAACTGCTGGTTCTTTCTATGTGCAAGGACTGCTCTTGTTGTTAGGTGTGGTGTGGGGCGTGTGGTTGTGCGGTTCTTAATGGGGCGAGCAACGGGAGACGTGACAATTATATCTCCACAAAGTCATTCGAACTCTTGGCCGTGATCCCAGACAAGTACAGACTATTCAGCTCAGTGGAGACATTCTTTGCATCACTCGTTCCGAGCATCCAGGCAAGAGCAAATGCCAAGTGGTTGCAGATTACAAGATGGGAGCTCATTCAGCTGGCCAACAACACTGAAGAAGGATTTAATGTCATCAAGGTGGAACTGCGGGCCTTGCGATTGATGACAATGCAGAATCGATATCTGCTGGACTTATTGACTGCAATCGATGGAGGTGTTTGCCGAAAAATCGGGAGTGCATGTTGCACATTTGTACCCTGTGCCGACGCGGAGAATGGTTCCCTGTCACACGTAATTGCCGCAGTACACGACATCAGTGAGCAGATGAAGAGCGAAGGAGGAACTGAGCCCAGCGCCTGGTTCGACAACCTATTCTCCTGGGTGCCTACATGGCTTGGAATGACTGTAAAAGTATTCATGCCTTTCATCGTTATTCTACTCCTAATATTTTGTATGTGCCAATTAGGATTTCGATGCTGTGAAAATGCAATACCAACCGGCGCGCTGATAATGGTGACAATGGGACGTGCAAATGGTGTGGCACAAATAAAACACGAGGCAGAAATGCAAAAGGGGGATGCCCCGGGTCCCAAATACAGAATGACAGCAGTATACAACACAGGGCACATAGTTGATAGCTTATACCACACAACCATAAAAGAACCCCGCGAGTTATGCTTGTATGAGGAGGTATGGGTAGATTTAGAAGGGGATGGAGGGTGTATGTATTTAAGCTGCACCCCAGACGAGTATGCTAGACGCGGACATAGCCTCCATGCAGTATGTAGAGCATGGATGCCAATAAAAGGAACACCGGTGTGGGTTGAAGCAGTGGCAGAGGAGGAAGAACGCAAGAGGTTGGGACAGTTGCAGTATTCATTACTTAAGTAATGAAAGGGGGAAATGAGTGGGAGGAGGGGACATTCAAGCCCCTCCCTTATTCCCATGCTTATACTGAGGATTTGCTATTTTTGGATTATCCCCCATCAGGCCTACAGAAGATGCTGGATGCATTGGCTGCATATTCTAATATAAATGGGCTTACAATAAACATTGGAAAAAGTAAAGTTATGGTCTTTCCTGTCAAAGAATCTCAAAGGAAAATGGTTTGGAAAATGAATAATCAGATTCTTGAACAGGTCCACTATTATAAATATGTAGGCGTTGAGTGGGAGGAGGGGACATTCAAGCCCCCCGCCCCCTTATTCCCATGCTTCACGGGTGGGCCCAGTCATGCCTGCTTCAAGTCCAGGGCCCCGGACTTCAGGCACTCATGTGGGAACACCTCAGGGAACCATCCCCCCTTTCGTACAAATACACCTATGATCACTGCCACATCCTTATACATTACATTATAATGTTAAGTCAAGACTCCATTTTGTACCGCACAGACTCCATCTTTCAAATAGGCGCGAGGGTGTTCAGCTCTCACCCCAACCTGCAATCATCTTTGGAAGCACACCGTCAGTGTAGCGCTTCCCCCGCCACCTCCTCTTTGCCGTCCGCATAACTGCCTGGTTCCCATGAGAAGGCTGGCAGCAGAAAAGCAACAAAATCTGCACTGTATCACTTGCCGTCTAAACTCCCTCTATTGACTCAAAGGCAGCTCAAGGGGAAGAGGCGAAGGCCAGGGCTATCTGTCTCCGTAAAACCTGCCCCACACCCTCTAGACCTGGGCCGCAGACACCTAATCCCTGTGTACCCCAGAGCAGAGTCAACAACACGAGAGACTTTTAAGGTGACAAATGTATCTTCCCTTTCTAACTCAAGTGCGTAAACAAAGGCCCTCTCCTCGTATTTGGAATACATGTAAACCCGTTGACACCTTCAATGAACCACTGAGCATAACAGTGTAAATACATATACGTAGGTATTAGAAGTTTTTATGATAGCTTGTTCTATTGAAATCAGAGTGTGTTTTGACTTATAACATTTAAATGCCAGCACGATTAACATGCAGTCCCGTAATGAGTAAACAAGCCAGAGACCTATGCGAACTCACACAATGCTACCTCGCTGTTAATAAAGCAGAATGTACGTCTAGACATATCATTAGACAGAGTCATGTGAATTGTTGATCAAACTTAGTTATTCATGTAGTATTGATTGTGCGTCAGCCATCCCTTTCCTACCACACCTTCGTCCCTGTGTTATGGGATTGCCCAAAAGCATATGAAGTTTGAAAAGTGTCATAGGGTGTCCCTTTCAAGTACAGAAGTAGCAAAGTGCACATGAAGCAGTAACTTGTTATATGTAAATGTAAATGACCGCCGCCATTTCTTAGTGATGCGAAACCGAAGACCTCAGTAGGAGGGCCTTAAGCCGATTCCAGAACACCCTGTCCAAGTGCAGAGTTATGTTGTTTAGACACATGATCAGAAAGGCCCTCAAAGAAAAGATATGTCCACAGATGAAATGTGTTTCCTGAAATCCATTCACAGTAACCATATACCCTTGCCTCCCCCTGTCAATAATGAAGAAATGCCCCCAACCCGGCATCCAAATATGCTAATGTGTTTTTACATGAAAACAATATCCTTGGTAAGAGGCACGGAATTGGTGTCCAATATTGGAGAGTCATGCCTTGTTTTTCTATGTGCAACTTATTGCCAAACGAAATGATTAAATGTGCGACCGGATGGGAATGTGTGGCCACAAGGGCAAAATGTGACAGGGCCAGGATGAAATGTGTCCAGTCGTCGGAGGTTGTACAGATGAGCCCGGATGAACTTCTGACCCAGCACACCACTTCATGATGTCAACTCACCACCCTCCCATGGACCAATCAGCCATCGCCGACCATATAGCACCTATAGGTGCCTCCTCTTAGTGACCAATCCCAACTGTTCATGTGCCCCCTAGGCCTTCCCACAACTCGATGACGATTTTTCTGTATAAAATTAATTTGCGACAGGGTTTCTGCAGAGCGTTCTCAGCATGAGCAGAGTAGGTTCTGTTTGCCCTAATTTTAGGTAAAGCCTTTGACATCACTCTCACTTGGTCTTGGTCTTATTCCCTCCTGGGATGTACCTTCATTGACTCTGGTGGTAGTTCACTGGTAGGCCTGCGGGGGCCTCCCACCTTCAGCCTGCAAAGGCAGCGGGCGCCCCTCTCTCGATAGAACAAGGCTTGATAACTTGTTCAGTGATTATTAACCACTTGAGAGCTCGCAGCCACTTTCACAGATGGGAAATATCCATTTGCATATCAGTCTTTGTCCTGCCTCCCACCTTCAGCGTCATAGTGGACGATAAATTTAGATGGGACAGGCAATGGACATCGATAAAAGAAAGATGTCTTATGTCAGCCAATGCTATCAGCGTTTTCATTGGTAGGAACGTGGGTTATTCTGCCTATGCAGTCCTTATGGTGTATACTACAAAAATTGCTTCTATACTCGATTGAAATATGGGGTCATAAATAGCTAGCGTGTTTAATAAAGTTTGAAGCCATGTTACTTCGTAAGTTTATACGGCTACCCAAAAACATATCAGTTCAATTCCTATGGGCTTCATTACAACGAAGGCGGTAGGGGGTTAACGGCGCCGGTAGAGTTGCCGGTCCCGTTAACCCCCTACCGCCTCATTACGAGGTCTCCTCGCGGGACCCGCTAAGGATGCCTGGCAAAACCAGGCATCCTTAGCGGGTCCCGCGAGGAGACCAGGATGCAAACAACTGGCCCGTCATTAACGGGCCCGTTGCTTGCATCCTCCCCATTCCCATTGAGCCCTATGCGGGCTCAATGGGAATGGGGATGTACCTGGTCCGGGTTCCCTGAATGGGGAAATAGCGGGCCCTCCAAGGTCGAAATGGCCCGATATTTCCCCATTCAGGGAACCCGGTAACGGGAATGGGGGTAGCCATGCCGCAAATTCCAACATGGTTACCTCCAATGTCGTAATGAGGCCCTATATCTTGAATCAGAACATATTAGTATATCGGTTATGTGCTACGATAATTTAATGAGTTTAGATAATGCACCAATTGTTGTAACACGTGTGCAGGCTTTTCTAATAACAGATGGCTGTTCATCGATGGGTATGATTGGAATGATTTAGGGCCTCGTTACATGGATGGCGTTAGGGATTTACCGGTACCGGTAAAATACTGGTACCGGTAAATCCCTACCGCCTTACTACGAGGTCCCTTTGCGGGTTGGGGGATTTAACGCCTGCTTTTTGCAGGCGTTAAAATCCAACCCGCTAAGGGACCTCGGAGCTAATTACGGCACCGCAAAATTGCGGTGCCGTAATTAGCGCCTTCCCCATTCCCATATAGCCCTATGGGGCAGAAATGGGAATGGGGAAGGGCAATGGCGGAAGGGGGATTTACCGCCCCTCCAACCTTGGAATGGGACGGTAAATCCCCTTTCCGCCAAGGCGGTGCCGGTATTTTACCGGCATGAGCCATGACGCTAATAGCACCATGGCTCACCGCCTACCGTGTAATGAGGCCCTTAATCTTTGTATGACAAATGGGCTGTAGGCTTTGTCCATTCTACAGAATACAGCGCTCATGGTCAGTTTAAGGGATGGCTCCATAAGAAGTTTGTAACAATTAGTTATGAACGCCACATTGTTGAGTTGGCCACGAAAACACACAGTGGGCCCCTTTGTCCATACAGGATGGCACGTGAATCCAGGCCTAACTACATTATGGCTTATCCGAGCCCCCAGACATTTAGATTTTATCTTATGATGAAATGTAATAATTGTGAAGCTCTTGAAAAAAAGGGGGCACGGATGGGTCTGTGTCACACTATGCAAATGTGTCGTCTGTGTGGTTGTGAGGTAACAGAGTCCTTACTTGTTGGTATATTCTGACTGCCTTTCTGAACTGTGTATTAAGTTTCTGAAATCTTATGACAACTCGAGTGATATCTGCAATAGCTCCAATTTGTAGCACAATTTTATGAAAAGTGATGATAGTAATCTTATGTATTTTATGGTGTCAATTTATTTGCGGATTGTTGATATTCTAAACTGTTTTTAGTTATTGGTGATTTTTTAAATAGATAATGCCTGTGTTCTTACTGTGTTTTAAATTATTTTATCATTTGTATTTATTTGGATATCATGAATGTTATGTATTTATATTGTATATACACACTCTATTGGCTATAAGTATATTAAATAAACTAAACTAAACTAAAACATTTTAAACATTACAAGTTGAGGCATGGCAGTGTTAGTCCCTATTCATGTGATGGAGAATATAGGACTGCATGGAGGATTTGGTGAAATTACCAGTGGTAATAATTCCGCCTGTGGTCATTTCATCAGTTTTTGGCACGGTGGTTGATTTTGTGGATTCTACCACCAAAAAAAAGCAGCTGTAACAGAATTACTATAACATATTATTGGACTTGCTGTCAAACTCGCAATGAGGCGGCTAGATTTGAATTGACATGTTACTTGGAAAAAATCTGATACTTGGAAAATGCAGAAATAGTATGTAATGATTATGTCTGTTTGTTTTTCTTTTCTATAGATCAAAATCTTGCAGGACTATAACGTTTGACCAGTTCAAGGAATGTTTAAGGGTACTCTCTGGCAAACGTTTTAAAGACAAGAACAACGAGGACGCCGTTCATGAGATCTACCAACTAGTAGAAGGGAAAGCACCAATCATTGCTGGAGTAACGGTACTATTTCACATTATTATAACACTAACCACCATCTGCTGGCCTAGGTGGAGCATTATTGTAATTGTAATTGGTTATTTATAACATGCTTAATACCCAGAGGTTTCTAAGCGCGGACCCGGGGATTGAACCTGTGGTCTTGCTTCCAAGGCAAGTGCGTTTCCCTGAGCTATCCTCCCGAGATATTATGCAACACACACCCTTCTCCTGAATTGCTGCTGCACTAAGTAAACCAACACATGCTTAGGCGCCATGAGAAGAAACCTACCTATTCAAAATGTAGATACAGTTTGCTCTGGCTTGTTCCCATTTCCAAAGGTGGAGGTATGGTCATACGCTAGTGGTGGGAGTCGATACTGCTGATAAAGCCAAAGCTTTGCCAGCCTTTTAGTGTGCCTGCTTATCATAGGCACGTAGCCAGTCCCACCTACATCTACCGTGCTCAATGTTCCCTAATTTCCCCCTGCAATTTGTGCTCCCAGATGGAGCTTTTCAAGAGTTCCAGTTCATTTCTCTGCATATTTATTTATTTAATTGTTTTTTTATAACGCGACTACTACCGTACCGAAGTCCGGTTTCTAAGCGGCTGCACCCTCTCCAACATCTAGTGTCTACCCCTGTGACCATCTTCGATAGCCGTACTGGGTCCCATTGCCATCAATACAAAAATGTGATGCCATGAAAGCTTATACTGGCACGCTATTGACGTTCTGTGAGCATTCCTACTCAACATCCAAATCTACCCCCATATCCTTCTCCCATCTCCTCTCGTGCATGTCTATGTCTCCTCCCAGTGCAGACAGTAGAGTCTGATAAAATGTTGAAATCAGTCCCCTCATAGATACCTCAGTGCTCAACACAACCTTGTTGGCTGTCAACCCCCTATATAGAGCCTCCTTCCTTCTCCTGGACATCAAAGCCCCTTTGAGCTGCAGGTATTTGAACACTGGCAGTGTCCCTATGCCCATACACTCCTCCAGCACCGCTATATCCACAAACTCATCTCCCATCACCACCTGTTCACTCTCTCCAACCCTGCCTCATACCAATCCTGAAACCTGGCATGATCTGAAATGCAATCCCGTTTCAGGGGCACCCATATATGGCTCAATGGAGATGGCCACGTTGTGACTCAGTCATGTATTTAAATGTGAACACTAACATTTTAATTGAACATGATACAATTTGTATGGTTTCCATTTATCCAAAGCTGTTGGGTATGGCAGAGAAAAGGGACTGGCCTTGCTCTTTCTCCAAGAAATTGCACTCACAATCCAAGACTGTGGGTGCTGGCAAGCGTACAGTACATTTCTCATATCCCACATTGAACTTCCGAGATCTCTTCTGAGATAACTCTTAGCAATGGTCTCAAATGTCATTCCCATTTAAGATGGTTGCCATTACCTTAATACAATGATTTGTTAAACATTGAAGTGGGATCTGGATTCCAAACATACAATAGTCTCAAAACAGCCTGCTTATATTAAATGTTGCATGGAGATTGCTTGGTCAATCCCTAGTTCAGCTGATACCATTGTGCTACTACCCTAAGAGAGCCAGTTGTGCAGACTATGATGGGAGCACTGTGGGAAGACGGTATCCCACACTGTACCATCTCCTCCGGGCAAATCTACAAGCCATCAGAATCAGTTGTGCTCCAAAAACCAGTCCACATTTTCCCCACACGCTCAGCACATACATCACCATTGTGACCGCAGCCTCTCACCAACCCCAGTGCAAGCACCACACCTGCAGCAGTACATCCTCCCTGGCCACAGCACACAAAACATCCCTGTAGTTGGACCCTTCCTCATCATTCCTGAGCAGGCCCATCACTCCATCTGCACCCGCAGAAAACACAACAGGCCTCATCATGAGTTGGGCCATAGCCCTTAAATGCAGAAGTAACGCTATTACTGCTGCATGAATTGGGCGGTAAGTGGGAGTTTTACCTCCAGCTATTTTTCGCCTTGGATTAGCTAGCATCTATTAGAAATGTGCAATCCATATACTTGGGGAACCTCAATATAACTGAATTTTACTTAAGCTTGCTGTACCTTGAGAAACCATTTTGCACAATGTCGCATTGATCTCATTTATAGTGCCATGCACCTTCAGCCATCTCTCCCTTGTAAATTCCTTTTGTTTATTTTTCTAAAGACTTTAAAAAACTGTTTTAAAAAATATGTAAGTACTTCTACAGAGCCACACAAATTGTGGTTAATGGGCTCAGCTCTCCTTTCTCTGAATGGTCTGCTCCATGGGCTATATTTTATAGTTATTTTAGACTTTTCCTGGGTACCTTCGAACACCAATAAAACAAATCCGATGTCAGGTTTTCAAAAGTGGAGATTATTAGAGATAGCTGTACTTGCTTATTATTAATAACCTCAAAAATTGCACTGAAATCCAAGTCCTTCCTCAACCAATCTCCCGTTGCAAACTCTTCTGAGCAGTGAATGACTACCTTACCTCACTCAATTATGCTTTTCTTCTCCTTGCACTTGCATTACCAGGACCTCCTGAGTTAAGTCAAAGGAGACATCATATGGTTTCAGGTCCCTTGTCACTGTTTAATGCACATCACACAAAAATAATGTGTTGAATATGTAATCAATGATGGATGTTTATGTAATCATTTGGATATTGCTATCCAGTCATCCAATAAACTGTTTTAACCCATGCCTTTCCCTCAATGCAGGGAACATTTGATAGCATCTGCCTTCTTATGTAAAACTACTGTTGGTGTATGCCCTTGCAATCCATCCATTTATGATGTACACTTTTTCAATTAATTGAGTTTAAACATTTGCATTCATATCAATATATATAAAAGAAGTGCCGACTGACTACTAACTCACCAACGTCCAGCTCAAACCATTTAACCTAGGAACGTGAAATTGTTTTCATGACGTAGGCACCCACAAAGGAAGGACATTTGGAAATTCCGTTCCTAAGGGGATAGAAGGGTGGGGGCTGGAATTTCTTTATGAGGATACCTATATCTCAAAAACCGAAGAGTTACAGATGTGAAAATTGCTATTTAGATTGTATTTATTTTATTTTATTTATTTCTCTAGCGCACCAGGCCCAGGGGCAACCGGGCGCATCACTTAGATACAACATGATGAAAGCAGATCATGGCATTAATTACAATGTTTACAGGTGAGTTACAAAATTTACAAGCAGAATAATAACAATAAGAAGACAAACAGAATGTATATACAAGGGTACGTCAGAAGTACAAGTTAAGCAGTGAACCAGTGTTAGATGTCTTGGGAGGACAGCCAGACTTTGGTAAGGTGTTTGAATCTCAGAAAGGAGGGTTCTGCTCTCAGCTCATTAGGGAGTGAGTGCCATAATTTAGCTGCCATGATGGGGAAGCTGGTTCCACCTGATCATTGGAGATTGAATCGTGGGATGACGAGGCAGTTGGCTTGGGCCAATCTGCGAGGTCTAGTAGAGCTGTGGAGGGCAAATCTGTTTGCCAGATAACAGGGAGCTTGGTTGTGAAGGCATTTATGGGTAAGAGCCAGAGATTTCAAGGAAATTCGGTGAGGGATAGAGAGCCAGTGAAGGTAACGTCTACTATCAGCTATGTGTTGGCGCCTAGGAATGTTGAGGGCCGCTCTGATCGCATTGTTTTGGACAATTTGTAACTTGTTTAAGTTACAGCGATTAGTGCCTAGGTAAAGGGCATCGCAGTAATCAACCATAGAAAGTATGAGGGTCCTAGCCAAGGTCACACAATTAGCTGTAGAGAGGAACGGGCGACAGGCAGTAATAAGCTTACAAGTATAAACCGCTGCTGATGAGACTGAGTTGGTTTGTCTAGTCAAGGATAAGGTCGAGTCAATGTAAATCCCTAAGGTTTTCGTGTCCTTAGCAGTTGGAATAGTATTCCCATCGATGGTGAAGGACTTAAAAGCAGGGTCAAGTTTAGTAAGTTTTTGTGGTGAACCAAGAATGAGGAGCTCTGTCTTTTCATCATTTAGACAGAGTCCGTGGAGAGCCATCCATGCTTGGATGACCTGGTAGATGGCATTGATGGCGAGGGAGTCAGTAGTGTAGTCACCTGTGATAGGGATTAGTACCTGGGTGTCATCAGCGTAATTGGTATACGTGATGCCCAGATGGTCCAGAATATCAAAAAGGGGTTTAGTGAACACATTATACAACGTGGGTGAGACACAGGACCCTTGAGGCACGCCACAAGAGACAGGAGCAGGTGGGGCGGCTGCTAGTGGAGAGAACACACGCATTGATCTATTGTCTAGGAAGGAACTGATCCAGGTTGAAGCCTTGTCTAAGAAGTGTGCAGCTGATTTGAGGTGGTGACAAAGAATTTTGTGATTGACAAGATCAAAGGCCGCCGAGAGGTCCAGGAGAAATAATAGCGCAAGTTTGCCTTTGTCTTTTAGATCTTCGATCTGCGTTTTTAAATCGATAAGGGCAGTTTCAGTGCCATGGCGTGGCCGAAACCCTGATTGCCTAAGTCCCAGAAGTTTGTTTGATTCAAGGTATTCTTGAATTTGTAGATACGCAGCCCGGTCAAGGATTTTTAGTAGAAATGGGACAGTAGTGATAGGCCTGTAATTTGTAGGTATGCTGGGATCCAAGGTAGGTTTTTTCAGAAGAGGGATGACCCACGCATCCTTTAGGTTGTCAGGTACAATCCCAGAGCTGAAGGAGGACTTGATGAGCGTAGTGATGAATGGTGCTAGGTCATGAGCTGCTTCCTTAATAATGGGCGCAGGACAAAGGTCACCATGACAGTTGGAAGGTTTAAGGCTAGCGATGATCTTTTCCACTTCAGAAATGGAGAGTGGAGAGAAGCTAAAAGGAGTCAGAGAGTCTGGGATGGAGTGGTTTATGGTAGGTATAAGGTTCGGTTGAAGGTTGGATTGAAGGCAGTTTGTTTGTTGTTGATTTTAATTTGGAGAGTGGCAATCTTGCCTAGAAGAGCCTCTTGGATTTTGGAGCACCAGGTGCTATCTTTGGTGCAGGTGTCTGGTGCAGTAACAGGAGTTTCAAGTTCTTTTAGGATTTTGAACAATTCTTTGGTGTTGGATTTGGCTTGTTCGATCCGTTTATTGTATGTGTCTTTTTTGCCTGGAGTATGGCTTCCTTGTAATTAAGGGTAGCCAAGAGTAGACACGATTTGTTGGCTGGAGAGTTGTTGCTTTTCCAGTCAGATTCCGCAATTCGTTTTTCTTTGCGCAAGGTTCTAAGCTGGGGTGTAAACCAGGAGTTCAGGTGGGCTCGAGGTTTGGATTTTCTCAGTTTAGAAGGTGCGATGGTGTCTAAGGCTTTAAGCATAGCACGATTAAAAGCGTCATCCAAGGCCGTGGGGTCGGAACATGAGAGAGCCTGGTCATTGAGAGCAGGGAGGAGGAGAGGGAGGAGTCTGTCGCAGGTGATGTCACATTTATTGCGAGTGGCCGTAGCAGGTGAAATGCTTGGAGAAGGGCTGACGGGTTTGGACTGGATATTGAACGTAATTAAGTTGTGGTCAGTCCATGAGCACTGTTGGTTGGAGGTGATGTTGATGGGACAATTGTGGGCGGCTAGCCAGTCGAGGGTTCTGCCTTTGTTGTGGGTAGGTTGGTTTATGGGCTGTGTGAATCCTGCATTTGTAAGGATATTATCAATAGTCGTGGCAGCAGTGTCCTTGGGGTCAGAAAGACTTAGGTTGAAATCCCCCAATTTCGTGACTTGGGAATTGGGTTTGGTGTTGTGAGTGATGATGTTAGAGAGGTCCTCAGCGAAGGTGGATAGTGGGCCAGGAGGCCGGTAAAGTAGATGGAAGGTAATGGAATGGTTAGGGGTAACAGCTAGTTTAGCTGTCAGTGCTTCCAGAGTGGAAAAGTGGTGTGTGGCAGAGAGGTGGAAGTTTAGAACATTTTTATGGATAATGGAAATGCCACCACCTTTGGACAGATTAGAATTACGGTCATGTCTGATAATGTTATAGCCTGGAGGGATGGCGAGGGAGAGTAAAGGGCCTGAGGCTGCGTGAAGCCAAGTTTCAGTAATTGCTATGAAGTCGAGGTCAAGGTTGAGGATGAGGTCAGCTACTTCTAGGGCGTGAGCCGCAAGTGATCTGGCATTGATTAACGCACCTTTAATATTGCTCGAGTTAGGGAAGTTAGAAGGGGATGGTGAAGGATTTGGCGTAAGTGTGGACGGTGTGGGGGTCCGTGGCAGTTTGTTACGATGCGCCGAGTGATGGGAAACGTGAGTGATTCGCGAGCCAAGTCTGGCATTTCTCAAGGTGATGGAACTAGGTATGTTTGGTAAAGGTCTAGAAGCAAAATGTTGGATCCATAAGGCTGGGTTGTTGAGGTAAGGGTTGGTGTGGAGGGCATAGGAGGGCATAGTTGTGGTGTGGTGCAGGTGGTGGACAGGGGCGGTGGTGTGGTTGAGTATGGTATAACCCTAGTGTAGTATAAAGAGGAGAAGGGTTGGCAGTAATCTAGTGAGCAGGATACTGATAGAGTACATGGCTGAATCTATAGCTATTAGGCTGTTGGTGAAGGGCATGTTGACCTGGTATAGTCTAAGAGCAAGTGGTCTGATAGTGACCATGAGGGCTGTTAACAACCGTAAGGGACAGTACACCCAGGGTAGACTGTTGGTGACCGTGAGGCATAACACAATCAATGTAGTTTGTTAGTGACCTTACGGCGCAACTCAATCAAAGTGGCCTGTTAGTGACCATAAGGCACAGCAATCAAGTGGTCCGTTAGCGACCATAAGGCACAAGAAAGTCACAGTGGTCCGTTAGTGACCATAAGGCACAGCAATCAGGTGGTCCGTTAGCGACCATAAGGCACAGCAATCAGGTGGTCCGTTAGCGACCATAAGGCACAGCACAATCAAGTGGTCCGTTAGCGACCATAAGGCACAACACAGTCACAGTGGTCCGTTAGCGACCATAAGGCACAACAAAGTCACAGTGGTCCGTTAGTGACCATAAGGCACAGCAATCAGGTGGTCCGTTAGCGACCATAAGGCACAGCAATCAGGTGGTCCGTTAGCGACCATAAGGCACAGCACAATCAAGTGGTCCGTTAGCGACCATAAGGCACAACACAGTCACAGTGGTCCGTTAGCGACCATAAGGCACAACACAGTCACAGTGGTCCGTTAGCGACCATAAGGCACAGCAATCAGGTGGTCGTTAGCGACCATAAGGCACAGCACAATCAGGTGGTCCGTTAGCGACCATAAGGCACAACAGTCACAGTGGTCCGTTAGCAACCATAAGGCACAGCAATCAGGTGGTCCGTTAGCGACCATAAGGCACAGCACAATCAGGTGGTCCGTTAGCGACCATAAGGCACAACACAGTCACAGTGGTCCGTTAGCGACCATAAGGCACGACACAATAGACTTGCAGGATGCCCAAGACATTGGCTTGGTGAAGGGAAAACATGGTGTGGCCCCAATAGTACTATGGTAGTATAGTCAGCTATAGTAAGACAGATATGGACTATAGTGACCATAAGGCAAGACACAGATCAGTGTGGACTGATAGCGATCATAGGGTATAGCATTAATCATAGGTAGTTTGTTGGTGACCTTAAAGCGCTATACACATCATAGGATACAGTATCTAGGATACAGTGCAAACGAGTTATGAATAGGCCAAGGTAGCATATTCAGGTGAGGCAGCTCCATGCAATGGGGCTAGGTGGTAGTTATGCAAGTAGCATGCTGCGCATAGCATAACAGGCAGAGCTGGTAGTACAGAGCTAAGCACATGCCAGGTTAGAGGTAAGTCAAGGTGGAGTGCTGGATAAAGATGCGGTCCATGGAGCTTGTTTACTGTGCGAGTAGAATTTAGCAGCAATAATGTAGATTCTTCTTCAAAAATAATGAAACATGTGTTTTACCATGTTTCGACAATCCAGTTAACGGAGGAGGAAAAGGGGGGTAAATCTTTTTTGAAGGATACCCATATCTCACAAACCAAAGATGTTATAAAAGTAAACATTGACATTTAAAATAAAATAAAAAGTTTATGTGCCACATTTCTTGCTCCTAATGCCAGTAGTTCTAAAAATATGGATATTACTAAATAAATGAATACTCTTTTTTCACATCTGACAGTTCAGTTGAGTCATAATATATCATTACAATTATACTATTACAATTTAATATTGCAATAGTTGTAAACAGAATAATAATATATTTATAATGTGCCAGACGGACGCACTGCCCACAACTTAGCTGATTGGTGCCCATGTACGAGAAACACAGAGAATTAACGAAAACTCATGAAGTTAATGTCAGCAAGTGTGCAACCCAAACGGGCACACAAGGGAGGGCCCATGTTGTTGGAGTGGTCACGTTTTCTGCTATTTTTTAAAATTCCATGATTAAGATTTTGGAGCTGCGTTGGTCTGTTCCTAGATACAGTTGATTTATTAATTTCAATTATTGTTTCTGTTTCTTTGGTTTAAATTATCTTTCTATTTTTAAGACGTTTATTTATATAAGTATAAGTAGTAGAATAATATAGTCACCAAAAATAATATATTGACCTGCTTTATTTCTTTTACTTCTTCTCCCTAAAAAAATTCTAAATGCACATTAAAAATTGAAATGTAACTGATGTGATGACACCATACACAGTCGTAACAATTGTAGGCGATGGAGCGTGCCTATTTTGGGCCCTATATTACATTAAGTATGGCAGTCAAATCTAGGTAGGGAGGTACACAGTTTCATGCCGTTAAAAACTGGGATTCATTTTCTATAATGTCCCACGACAGTGATAGTAACAACTATGCGAGTACCGATGCATACTTTGATGACATGTCCCAACCCCATACTTTTGGTAGTCTATGCGAGTTGACAGTGGCTCGACAGCTAGCTTTATTCGAATTAGTTTTCGAAGTTTATCGTAACAGTAAACCTTAAGCATAATTCGGCAACAAAGGTAACCCTGTAGAATGGTTGTGTTTTATGCAAAATCTTTCCAGCAGCCATTTTGATGCTTATGTGCCATATGAACGTGATGGGGTTTCTAATAGCAATACATTTCTCACTCAGTTCAGTGTTATCACACACTGCTCTCAGGATTCATCGCTTTCTATTTCCACACCTAAGACGTCTCGCAAACGTTGTGCTACATACACCAATGCCACGAGGCAAAAGTAATTTAGGACCGCAGCAAAGAACTATACTGTGCGTAATCCTGAGGTTCACCATTCTGCAGTGGCTGTTTATGAACAAAGAATTCCAATATCCACAAAGCAGCGTCAGCTACATATCAAAAAACAAGGATGAGGTGCATAGGGCAGCAGCAAAGAAATATCAACAAGAAAAGCTGCAGGTGCATAGGGCGGCGGCAAAAAAATATCACCAAGAAAAGACAGAGGTGCATAGGGCAGTGGTAGCAAGGTATGATCAAAACGATCCTGGTAAACAAGTCGAAAGGCGGACGGTTCTGTGGAAAGTTAAAGCTTACTCAGGATTATGAAATAACCATAAAATTAGTTATGAAAATGGCAACATAGTAGCTCTCGGTGCTATGTGCCACAAATGTAATTACTGCAGCGCTCTCAAGTGGAGGAAAGAAGCTCCTTGCATGTGTTGTAGTGCTGGTAAAGTGCAGCTTCCCCCTTTACAGCCTGTACCTGAGCCTCTTTACAGTTTGCTAATGAACAATCACCCAGAACATACTCATTTTATGGACCGTATTCGGAAATATAATGGTTGTTTTCAAATTACGTAATTCGGTGCAAAACAGATTATACAAAATGGGTTTATGCCACTTGGTCAGAGGTCTTCTACCTGTTCCACATCAAGAACCTCAGTTCTTGCACATTTATGTAGTTGGAGAGGACGAAAGGGAGGCCCTCTTAAGGTTCAGATATTCTCCTTATGTCAAACACGGTCTGGTGATACAATAGGCCTCATTACGAGGCACGGCTGCCACCGGTATCCATTTTTTTCTGGCACCCGCGAATGGGCAATTACCGGGTCATGCCGAGTTTGGCAGACCCAGTAATTGCCCATTCGAGGGTGCCGGTAATAAGGGACTCCCCGTCCCCATTCGGCCCCATAGGGCTGAATGGGAATGGGGAAGGTGGTAGCACTGGTACCGGTAATAACGCTACCGGTGCTACAGTCCTGTTCTGCTCGTGGGTGCCGGTACGGCCACCAGGTTAGACCTCGTGGCTGCAAAGGCACCCACGAGCAGAGCTCACAGTATGGCGGTACGGTAGCAATGGTGCCAGTAGCGCTACCGGCACCGTTGTTGCCTTACCACCATACTTGTAATGAGACCCAATGTCTTTAACGTACAGACAGCAAATTAAGTGACTTTAGTGATGGTAGGGCAGTAGTTTGAAGGGCAAAATATTTTTTTGCAGAGCTACAATAACACGCTTCGGTGTATCCATGAAATGTACCGTTCTTACGACGCCCTTCAGTACCCACTTCTGTTTTGTCGTGGCAAAGATAGCTCCTCAATTCATATTCCTCAACATAACCCCAGAACCAAAATGCCACTCAAAAAGACAGTCTCTGCAGCTTCCTTTTATTCTTATAGCCTCATGGTCAGGCAAGATGTGATTAACCACTTGCTGTACCTCCGTTCTCTCTTAAGTCAGTTTGTGGGTGACATTTATGCCAAAATAGAGAGTCAAAGGTTGAACTTGATTAAAAATAACCAGGCACAACTCGGGGCAGAGAGTTATATTCATTTTAGGGATGCTGTGGGAAGGCAGGACACTGATGCTAATCAACATGGTCAGATGGTGTTACTATCGTCTTCGTTCACCGGGGGACCCCGTTACATGCACACAAAAAAACAGGACGCCATAACATATGTCTGCCACGATGGCCATCCTGACCTTTTTGTAACATTCACCTCTTACCCCCGTGGAAAGAAATCATAGATTGCATAGATGCACTGCTGCCTGGCCAAAAGTCCCATGATTGCCACATTATAGCTAGGGTGTTCCATTTTAAATAAGAGAAAATTGTTTGGCAATGTTCGATGTTCATGTTCTCTGTGGAATGGCAGAAGCGGGGTCAGCCTCACATACACATTTACTACGGCTTCAGCAACGGATTTCCCCCAACAAAATTTAGATGTTATCTGTGCTGAAATTCTTGACCCTAATAAAGACCCTCTCCTTTAGGATATGGTAAAGTCCAACAAGATACATCGCCCTGCATGAAATAAGTCAGCTGTAGCAAGAGGTACCCATGACCTCTCCTCAAGGACACTCAGACAGGAGATGACGGATACCCACAGTATTGACGATGGTCTCCATGTGATGGTGGCTTCATCATTGATATCAACGGTTTCCCGGGTAGTACCTTATAATCCTGTACTTTCACATACTTTTAATGCACATATTCAACTTGAGTACTGCTACTCCATTAAATCTATAAAATACATTTGCAAGTATGTGAACAAAGGAAGCAACCAAGTATGTTTTGCCCTTGAGAATGACAAAGATGAAGTAAAGCTTTACGAAAGTGATTCCGAGGCGGTGTGGAGAATTCTGGGGTTCTCTTTTCATGACAGATACCCAACTGTTTTACATCTCGCTGTTTTACATCTCGCTGTCCCCCTAGAAAAATGGTCAACGGGTGTTTTTTAACTCAAATAACTTGGTTGATAGAGTCAACAACCCACCTAAAACAACACACCTCACTTTCTTCAAACTATGCAAAACTGATGGCTTTGCAAAGACTCCCCTGTACTCTGAAGTCTTACTTTGTGTGGAAGAATAACAAGTTGGAGAGAAGGAAGCAGGGAAAGGATGTCAAAAGTTGGCCCGGTGTAAAGAAGGATCTTGCGTTGGGAAGCCTATACACTATACACCCTAACAACACAGAATGTTATAACCTCCGCCTGCTTCTACATGAAGTGTGCAGTCTAACGTCCTTCTCTGATCTGAAAACTTTCAACTATGTCCTCCATCCCACTTACCAGTCAGCATGTCAGGTGCTCGGCTTGCTGGAGGATGCCAAACAGTGAAATACTACCTTAGAGGATGCTGCTCTATGTGATTCTCTTCATAAATTGCAGGAGCTCTTTTCAGTAATGTTGGTGTTTTGTCAACTCTCTAATGCCTTGAGTCTTTGGGAGAAGTATAAAAACAGTCTTGTTGAGGACATCACACGGCAGATAGAGAGAGGGTTACAAATGTGCTGCATGTGATGGACGTGCTGTGTAACAGGTGCCTGTTAATGATCAAGGAGGTGGTATTAGCTTTGGGAGGGCAATGAATATTACAATGTAGTTTGCCACTTCCATCAAGGTCTGGAGGAGATTTGTATAACACAGACTATTGAAGGGAGACCAGCTATGATATGAACTCTTTAGCACAGGAAGTCTTGACTAATGAAGGTTCCTTGAGTGATGAGCAGCTTACTGGGCCTCATTACGACCCAGGCGCTAATGGGTTAACGGCGCCGTAAAAGGCTGCGGCGCCGTTAACCTATTAGCGCCTAATTATGAGGTTCCTTTGCGGGACTCGACCTTAACGGCTGGTTTTACCAGCCGTTAAAGTAGGGACCCGCAAAGGGACCTTGGTGCTAAGTACGGTGCCGCAATTTGCAGCACCGTACTTAGCGCCTTCCCCATTCCCATTGAGCCCTATGGGGCAAAAATGGGAATGGGGAAGAGCCATGGAGGAAGGGGGAATTACCGCCCCGCCAACCTTGTAATGGGGTGGTAATTCCCCCTTTCTCCATGGCGGAGTCGGTAACTTACCGGCATGGACCATGGTGCTAATAGCACCATGGTCTTCCGCCAGGGTCGTAATGAGGCCCACTGCAGGTCCTTAAGATCATTGACACAGGATCTGTTCAAGTGTTTTTCTTAGATGCTCCTTAACCTGCTATTAACCTGCTATTAGCGAAAGTAAGGAGAAACGGTGGGATAGCCTTAGCTGTCACATCATCTGGCATTCCCACCCGTCAACAACCCGCCAACAACGTTGCGCCAATGCCAGATGGCTCACACTGCCTTTAAGCTGCCTCTTAACCTAATACACACAGAAACACCTCTGTGAAATATTTCAAAACAAAGCAACATGGCCCAAGTGCTCCGAGATTGCAAACTCATTGTTTGGGACGTGTAACGCTCACCTGATATCCACGGGGACGTCACTCAGCCTGTTCTGACCTCTTACGACCTCGAACCCTTCCCTGGAGTCTACTCAACTGGAGACTGGGCCTGAAACACAGGATTGGTAGAGTTTAACTCCCTATTGTCTCTGTGTGCTTGAACCCCTTCTTCCCCGGGGTCCAACCCTTCCTTTTGATCCAAAGCTCACCTTGTTTTCTTGGAAAGTGCGCTCTCCGTCCTGCTTTCAGCGCAGGGGCGCGTTGATTGATGCGGGCTCGTTGCTGTCTAGTTACTTCACTGGCAAGAGTCCGACAGGTAAGTATAATGAGTCTTTTGAACAGTTCTCTAACTTCGTTCCTCTCCTTCCTTAAATGATGGCCTGCGTCAGGGTATGGCGACATGCTGCTGAGATGAGTAGCGCTGAAGGTGAGTGAGAACGCGATGCGTGATGCAACCCTTTCGTATTTGTATTCAACTGGGTTCTTTTTCTGTGGGCCTCATTACACGGAAGGCGGTAATCCAGGGTGCTATTAGCACCCTGGACCATGCCGGTAAATTACCGGCACCGCCTTGGCGGAAAGGGGATTTACCGCCCCATTCCGAGGTTGGAGGGGCGGTAAATCCCCTTTCCGCCATTGCCCTTCCCCATTCCCATTTCTGCCCCATAGGGCTCTATGGGAATGAGGAAGGCGCTAATTACGGCACCGCAATTTTGCGGTGCCGTAATTAGCTCCGAGGTCCCTTAGCGGGTTGGTTTTTAACGCCTGCAAGAAGCAGGCGTTAATTCCTCCAACCCGCAAAGGGACCTCGTAGTACGGCGGTAAGGGTTAACGGTCACCGTTGCCATTAACGGTGACCGTTAACCCTTACCGCCGTCCGTGTAATGAGGCCCTGTGTCTTTTAGGTGCCGCAACGTTTTCAGCGTGGATGCCGGTTATGAAGCAGAAATGCGGTGAGTAAGCGCGGTATGCAGCGCCTCTAGATGTTTCCACGCTAACCTGGATTGTCTTTTCCCTCTTGCAGATGGATGAGAAGTTCCGGAGACAGAGTTCCCCCAGAGCGGCTGGAATTCAGGTAAGCGTTTGAAGCTCGTACAGTCTTTAAAAATAAGCAAAGATTTGCTGAATGCTTACTAATGCCTTTTTTTCTGTTCTTTTCCTTTTTCCTTAGGAAACGGTGTGCCGGAATGGGAATGACACCGCAGAAGATGCCCGCAGAACAGAAGAAGCGATGACTGATGGGCAGAAGAGCCGCAAGGTAAGGCTGTTCCTAACAGTGTTCTTGTTCTTGCAGGACCTGAGCGCAGAAGAAAGATGCAGGCCTACTGGAGACCGATCCGAACACAGTGAGTTTCACGCTGCAGGTGCAGAAAACACAAAGCATGTTTCTCAGCCTAGGCGTGGCTTAAATAGTCTCTGGGTATCCCAGGTGCTTTGGGCTGAACCACACCCAAAAGACTAGACTGCACATGCAGTTCTGGGAACCGAAATATGTGGGGGCATCCATCTTGTCCCCATCAATGCACTACGAGTCCATTCCCCAATGTTATCCTATGGGAGTGAGTGAGTCTGGTGCCACAAGCGCCAAGACTGACTCCAAGTGGGTCTTTGGAGGGATGGAGAGGCCCTTGAGGGCCATGTAGGTGATCGTGGCCTGGCTCCAGCCTGACATCTTGGAGGGCTGGGGACATGAGGGGCAGGAATCATGACAGCACTCCCCCCCCCAAGGCCCCTCTCAAGGTGGCTCTTCTGTCTGGTCCTGGTTTGTTTGGATGGTTTTGATGAAATCATCTAAGCAAGCGAGGTGCATGGATGTACTCACAAGCCTCCCATGTCCTGTCTTGTGGACCATACCCCTTCCAGTCTACTAAGTAGTATAATTTGGATCTGACATACTTTGAATCCAGGATGTCCTTGAAATCGAATTCTGGCTCCCCGGCAACTACTACTGGCTGCGGTGGCGCTGTTACCCGTGTCCGAGGTTGAACAGGTTTAAGGAGAGACACGTGGAACACAGGATGAATCTGCAGGTTTGACGGCAAAGCTAGTCTGACCGCCACAGGATTTATCACGGAGGTGACGGTGAATGGACCGAGGTATCTTGGATGGAAAGTTCGGGTTCCTTTACTGGACACGTGTTTAGACGCCAGCCAGACTTTGTCACCCACTTGGTAGTTGGGGACCTTTGCTCAGTGTTGATCAGCAAACTTCTTTTGGCGATTCTTAGCTTGAAGTAGATGTTCAGCTGCCCTTTTAAAGGTTTGAGAAATGGTTGTGTGCAAGGTTTTGACTGCTGGAATTTCCAGGGTTGTAGGAACGTACAACTCGGAAGTACGTGGGTGCCTACCATACATGGTATAAAAGGGTGTCTGCCCAGTGCTGGTGTGTAGGGAATTATTATAAGCATATTCAGCTATCCATAATAGGTCAAACCAGCTTCCCTCAGCTTGGTGTAACATGCAACGCAGATACTGCTCAAGCGCCTGATTTGTCCTCAGTTTGACCATCCGTTTGGGGATGGTGACTGGTGGATAGCTGGATGTCGATCTGGGTCACAGAGCAGCATTTTCTCCAGAAGTTAGATACAAATTTAGTAACTCGGTCTGAGACTAAAACTGAAGGAAACCCATGGAGCCGTACGATGCCTTCAAGAAATACCTTTGCCAGAGTGGAAGCATTTGGGAGCCCCTTAAGAGGAATGAAATGTGCCATTTTTGAAAATAGGTCCATGATCCCAAGAATAGTGTTAAATCCTTGACTGGGTGGTAAGTCAGTAATAAAATCGAGAGACAATGTGTGCCAGGGTGCTGGTGGGAATTCCAATGGTTGTAATAGCCCAGCCGGTTTCTGCTTGGATGACTTGTTTTGAGCACACATTCCACAAGATAGGATGAATTGGATAATGTCTTTACGCCACGTGGGTCACCAATAATTTCGTTTTACCTTGACTAGGGTTTTAGCGATTCCGGGGTGGCCCTCGATCAAGGAATCATAATAACCGGACATGACTTGTTCTCGTAGTTCTTGGTTTGGTAAGAATAAACGATTCCTGAAGTAGGGCAACTGAAATATAGATTACTGGGGGTCCATGAACCAGTAATGAATCAGTAATGAGGCCTATGTCTTGATCAATCACCAACAACCATCTCGGATGCACACAGAAAGAGCGTACATTGACAGTGGAGCCGTTGGGAATTACATCGACCAGGATCTTGCGGCAAAGATGGGGCTTCCGTTACACCCTAAACACCAACCACCGACACTGTTACCACTGTCGACGGCACGGAAATAGCTTCTGGTCCAGTATCCCAAAGCACTGCAGCTTTAACCCTTCTGTGCCAGGATGGACACCAAGAATCTATCGTTTTCAACCTCATTAAGGCACCACAGTTCCGGTTGATTTTGGGAATGCATGGTTGGTAGCTCACAATCCTCGAATCGATTGGCGAGCAAATGAATTGGCCTTTCCTGAGACTTGCGCCCACACATGTTATCACCAAGAGAAACAATCAATAGAACCTCCACGCTTGCGACTGTGGCAATCGGCACCCTACCAAGTGAAACACCTGCTTTCTGCACCTGCAGCGTGACACTCACTGTGTTCGGATCGGTCTCCAGTAGGCCTGCATCTTTCTTCTGCGCTCAGGTCCTGCAAGAACAAGAACACTGTTAGGAACAGACTTACCTTGCGGTGCTTCTGACCATCATTCATCGCTTCTTCTGTTCTGCGGGCATCTTCGGTGGTGTCATTCCCATCCCGGCACGCCGCTTCCTAAGGAAAAGGGAAAAGAACAGAAAAAAGGCATTAGTAAGCATTCAGCAATCTTCGCTTATTTTTTCAAGACTGTACGAGCTTCAAACCCTTACCTGAAATGCAGCCGCTCTGGGGAACTCTGTCTCCGGAACTTCTCATCCATCTACAAGAGGGAAAAGACACTCCAGGTTAGCGTGGAAACATCTAGAGGCGCTGCATACCGCACTTACTCACCGCATTTCTTCTTCATAACCAGCATCGACGCTGAAAATGTCGCGGCACCTAAAAGACACAGAAAAAGAACTCAGTTCAATAGAAATACGTAAGGGTCGCATCTCGCATCGCGCTCTCACTAACCTGCAGCGCTACTCATCTCAGCAGCACGTCGCCATCACCTGATGCCGGCCATAATCTAAGGAAGGAACGGAACGAAGTTAGAGAACTGTTCAAAAGACTCATTATACTTACCTATCGGACTCTTGCCAGTGAAGTAACTAGGCAGCAACGAGCCCGCATCAATCAACACGCCCCTGTGCTGAAAGCAGGATGGAGAGCACACTTTCCAAGAAAACAAGGTGAGCTGTGGATCAAAGGGAAGGGTTGGACCCCGGGGAAGACGGGGTTCAAGCACACAGAGACAATAGGGAGTTAAACTCTACCAATCCTGTGTTTCAGGCCCAGTCTCCAGTCGAATAGACTCCAGGGAAGCGTTCAAGGTCGTAAGAGGTCAGAACAGGCTGAGTGACGTCCCCGTGGATACCAGGTGAGCATTACAGCATGGGAAACATGACAAATGTAGTACCTAAAAAAAATCTTCCCCGTGTCATAAAATATTATTCCAAAGGCACCAAGAAAAGAGAAAAACAAAACACTATTCACGTTCTGCTTTTATATTGTGTGTATTAGAAACAATTGCAATTCAAAATAACATCTTACCAATCACAGTGTGTTGTTCTCTGTAATAAAAACAAGAAAAGAAATAATACAAAAACAGAGCAACATTCACTTTGCAACATTATCATATGGCAATTTAAATGAATGGGATTTCTTTTGCTTTGCTATCCTAACTGCCTAGCATTTTTTAGAACACATTCGCCAAGCAATCACAAAAAAAATAACCTCAATTGAACTTGGCTGCTTACCAAAAGATTTGTGGTTTTCTCCCCCAGGTGATTTCCCTCAGAAGAGCGGCCCGGTTGGCAGGGGTTGCCTTCGTAATCTCGGTGTCTAAAGTGTGTGTGGCGAGAACATAGGGTTCTCAAGCCAATGTTAAGACACCAAGATCATCCGTCTCTGGAGCCCAGCAAAAGCGATCTGAACTTTTCTGTCAGACTTTCCCCAGAAGAACTCTGCTGCTTACGTGGCATAACTGTCGATGCACTTCCTTCCAATCATATTAGCAGAAAATATATTCTGTTAACACCCTCATGTCACAAGCAATGGTAGCTTCAGATTATAACTCTATCTTTTTCGATTTCCTGCTGCCTTCCTGCCTTCTGCATTCAGCACAGCAAGAGAAAATAAGAGAGAAAAATACACGTTTAAAAACGAATTTCAAAATATGTACTTTCACCTCACTTGTACATGGGACTACATTATAATGTTAATGAGTTAGCATTAGTGATTAGTACTTGTTAATTAAATCAGTCAGTTATATAAATAATATTCAATAATGTAGTCCTTTATGCATGAGGGAATCCAGAAAAAGAAAAAAAAATGATGCACTTTTACTCTCTGTAGAAAGAAAACAAATTATGCACATTTACTCTCTGTAGCTTTATATTGGGCTTTGGCTGCATTATGAATTCCATACCTTGCATGCCCCCAGCCATATATTCACCTGTTATATTGGCAACATAAAGATGACTATATGTGTGTGCCACATTATTGCTGGCAACAGAATGCTATCACATTCAGTGAGGTGCTATAAACTTCAAGGGGCTATACTTCAAAGCACTATAAATTATAAAATGTGGCGACAGAATTCTATCACATTCAGTGAGGTGTTATAAACTTCAAGGTGCTATACTTCAAAGCACTATAAATTATACTACAGGACTTTCGGCAGACTTTGCCTAGAAGAACGTGAGCTGATGAAGTAAAGGCATGCATTAAATCGTCCTATTTATGGCCAGATATACCAAAAATTGCCCTGACGAAGAGCGTGAGTGTTCATTTGCAAAATTATGTTTCTGCGGGTTAGTTCTCTGAACTGCTTCTCAAAATTGGTAACCGAGAGTATCCCGTATTTGAGAGAAAAATTGCCATCCCTTTCGAACTAGGTACAGAAGTCAATTCCCTAGCAGACCTCACATCCAAGATTTACCCTGACATAAATAAATTGAATGGAGAAATCTACGAAATGGTTATGTTAGCATGACATTTTAATGCCAAAGAACAGCATGGCTGCCGTAATCAATAAGATACGTATTTATTCTTTCGGAGTAGTCCAAATGGTGTACAAATCTGTGAACTCAGTGGATCAAAGTGATGACGCAGTCCACTACCCCGTTGAGTTCTTGAAAACTTTAAATCCTGGTCTTCTCAAACACAAACTTCAAAGTGGCAGCGCCTATGATATTATTGCGGAACCTCAACCCACCTAAGCTCTGCAATGGCACCCTCAACAGAGCAGGAGCTCTACGTGCTGCAGGAGCAGCATCCGCCCATCCTTTCACCCTGCTGGATAGTAAGGTAAGCCTCTGGGCATAATATCATGCTGCCCCAGGCCCCCGCATGATCGCGCGGCATCCCGCCATTTATTTCCCCATTTTAAAGCATTGCGCTTGAAAAGCATCAAGATCATCTGTTTCGGCACATTTTTGAAATCTTATGTGCATTTTGAGGTGCCGGAGCTTATTCGCCATTGCAGCACACGAGGTTTCCCTCCTGCAAGATGGCCGACCTGTTTCTTGTGACCTCCCCCACTTTGTGGCTTCAGGCCTAGACTCCACTGGATTGGCTGCCCTTTTTTAGCCAATTGCCACTCGCCGGCAGGCGAGCACCGGCCTCGGGAAGAAGGCTGAGGAAAAAGGCTGCTGACAGATCTGACGGAGCATGCCGTGCTGCCACGCTGCTCCAGGTCCTCTTGCTCTGCCCTCCCAGCCTCCTACCTCTCCCAGCTCCCAACTGCGACAGACCGATAACCTGGCCTTCTAAGGCACCACAGATGAGATTCAATGCACCCTCACTACTACAAGCACCAACGTATTGTGCATAATATCACTTGACTTAAGTTTGGTCCAATCTCGCAATGAAAGTTTTCCTTTGTGCACTTCCCCCTGCTTCACAATGATTTCTTCACTATAATATATCACCATAAAGTGCATACGAGGCTCGCAACTAACTTTACTGCCCATGACTGGTTACAACATGTCAGCCTACTCATCTGGACAAATGCAGCTTGCAGCAGCCTACTCAAACCACTGCTGCCTATATCTCCGATTCTGTAATTCACTCGCCTAATGCCACCCTGCATGTAAATTGTAGTATACCCATCCAGTGCCAACTAGCCCGATATTGTACCTTACAGCCTTTTAGCCTGATTGTATTTTACCTGCCTAGTGATAGCAAGCTTGTTTTTGCATTTCATTTGCCCAGTGCCACCCAGCCTGATTTGTATCTTACCTGCCTAGTGCTCCTAACCTGATTTGTATCTTACCTGCCTAGTGCTCCTAGTCTGATTTGTATTTTACCTGCCTAGTGAAACCCAGCCTGATTTGTATTTTACCTGCCTAGTGCTCCTAGCCTGATTTGTATTTTACCTGCCTAGTGCCACTTGCTACTACATTTAACGTTATTGCATTTTAACCTATGTGCCTTCTGACTTTGCATTTAGTCACTGATTTGTATTTTACCTGCCTAGTGCCAGTAACTTGCATCTTACCTGCCTAGTGCTCCTAGCCTGATTTGTATCTTACCTGCCTAGTGCTCCCAGTGTGATTTGTATTTTACCTGCCTAGTGCCAGTAATTTGTATTCTACCTGCCTAGTGACACCCAGCCTGATCTGTATTTTACCTGCCTAGTGCTCCTAGCCTGATCTGTATTTTACCTGCCTAGTGCCACTTGCTACTACATTTAACGTTATTGCATTTTAACCTATGTGCCTTCTGACTTTGCATTTAGTCACTGTACCATTGAGGTTGCACTCTAGCCATTTCACCTCTGACGACCTTTCATCTAGCCTTTGTGGTTTTGACACTGCATTCAGCCCACAGTAGTACGTGTGTAAAATGATGCTAACTCTAGACTCATCCTGCCTATCTCACTGGTATCTCCTGATACAGTTCACCTCTTGGCAATCACTGTACCTCAGATCTTGCGCCCTACTTTCCTTTCTGTTCCTGATTTTGCCGCGAAGCCCCACCAGCGCTCAGCTGTACCCCGTGCCCACTCCTGTCTCATTCCCCCCTCTCCTACACTATCCACTAATTTTATCCAGCATGGATGCACCTAACCCTTATCTGAACGACCCAGCCCTATGGATCCAATACTTTGCCTCTAAACCTACACCCAATCACCCTTGCACTACTCATACCAGAAATTTGAGACTTGGCTCACGATGATGTCATGCATCTTCCAATCGGCCTCCTAGCACAACCACACCATTGACCCAGCCCATTGCTACCCATGCTCGCAATCTGAGACTAGGTTTGAGACTCAGCTCGACTCTTACATATACCCCACCTCACGCCAGCAACATCACATGCCCTCGGCATGCTCTCATCCAATTGCCTTCAAACCAGACTGCACTCACATGCACTCACCGGAGTCAACCATGCGCCCCACATGTCAGAAATCAGAGACTGGCATCCAGACTCCATTCTGGAACGCGCCTCCATGGCCATTACTCTATCCCTAAACTCCCACGACCTGCCAATAACCACATTCCTTCACACATCCTAACTACAGGGCCGGCCATGATTCCCATCCTACCACCACCTTAGACCACATGTCATAGTAAGGCGAATAATAAGAAGCTCATTGGCGCCCTGATTAATGCTCGCTCCCTCTCAGCACATGCCCTTGATATTGTAGACATGATTACCACTGGCAACCTAGACTTCCTGGCCATCACCGAAACCTGGTTGCATAGTGCTTCTGGACCGTCACTTTCCCTTGCAGTTCCAGATAACTATTCTATAATTAGACAAGATAGAGACACCAATCAATCCAAGGGTGGAGGAATAGCAGTCATCTTCAAAACCTCACTCGAATTTAGGATGATGCCCAACATCCTGATCCCATCTGCTGAACTCCTATCCTTCAAATTACCTATCTCACCCAACCAAACAATCACTGCGCATCTCCTTTACAGGCCCCCCGGCCCCATCACCTCATTTATCAAGGATATATCATCCATCCTTGCCTCTAGCACGAAGCCCAACTCGCAAATCCTTCTACTTGGTGACTTCAATTTAGGTCACCAAGATGTGAATGATCCCAAAGCCACTGACCTACTAAACACTTTAACTGACTATGGCTTCTCTCAACATATCCAAGAGCCCACCCATATCAAAGGCTGCACTCTTGATTGGGTCGCTGACCTAAACTGTAAGCTCAACATGATCTCTGTTACACCTTGCCTTTGGTCAGACCATTACAAAATAACCTTTGCAGTTAACTCCAGCCCACAAACCTGCAAACCTAATCTAGCCCCTGCCACTCAAACCCGCAATAAGAAGGACATCTCGACCAAGAAACTCCTTCCCATCCTCCTTCCTCTACTTAATACTCATCTGACCACCAACTCATACCCCACAGTCTTAGTGGACATATACAACCAGTCTATGCTCAAGGCCCTTAACACCATTGCACCTCTAAAATTGCGTAAATAGAAACCTCGTTCTCATCTGAACTCTTGGTTCACCCCCCCATCTCAGAGACTTACGCAAAGAAAAAAGAAAGGCTGAATCCCTGTGGAAAAATAACCCTCCTTGGTCAACAAAAACAACCTAACTCTGGCCTCCTCCACCTATAAAGCTGCTATCTTTGATGCCAAAAAAGATGTCTACAACAAACGTATCACATAGGCCCAATCAAACATGAAGGAACTCTTCAAGATCCTTAAGGAATTAGAGTCCCCTATTGCCCCTCTGGTGACTTGCTCTCCAGACGCTGCCTGATGTACGAATATTCAAAAGGCACTTTTGGACAAAATCGCCTTACTGCAAGCGAAAATAAATGCTAAAAACAAATAATTTAACTGATTCTAACTTGCACACATCGATTAAACTTCCAGCCCCTTCTCGCCCTATAAAACCATTCAGTTTCTCCCCACTATCCATTGAGGAAGTGGAACATATTATTGCAAAACTTAAACCCTCTAATTGTCAAGGCGACACCTGCCCTGCACCTATCATCAAGGAAGCTGCGCATGAACTTGCGCCTTTTATCACTACTTTCATAAATGCCTCCTTCAGATCGGGCATTGTCCCAGATAACCTAAAGGATGCCTGGGCCATCCCACTAATCAAAAAACCTTCCCTTGACCCGAGCAACCCCGCCAACTATAGGCCTATTACCACAGTACCATACCTCCTAAAAATGTTGGACCGCACTGCTTACTTACAAATTCAGGCATATCTTGAATCAAACCAATTACTGGGTCTACGTCATTCTGGTTTCCGTCCCAGACAGGGCACCGAAACTGCCTTGATAGACTTAAAAACCCAGATTGTTGTCCTAAAAGATAAGGGCAAGCTGGCTCTCCTCCTTCTGCTCGATCTTTCAGCGGCTTTCGACCTGGTGGACCATAAAATCCTTTGCCACCATCTCAAAATTGCTGTGCATTTTCCGGACTCGCCGTCATCTTGGATTAGCTCCTTCCTAGCAAACAGAACTATGAGGGTCTTCTCTCCTCTAGCCTCTGCAGATCCTGCCCCCATCTCTTGCGGAGTCCCTCAAGGATCTTGTGTTTCTCCCACATTATACAATGGGCCTCATTAGGACCCTGGCGGAGAGGGTTTTACGCCAGCGTAGTGCATGGCGTACCTCTCCGCCATACTACGAGTTCCCGTAGCGCCATGGCGGCCTTTTCCGCCTGGTTTTACCAGGCGGAGAAAACCATGGCGCTACGGGACCTCGTTGTTAATTACGCCACCGTATTTTACGGTGGCGTAATTAACTCCTTCCCCACTCCCATTATACCCTATGGGGCAAAAATGGGAATGGGGAAGGGCAGAATGGGGATTGGGGATTTACCGCTCCGCCGAGGTCGGAATGGGGCGGTAAATCCGCCAACCCCCATGGCGCTATCGGCGGCTTTCCGCCATGCTTCGCGGTGCATTTAGCACCGCGAAATCCGCCTGGGTCCTAATGAGGCCCAATGTGTTTACCAAGCCACTCTTTGACATACTAGACTATCTGGGTGTCTCATACACCAACTACGCTGACGACACCCAGATACTCATCCCTATCTCTGGTGACTTTGCTCTTGATTCCAAGGCGCTTAATGGTGTCTACTCAATCATCCAGGCTTGGATGGCTCATCATGGGCTCTGTCTTAAACTGAGCTACTCATCCTCGGTTCGCACTCTGAATTAGCCAAACTTGATCGAGCATACAAATCATTCACCATAGACGGTAACATCATTAAAGTGTCGAACACAGCAAAAACTATAGGCATCTATTTCGACGCAACCCTACCCGTAACTAGACAAACCATCGCTGTAGCGTCTGCATCGGCCTACACCTGCAAACTCATCCCAGCCTGTAGACCCTTCCTGAACACTGCATCATCTTAGCAAGAACACTGATCATGGCAAAAATAGACTACTGCTAGGCCCTCTACCTAGGGACTAGTCAAAAAAACATTGACAAGTTACAAGTCTCACAAAACAAGGCCATTAGGGCGTCTCTCAACATCCCCAGAAGATCTCACATCTCAGACATCAGACGCAGCCTTCACTGGCTCCCCGTCAAGCAGTGAATATCGCTTAAAACTTTAGCCTTAACGTACAAACCACAGAACAACCTGGCTCCAGCTTATTTGACTAGCCGTTTTTCGCAGCATGTCACAAACAGACCGCTGAGATCAGCCTATGTCAACACTCTCACCATTCCTAGATATAAGCTTCAGTCTGCTGGGGGTTCAAGTTTCCCAGTTCTTGCAGCTAAACTCTGGAACACCACCCAGTCCGCACTTAGAGCAGAACCCACGTTCCTTTCCATCAAAACCAACACCAAACTCTGGCTTCACAAGCTTGACGAGCCCACCTCACCTTCTTCATAGGCTTCCGAACTTGAACTACTTTAGCACTGTTCACCTTCCCACCTCATTTCATCCCCACTGCAGCTGCTACTCCCTGTATTAGCTCTTAGAATTATTATGTGTTTCATGTACTGTGTGTTGTTTTTCAAGTTATGTTCTAAGCCTTATTGTTTTATCTTGGTTTATGTTACTTTCGTAACATGTTATACATGCCTGTAACCACCTTCTTGTAACCACAAACTTGTAAGTACGCGCCGAGATGCCCCAGGGCAAGGCAGCGCTCTACAAATAAATAAAATACAAAATACCAGATTGGGAGTGAAAGCTCTCCACAGAAATGTGATTGAGGCTACAGTGCTAACCGGTTCTGGCCAGGGGGAGTGTGTGTTCATACCACAAATACCTCTTATACCTTCAGAATATTCGTTTGAATTCAAAAGACTTCAATTCCCCTTAAAGGTTTGTTTCGCCATGATCATCAACACATCTCAGGGGCAGAATTTAAAGGTAGCAGGGATTGACCTAAGGGAAGACTGCTTCTCGCATGGGTGGTTTTATGTGGCCTGTTCAAGAGTGAGCTCACCTAACTTTCTGATAATCTTAGCACCTGAAGGCAGAACCACTGATGAAGTTTACAAAGAAGTACTCAAATAGGTTTCTTTGTAAATTGCAGATGCCAAATAAGTAGTTTTCATGTTTTTGTCTGTCTCATTGTCTGTTTGTAATTACAACACAAATACATGTCTGGACGCACATCAATGGAACAACTATCTTTGTTTTGTAGCCAATAAAACCCAACTAACATCTGCAATAAACATTGCTTATTACGTGAAGACATCAACAGCTAAATTATATTTCATACAGTTTGAACAAAAAACTCATGTTTCTTTTTAAAACAGTTGTACCAAACCCCAAAAGCCACGCAAGCGAAGCTGCGGGCAACAGTTAGTCTCCTCATATAGCTCATGGAGTTTTCAGAAACATCACGTATATCTCAATCCATGTCTACTATTGAACACCACCAATCACTACCAATCAGATCCCATCCAGAGCAATAAAAAGGGTTTAAATCTTGACATTCATCAAGATTGGCTCAAAGCCACTGGAGTTCTTACTAGAGCAATCAGACCTCTGTTTTTCAGCCTCTCACAGAGGGTTGCAGTAAGGTCTGACATTCTTCTATATCTAGTTATAAATCTGTGCAAGGCTCCTGGAGCATACATGCCTCAATCTAGATCATTCAACTTCTGATCCGTTCATACCGAGTGCCAATGCTAGACTCACTCACATTCCTTACCTCCCAATTCTCAGATAAGCTTAACTTTTTTTGGCATTGGATTATGTTGAATCACATAACCTGGGTTTGTGACTGGGTTTGATGCACTTGGGATTTTGTTATTCTCCATTTATTTCAATAGTGTGTCTTAAATTCATTCATAAAACAGTGGATCAATGCATTGACTCTAATGGGCCCCTTCACTGATGGGCACTGTCACAAAGAACCAAAGAACCTCTCTGAAGTTCAGTGTCCAGGAGGTCCCTCATCAATCTAAGTAGGATGTTGTCTCCCGTTACGCCCTAAGCTGCCCTCGTGTGACTGGGGTGAATCAGTCCACGCACACCACTCGGGGAGGCATATAGAGCATACAAAAATGGTGTCATACATTATTACTTTGAATAACGAGAATGTCAACACTAAGGTACCATAATGGAGTACTTTATCTGTGGTGAAGGAAAGTATTTACTAAAGCAATTAGTACTTTTCGTCTTACCAAAATGGTGAACCAAGAACATAAAGCGATCTCTTCATACACTCACTCAAATCAGATGTAAACGGCTAATTTTTGTTTACTCCTTGAGGCAATCATTTTTACTCTCCTTTACAGACAATTTAAGCAAATCACAAAAACAGTGTAGGGTAATTTCAGTCTAAGGATCCTCAAATATGAATAACTAAGCTACAAATATAAGCAAGGGTTTGAAATATTAACACAAGTTAAAAAGAAAAAACATAATTTTTAAAGAGTATCTCCAACAGTATTGATGAAATGATCAAGTTGTGTCATGAAGTGTAAACATGCATTTGGGAATCACACAAAATGTATTGAGACGTCTGATTCTTTGCGTTTCTCTATGCTGTATTTGTTTCTTCTACTTGAGGGATAAGCATCTGATTATATTCGCTATGAAGTTATGCACTGATAAACTGCGGTTTTATACTCTATATGGTTTTAATTCATACCCATAAAGGTAATATGTCGGTGTAATCAGTAGAGTTGATTTAACTGTATTTTAATTGAAGTCTTATCCATACTTTGAACCTTATAAAAGAGCCAAGTCGGCTTGAAGCATGTGTTGGCTGGTCCAAGATATGTATACAATAAATGCATGATATATACAGTTTATCGTAGCATAATTGTACTTTATAATTTAATGGTTATTATTTATGATGAATGGCAAGGAAAAAATGTACAAAAAGAACAGCACACGCACAACTCAGGCAGACTAATAATCACTTTTATTTGCCAGAGAATGTGTAGTAATGTTTGAAATGTATTCCATGCGAATCTTCCCGAGTTGAAGCAAACCTGTGATTCTTGAAGAAATTACTCTGCCAAATTCTTTTGGGTAAGATCTTGCTGATGATTTTGGTGCCAAAATTAATTTAAGATATGGTCCAATAGTTAGCACAGCCAAGGGGGTTTTGACCCTGTTAAAGAGTGACCGTTATTAGGGCTCTGTTGAATTAGGCTTTAAATTATACCTACAATATTGCTTTATCGAAAAGATGTAGTCATTATAGGTACTTACAGGGTTTCACCAATTTATAAAATCCTGTAGGGTGCCTGCACTTACCTGGTAATGTACCCCTTGCCATATCCCTCCTTAGTATTTGCACCTCTTACTCTCGCTCCAATAGTCCGCTGCCAGTGAGAATAATTTTAATGTACTTAAAAAGGAAGTCTGCCATTGATTATTGGTAAGGTCTATTCGCAAGGACGAAAGGACGAAGGGTAAATAGGGCAAAGAATGTGTACTATTTGCCAGGTCAAAGGTTAAATAGTGCAGACGTCTACTATTTGCAAGGACGAAGGTTAAATAGTGCAGAATTTCTACTATTTGCAAGGACGATGAGATGAAGGGTAAAACGTGCAGGAATTCTACTATTTGCAAGGACGATGGGGTAAAGGGTAAATAGTGCAGAATTTCTACTACTTGCAAGAACGATGGGATGAAGGGTAAATAGCGCAGAAATTCTACTATTTGCAAGGACGAAGGGTAAATAGTGCAAAATGTGTACTTTTTGCCAGGACAAAGTGGAAATAGTGCAGAATTTAAACTATTTGCAAGGACGAACGGCTGAAGACTAAATAGAGCAGAATTTCTACTAGCATTTATTAGCAAGGATGAAGGGTAAATAGTGCAGAATTTTTACTATTTGCAAGGATGGTGGGTCGAAGGGTAAATAGTTCAGAATTTCTACTACTTGCGAGGATGATGGGATATAAAGTAAATAGTGCAGACGTTCTACTATTAGCCAGGATGAAGGGTAAATAATTCAAAATGTGTACTATTTGCAAGGAAAAAGGGTAAACAGTGCAGCATGTCTCCTATTTGCAAAGCAGATGGGATGAAGGGTAAATAGTGCAGAGGTTCTATTTGCCAGGACAATGGGTACACAATGCAAAATGTCTACGATTTGCCAGGACCAGGGGTAAACAGTGCAACATGTGTACTATTTGCCAGGATAAAGGCTAAATAATACACATTTTCTACTCTTTACCAGTGCACCATCAAAGCAGCTCAGATATCATGTTAGAGGGAAGCTTGTCAGGTCAGCAGTGCCCATTCACCTGTTAAATAATGTAGTTTTGCAAAAATGCACACGGCAAAGGGAAAGCAGTGAACATTCTATATTATTTACCAGGACACCATGGAAACAGCCCAGAGATGGTCTTAGAAGAGAGATTATCAGCACTACCCCTAGTCCTGCTAAATAGCGTAGACTCTTTTTGTAATTTTCCAGGATGAAGGGTCAACAGTGCACATTCTTAAAAATCTAGTGGGGCATTATAAAAGTAGTAAAATTAGAGACTTAAGTGGCTTTTAATTTAATTTAAATTGAATTGTGTATAGTTCTAACAAGAATTTTTACAATATCAACACTACTCTCACACAGGTACAAACATAAAATCCAGTAATATCGACATATTTACAAAATAAATATACATGCACGATCTATCACAACTCTTAATACAATAAAAACACATTCATCATTCTTTAACTTATACATATTCACGTAGCAATTCAATGTATAAAACCTCTTCATCTTGAAACAATTTCAGCATGTCAGGCAATTCCCAGTCAGAAAAATACCTTTCAAATATTTCTGCTTTCCCCATTTTGTCAATCAAGTAGATACGGAGGTACTTCTTTCCAAACCCTATAAAGTGCCAATTCTGTCTTACTAGAATCAGTATTTAGACAAAAGAGCTCAGAGGATTTGTTTGAATTAAGGTAATGGAAAAAGGGTCCCATAGTAACCATGCATAGTAAGGACGTGTTTGGCGGTCTCTCGATTTGTTTTGATTGTAAATTGGTTTTAAATTTTGATGGTTAATGGGCGTTTCATAGACTGGGTAAAATGTATTTTAAAAACACATGCCACCACCCTGTTAGTACAGACATGTCATCAGGTTTGTTTTACTTTGGAGAACAGCATCAGCACTTTCACCAGGGGTGCCAAAATTCTCATGGAACATTGCATCAGAAATGTGTAATTTAATTCCATGAAAAACCTCATCTCAACGTCCTAATGCTTCTGTGGCCACTTCTGATGATTGTAATATTTTATCTTATTTTATTAATGGACTGGCAGATGGAATTTAACATTTCAGAGGGAACATACAGTATGAGGAGACATTGGGGCTCATTACAAGTGTGCCGGTCTGGAAACAACGGTGCTGGTAAGCTTACCGGCACCATTGTTTCTGGACCGGCATACTACAAGTATGCCTGCCAGAGCCGCAGTGCTCGAAAGGTCTGACCATGCCGGGCACAGCAGCCACGATAGGCAGACCATCACAGAAGCAACGGCACCGTTAACAATGGTTCTGTTGCTTCCGTGGTCCTCACTCCGTAGAGTCCTGGTGCCTTTACTGGCGCCTGACTTTCCAGGCTGCCACGGTTGTAATCCCCCAATGGCACCGGGAAGTCAGGAACTGGTCAATATTTACGGGTCCAGCGGCAACCCCCGGAATCACTGGTACGCTTACAGCCGGACCCGTAATGAGCCCCATTGTATCCATTATTTTACACCACAGCAATACTAAGTTTAAAATAAAGTAACTCTTGTAAATCTTATATCTTTCACAAACACAGATGGTGCCACTGGGAGCTGGGGTCCCACTACTTTGTGGTGCGCTCAAAATCCCCAGTAGAAAACAAGTACAATATTTATATTTGTTGAAATTCTAATATGTTTCTGACTAATTCTTTGTTAAAATAAACAAAATATATTATTTTCAAGTTCATTATGTCTTTGCGTGGCTAATTTATCTAGAGGTGTTTGTGATATACAATTCTTGTTTATCAAACAAATATTGCTAACAACAGTAAATCAGACTTATCTAATCATTAAATTACTTTTAAAATGTGAGGAACAGATTAAAAACGGTTATGTTGTAAACATTTGAATGCAATGGGTACTCTGCATTCTCTCCATTCAGGTCACAAAATGTTTAACATAACAATTGTCATACTACCCTTTAATCCAACAAAAAATTGTTGGACAACTTTATTTTCCAACAATAGTTGAACAAGCTAAGTCCATCCGTGTTAAAGCTGTCAGAAGCCCTGTAGAGTGATTGAATATACTGAGCTGAATGTTTACATTCTCCAATGGGTCGACGTGGAGATCATGGTTGTGATGTTCTCTTCCAATGAGTCCGTTGGAGAGGTTCTTGCAGGAGCGGTGCAGTGTCTGTTGGCTTGAGTTTGCTCCAGAGAGGGAGAGGTGTGTGGTGTAAAAGCAGCTACACACCTTACAAAAAAAGTCTGTTGGGGAAGGGTTGGCTAAGCCCCCCCATAACTAGTGATGGTGGCAGTGGCTTATGTTTTTGCAAACCATCCAAGTCAGGCCTGGGTAAGAGAACAGACAGTCCTTTAAGTCTGCCAACTCCATCAGCCTGAAGAATCGCAAAAGGCTGCTGAAGACAGTCCTTCGGATTTCTCCAAGAATTAGGCCATGAAAGACACTCAGCGTGAGCAAAGGCAAATTTAGTGTTTGAAGGATCCCTCCCGGCCAGGTAAACCATGGCAAAATGGTCATCTCACCAGGGTACCTTTGAAAAGAAACGTTTTTTAATGACCTTCTTGTGACCAATGCATGCTTACATCTCAGGAGGAGTCAGGTGGAACTCCATTTATTCGTATGGGATTCGAAGGGAGTGACTTCAGACTGGTAAATCACCATAAGGCATGCAGAAATGCCACATTTGCTAGACCTCACTCACGTCCACATACAATCAGAGGTTGATTCTGTGTAAGGAAGGCAGGCAGACCCTTTCCCTTCCCCATTCTCAATCAGATGCTGATTGTGCATGGGGCCACCCCTGTTTCCTTCCCCGTGCACAATCAGAGGCTGTCTCAGTCTCTGGCACACACACACACATTCAGCAAACACTCATTTACTCACTTAGATGCATACAAACATACATTAAAACACATCTTTCTTTCCTGCTGTCCTGGTCCCGACATCTTTACGGAAGCTCTCCAGCTCCAGCCGCACAGCATTAACAGGAACCAGTTAGCACTTGATAACAGAGAGCATCTTGTTCCTGAGTATGTGTGCGAGAGACCGGAATGTCTTCCGAATACCACTGTGGGAAGCATAAAAAGGCTTAATTACTCCAGAAATCACCTACCTACTCCGCTGCTCCTTCCTCCTGCTGGTCTCTTGTTCCACCTTCTCTGACCTCACCTAAATATTCCCCCACTTCCTGCTGCTCTTATGGTGCTCCTCCTGCTTGAATTGGGTCCTTGCCCAAACCCATCTGGCCCTGTATTCCACTCCTGGGCGGTGTTACAGGAATATAGGTTTCAAATAACAGGCCAAATCCACTCCTTTTCTTTGCACAGGTGTGTCAAACTACAGCAACAGCGACTCTGGTTTCATACTGTTAAAGTTCATGTCATGAGTACCTCAGCAGCCATTCCCCCAAGTTGTTATGTTGTTTTGTAGGGTATTTTCCCCCTGTCCATGTCTTTGGTGGTCATGGGTTTGGATTAATTTGCAGGCTGGGCCCCTGCCGGTGTTCTGGGCTAGATCTATGCTCGCTTCGCATTCCTGCAAGCTCTGTGACCTCATTACGTCTCTCTCTCTCTCCTGTTCAGTGTCTCCATTTGGGAGATTCTGCTTGCTTGCTGCCACCCTTCGGGTGCTCGGTTCTGCACCATCCTGTCACGGTTGAGTTGAGCTGAGTTATTAGTCAAGTGCATAGCTTTGCTTACAGAAGAACCGTGCAGACTACAGTGCTTCTGGATGAAGGTCGTATATAAGATAATCTAAGTAGCAGAGATGCAATGATTCTTAAAGGTTACTGAAAAAGGTGGGGTTTCATGCTTTTTCTAAATACCAGGTAAGAATTTGTCTGAGTTTGGTGGGCGGCGAGTTCCATAGCTGAGAGCCCAGAACTGAAAAATGCCTGTCTCTTCTGTTTATGAAGTGGGAGGAACGGTTTTAGCCATAAGTTATGCAGGGACGTGTCCATTAAGGCACTTGAAAACAATACAAAGCTTGAAAGTGATTCTTTGCTGTACTGGTAACCAGTGCAAATTCCTCCGATATGGGGAAGCTCATGAAAACCTTTGGGACCTGAAAAGGGAGCTTCATAGCAGCATGTTGTGTTTTTTGCAGCCGTGTTTATTTATTTATTCAAATTTGTAAAGCGCACATCAGACCTTGGGCATCGTGGCGCTTGTTACATACATAGCTTAGTTACATATACATGATGATACATATAGTTACAGTAAATCTGCTATTTTACATATTTACATGTGATGTTTTACATATTTACAGATACGGTTACAGATTACTGCTCAAGGAGTTGGGTCTTGAGTTTCCTACGAAATGCCAGGAGTGAGTTGTCTGCTCTAATGTCTGTGGGTAGTGCATTCCAGAGTTTGGCAGCAATATATTGGGAAGCCTAACCCACCGGCTTTGGCTCTGTTAATACGTGGGATGTGGAGTTGGTTGGAGTATTGTGTCCTGGTGGGGCATGGGGAAGAGCACTTGGAGATAGTCTCAGATAGGTAAGAGGGTGCGGATAGTGTGAGGCATTTGTGTGTGAGGATGAGGATTTTGAAAGTGAAACGTTTTTTGGCCGGGAGCCAGTGAGCTGATTGTCTCGCCTGGGAGATGTGCTCCCTTCTTGGGATGCTTAGGGCAGCACGGAGAGCATTGTTTTGCATGACTTGAAGCCTGTTTAGGTTTTTATCGGATGTGCCTGCCAGAAGGGCATTACAATAGTCTAGTTTAGCACCAATGGTTGCTCTGGCTATTGATAGGCAATTGGCTTTGGATAGGTAAGGTTGTATGGCGTTTATTAGTTTGGTGGTGTGTGCAGAGGAGGAGGTGATGGCGCTAACCTGTCTGGTCATGGTTAGTGAGGACTTTAAGTATACACCCAGCGTCTTGACTGCTGTAGATACAGGGATCGTGGAGTTGTCAATGGTAAAGTTGGCATATAGTTTGTCAAGCTTGGTTAGGGTGTTCTTTTGGCCTAGTATCATGATCTCTGTCTTTTCCCCATTGAGGCAGAGGCCATTTACCACCATCCAGGCCTGGGTGGTGGAGTAGATCATGTGGAGTGCCTTGGCATCTTTGTAGTATGATCCAGAGAGGGGTAGAAGTACTTGAGTATCGTCAACGTAATTCGTATACGCGATAACAAGTGAGTCCAGCTTGTCGAAGAGGGGCTTTGTGAACAAGTTACATAATGTGGGCGCTGTGCAGGATCCCTGGGGGATTCCCAGTGGATTGTGGTAGGTTTAGCGTTTGCTATGTCCGAGAAGACCTTCATGGATCTTCCTTCGAGGAGAAGTTAGCTAAATGTGTGAGGTGGGATGTGAGAGTCTTGTGGTCAACCATATCGAAAGCGGCTGAGAGATCTAGGAGCAGCAGCAAGGCAGGCTTGCCTTTGTCCATGATTTGGGTGATCTGATTCTTTAAATCCACCAGGGCTGTTTCAGTGCCATGTCCTTTCCGGAAGCCCGATTGTCTGGTTCCTAGGATGGAGTGGGTTTCCAGAAAGTGTTATATTTGGCAGTGGGCAGCTTTGTCCAGTAATTTCAGGAGGAATGGCACCGTGGTTATTGGTCTGTAGTTACTAGGTTGTAGAGGGTCGAGAGTCGTTTATTTTAAGGAGTGGGCAGACCCAGGCTTCTTTGAGGCTGGCTGGGATGATGCCTGTTTTGAAAGACGCATTGATGAAGGCCGTGAATAGCGGGGCAAGGCGGTATGCGCAGTCCTTGATGAATTTAGGTGGGCATATGTCCCCTTTACACAGAGAGGGTTTGAGGTTTTTGAGGCGGTCTAGAACTTCTTGTTCAGTGATATTCCTGAATGAGAATACAGGTGTGGTGGAGTTGGTTAAGTCGGGAGTTGAGATGGTAGATTACGTCCCTATTTGAGGTGGTAGGGCTTTGCAGCGGTCTTCAATTTTCTTTTGAAGGAGGTCTATTTTGTATAACATGATAGTTTGGATGCTTGTACACCATGCTTCATCTTTGACAATTTGTCGGGTGTGCTGGGAGGGGAGATAAGCTCATTGAAGATGGAGAAGATCTCTATGGAGTGAGATTTAGCATTGGAGATGTGTGTTGAAAGCGTTAGCTTTGGCTGAGGTGATGTCTGCTTTGTATTGGTGGGAGATTAGGTTGAACTCGTTTTTGGCGTTGACACTAGGATTGGTTTGCCAGTTTTTCAGTGCTACTCTTTTGCGTGTGCGCAATGACTGAAGTTCTTCAGTGAACCATGAGTTTTTGTGTAACGATTTCTTATCTTTTTTTGGCTTCGAGGGGCGCTATTTCGTTGATTGCTTTAGTGATAATATCCTTGTAGATGTTAGCTAGGGTGGTGGGGTCTTTGGCGAAGGGGGTGCTAGTTCATGGATATTTAGGTACGGGCGCAGGTTGTCCTCAGTGAGCTTTTTAGAGCTTCTCACTTGTGCTGCGGTAGCAGGGGTGAGGGTTTTGGTGCTTTTGGTGATGGGTATAGTGAATTCGATACAGTTGTGATCGATCCAGGGCAGGGTGATGTTGGCGGTGATGATTGAGAGGCAGTTATGGTCCACAATCCAATCTAGGATGCGACCTTTGGAGTGAGTGGGACTTTATACTTTTTGGGTGAAGCCCATGTCATTTAGTTTTTCAGTGAGGGTATCAGCGTTTTTGTCTTTTTCATCATTAAATCCTAAATTGAGGTCTCCTAATAGGAGAGTCTTGGTGGTGCATTTTATGTTATTACTGAGTCTGTGGGTGAGGTGTTTCTGAGAGTCAAGGGGTTCTGGGGGCGGTACAGAACGTGCATGTTGATGGTGCTGTTGGGGGACAGTGTGAGATTAGCAGATAGCATGTCAGAGTTACAGGTCCAGGGGTGACTGATAAGTCGAAGGTGGAGGCTCTCTTTGTAGATGATGGCTACTCCGCCTCCCACTCATGCTATTCTGTCCTATCTGAGGATGGTGAAGCCTGGTGGTAGTGCAAGTGCGACGGCGGGGCCAGAGGCTTCATGGAGCCAGTTTTTGTGATGGCTAGTAGGTCGATGGTGTTGTCAGTTATGAGGTCGTGAATCTCAGTAGCATGGGCTGTGAGGAAGCGTACATTAATGAGAGTGCATTTGATGTGAGGGGGTGGGTGTGATTTTTTTTGTGGTGGGGTATGCGAGGTCTGGTGTGTTGTGTTTAGTGGCAGTGTGGGGCCTGTTGTGGTTGGTGGGAGGCTGTATGCTGGTGTTTGAGTGTTTCTGGTGAGGGGTGTGTTTGTGTGTGGTGCGGGACCCTAGTCTATTGTTTCTGATTGCTGTGGTGCAGGGTGGTGCAGAGCATATGTCTGCAGGGGATAGGTATATTTCCGCTGGGGTAGGTTGAGTGGGACTGGTGGCAGAGCTGTGTGGTATTCGTTTGGGGTGTGTGGGTGTGGTGAAAAATGAGAGAACAGAGAGTGCAATAAGAAGGGTGAGCAGTGTAGTGGGCTGGGCAGTGAGTTTGCTGATGGCTATGGGCATTGTAGTATGCAGGGTGGGCTGAAATACAACAGTAGGCTGATTCGATTTCAACAGAGAGGCCTAAAAACACAGTAGGTAGAATAGGTGTTCAGCAGTGGGACCTAGCAATGCAGCAGTAGGCTAATTCAGATTTCAACAGAGAGGTCTAAAAACACAGTAGGTAGAATAGGTTTTCAGCAGTGGGACGTAGAAATGCAGCAGTATGCTAATTCCAATTTCAACAGAGGGGCCTAAAAACACAGTAGGTAGGGTGGGATTTCTGCAGAGGGACTAAAATGCAGCAGTTGGATGATGCAGTTTTAGCAGTTGTATCATTGACCATTGTGGGCTTGAGAAGTAAGGGGAGGTGAACTCAGGGCAGAATCAATGTAAGCTGATGTTCATTGCTAGGTGTGATTGCAGTAGAGGTTCACAAACACTAACATATGCATAGGCGAGGTATTATGAGACAGGCACTTGGGATAGAGTTTTCGGGGTAGAATAGGGGATTAGAGTTACCTTGACTGCGAGTTGCAGTGCCGCAGGGATCGGTCCACTGGAATTGAGGCAGTTTGAGCAAGGGGATTGGCTAAAGGCGTGCACGGCCGTGACAGGCATGGGACAGGCGATGGCCTTGCTTCTCTGGGCCTTTATGCAAGTGGGCCGGTTTACGCCTGTCGGCACACCATAGGTGGATGTGATTAGGACGGCAACCAATCGGCGCTTAGCAACACATGCTAGGCTATGTTAGGCATGGGTAGCCAGGGCAAAATAACGGGCGGCCATCTTAGAATGTGTAGATTTCCTCGTGGGAGTTAATGGCGATTACACGGCGGTAGATCGTGATGCTATTGCAGCCTAGCAGAACATAGCGAAAATGCTATTTTGGTATTTAGACATCAGGGAGGCTTTTATGCAGAAAAAGCGAAGGTCGAGCACAATTTTTTCTTTGTGTGAGTTGATTTACCGAGATCCCGGGCAAAATGGACGTGCAATAGTCCAACTTAGAATTAATCAAAGAGCCCACTACTGTGGGTTGGTCTGTTTCTGGGATGAAAGGAAGAATAGGTCATAGTAGACTAAAGCAAAAATAGATGGCCTTCATGGTTTCCCCTACATGATGGTCGAAGACAAGATTTGCTTGCTAGATACACCCCAGGTTCCTTACATGGCTGGCAAAAGATGTCAGGAGATCAAACAGCAAAGGGCAAGGAGGCAGCTTGGATTGGTTACTGAGGATGTTTTAGGGCCCTAACTGATAACCTTAGTTTTAGAGGCATTTAGTTGTAACTTATTTGCCTGCATTCAGTTTCGAACTTTTAGAGCAAAGTCCGTAATGGACTGGAGTGAGTCAGGGGAGTTGGTTACACACGTAAATCTGTGCATCCTCCGTATACGAGTGGTAGTTTAACTTACATTTTGAAAAAAAACATGATCAGTTGAATAAATATATTAAACAGAGTTGGGGACAAGGCTGAGCCCTGCGGAACCATGACCGGTATGGAACTAGAATAGCATGGTCCAATCTTAACCTGCTGAGTCCTATTGGATGAAAATGAATTGAACCATTTTAGGGAGTAATGAAAAATCTGGGTGACACTGGAGAGTCTGTATAGCAATATTTCAAAGTCCACAGTGTCGAATGCTCCCAATTATTCAAGCAGCACCAATATAGTAAGGGCACCCAATATAGTAAAGGCACCTTCATCAGCAGACTTTAGGATATCATCCCAGACTGTCAACAAGGCTGTTTCTGTTCCATGGCAGGGCCTGTCTCTAAACTGGAAAGAATTTAGGAGTTAGTTAGTTTCAATAAGGTTTTACAGCTGTAGGGTAACTATCTTTTAAAGTTTCTTTGCAGCCCAAGAAAGGCTGGTTGTGGGGCGGTAGTTCTGCAACACATGGTGCTTCAAAGAGTTTCTTTTTAGTAGACATGTTAGGATAGAAACTTCTAGCTCCTGTGGAACAATCCCTTGAGCGATGGGCATGTTAGCAAAGCAAGAAATCATTTCATGAGGGTGCTAGTACGGCGACGCGCAAGGCAGGCAGGGAGAGAGTCACAGTTAAAGTTGGTAGGTTTCAGTGAGGCAAGTATTGAAAGAGTAACCTCGGCAAGTACTGGCGAGAACACAAAGCTCTCCTTGGGCTGAGTACCCAATATGGTTTGGTCAGGAAGGAGACTTTTACGGCCTGCTGGTAAGTTAGCAATATTGTCTCTAATTGAACTAACTTTATTCCGGGAGAATTTGTTGAACTCATTGGCCAGTTGTAGTGTGGGTGACAACTTAGAGGATGAGCATTCAGGATTACAAAATGTCTTTATAACCCCGAACAATGCTTTGAGTTTATTCACAGCCTGCTTAATAATGTCCCATACAAAACTAGAATTGGCATAAAAAATTGCTTTCTTGTAGTTTTAGCAGTGAGACAAGAAACTTAGTCTTTGTTTTTTGCCACTCTTTCTCTTTTTTCCAATAATCAGTTTTAAGGACACAAAGGGAATTAGAGAACCATTTATTAATTTATTTTTTTGGTCTAGCTTTTTATTGGGGAGATTTTATTGCAAGCATTATGTAAATGATTCATGTTGAGTAGGAAATCATCTTCACATAGAGAGTTCATGGTGTCTCTGTGGAAGTGAGAAAACAAACTCTGGAGCATTCTGTGCAGGAGGATGATCTGAGACAATTGGGTACTGCAATACATCACACTTCCATTGGGATAGGAACTGGCACCCCATCAACTGCCAACATCCACCTCAGGGGTAGGACTGGCTCTGGCTTTCTCCCTGATAAGCCTCCATCCCTCCCCCTGGCTCAGAGGGGTGCCATCCCCTCCCTCTTGTCAATGCCAGCCTACTGGCCTTGTCAAACTCTGCACATCCTTATTTTGATCACTACAGGGGTAGGGTGTTGTATGACTAGGACAATACAGACTCCTGTGAGGAGATTAAGGCAATGATACACGTCACGCTCAAAAAGTGTTTCCAACAGTATCTTTATTTGGTTACATGTGATTTCAACAAATTAAATTACAGAGAATGCTGCAATAACGAAAATGTTATAATGAAAAATATTGATTTATTTGTAATTTGCGGGGGTTCCCCCAAACTCCTCGTTTCCCTATGCTTTTAAAACCAACCCCAAGCCCTTTCCCACCCGTTTTAACCCCTTACCCCACCCCATATACATTTTAAACAAATTAAATATTTTCCGTTATAACATGTTCATTATTACAGCATTCTCTGTAATTTAATTCATTAAAATCATAACATACCCTTTATTTAAATTACAAATTGGTTAGGGTTTGATGAATGCCTAACAGGTTCTAGGGGAAACTCTACATCTAAGGAGTGACTTGGAATAATACTTTATTATGCGGGATATACTAAATTGTGATCTCTTAGCGCTGCCAATGGTCCTCTTGTGTTAAAACATTAAAGTAGAAACGTATTTTAATAGGTCCTCACCCTTCCGGGGACACCCTACTTCTAATAAAGAAAACCCCAAAGGGTTGAATAGAAAACAGAAATGTATCAGCCCTAACCTTTGTAAGTCAGTAGCCTTCTGGTTTCTCTAAGCTAATAATCTAAAGTCCAATGCTTGGGCCAAACCAAATAGTTCATAAACTACACTTTAATGTCTGTCCCTATTCTACTGCAACAAAACAGGATTGTTCCACTTGGGAGGTTCGGGTAGCAGGTTCTCACAGTCTGAGGAATCAGAAAAGGTCTCTTCCCTGACCTTGGGTTTCACATGCAACTTGCAATGGGCTGGGTATTTCTGCCACCCTACTTCTGGGTTCCTTTGAGGCAGCCAATGCAGTTTTTGTCTTTCTGCCATGGCCTGGGTCCTCTTAACCTTCCTCTGCGGTCTCTGGTGGAAAGCCTCAGGATTTGGCTCCTCAGCTACGCAAAGGAGTTGAGAGGTGCTTTAGTACCCCTCTTGCCAGCCTTTTTTTCCAGGGCTTCTAGGCATTAGACACTCCTTCTCTCTTTCCAGCCTCTCCAGGCTTCTACTGCCCCCCTCCAGTCAGCGGCTTTCGTGAACAGTGGTTGCAGGGCTTTCCCCTTATATCAAGGGAGAAAGAGAAGACAAGTCTACCTCATCCTGGATGCTCTTCTTTCAAAGCCTACAGCTTTGGGTCACCTTCTTCCAGGAAGCTTGCTATTGGAATCTCCTCTCTGGTGCAGTCTTCTTCCAGTCAGCAGGTTCCTCTGGGACACGCGCCACAGCATTTTCCACTTTTATCAAGGGACACTTTGCACATACATCCGCCTCCTCCGGGTCCAGAACCCTGACTGAAGTTCACAAGGCTCCTTTATACCCATGGGGCCTAGTGCTGTTTCTAACATTGTTATTTCCTATGTGGCCTTGAATGCTTCTCTGAGATTGGTTACTCCCTTGTCAGTCCTAAACTCCTCCCATCGGTCCAAGTCTGGTATTGGTTCCTTACCTGGTAGCTTCCATTACAATTAATGAGGGGCTGCAATGCTTCAAATGTGATTGCAGCGCCATCCTGGATTTACCTTCAACCATAGCTGAGGCACTGCGTCATTACGTGATGACCCCTTTTCCAGCAAGCACCATGGCATGTGGTAAGCATTGGAATGTGCAGTTCTGGAATGCTTTCCTGCTTTAAACCCTTCAAGTAAGCAAGAAGTGTCATTTCTCTAAGGTTGGAGAAAACAGTGGGTTGGCAGACAGTCGTCATTTGACGGTCCCTTGTTTGTTTTTCGGGGCATGGACCGGCCCTTCTGCTTGTAGTTCTTTCTGGAAATTGGAAATCCCATGGTTGTCATTATCTGCGGCTGCCTTCAGGGCTAAGGTATCGCATGTCTGAGAAAACTGTGAGCTGGTCTGGCTGTGCTTTGGTGTCATGTTGCTGGGCATTGCTCAGGTTTCACTTCCTAGCCCCTTAGGCCTTTGTTTCCTGTTCTGGAGTTCCTCTTTGGACCCCCCAAGCACATCTTCCCTCTACATTTTGAAGGAAGGGTCAATCCCAACATTGGGGATGATAGACCAAGCCTTGGTGGGAGTAAAAGGCTTGCGGGATCCACCTAGACTATTATCTGGAGGCATACCATGTAGCAGCCACACTATCCATGTCACTAGCAGCCCGCAACCCTAATAGGTTAACATGGGGAATTTATCATGCTTAGATTTAAGCAAACCGTACCCATGGTAAGGAATGGATGACCATACTAGTGGGGAATAAGGTGGAGTCTAAGGTTTGGAAACAAGCCTTAGGCTTACCAGATTGTTTGCCTATCCCTGAACTCAGATTTGAATTGGGATTAACATTGTCGGGTTGTCAGATGGATTGGCAGATCTTGTCTCTGTACAGGAAGTTGTTGGTTCCTTCTGCGGAATCCCTGTATGAGGATCTTGCAGATGCTATCAAGCGATCTACGGTACGATCTTTGACCAGCCTTAGGAAAAGTGTTGAGGTGGTGTTAGATATTTGAAGCTATCTCCTGGTGACCTAGTTAGTAATCCTAAGGGGCTCAAGAAAATGTTACTTAGACTAAACTGGATGGCAACCATTCCAAGAATGAGATCATTCAAGCTGTACAGAAACCTGTCAGCTTACGATAAGCCTTTAGGGGTAATTCCTAGATACCTTAAAACATGTCCTAATGGATATTGAGCCTTCAATTTTTAGGATACATGCTAAATGTGCTGCACACTGGGGAAATTCGTCTTGTTAGATCTTCATCTGAGAAATATCCAAAAGGCTGTGCTCTATGTAAGAATGAGGCCATGATTCAGACCAGAGAGCACATCATGGTGGATTGCCCTTTCTCACAAACACAGAGATTGCTGTTGTTGGTAAAGTTTGTGCATAATCATGCCTGCTCGATTCAGGGAACTTTTTTTATTTGTATATCGCAAGGTGAAGCTGTGACCATTACCATTATAAAGATCCTTCAACATGCAGGTTTGGTATGCATTAGGTGGTGAATGACATGATGTATGTTTGTGATTTTCTTGTTCTTCTTTGTTTATAATGTTATGTTGCCTAATTGTGCCAAATCAAACTAATTTAGGGTATTTTCTTATTGAATTGGAATTGTATTCTATTTTATAGTTTTTACCTTTACATTTTGTTGTATTGATTATTTATGATAACATTATGTTGTAATTGGGTTTTTTGTTTTCTTTTCTAATTTTTGTTTAAGGCTGAGTGCGAGCAACCGATATCACAATAATACATTTTTATTAAAAAACTAGTGGGGAAAATGACTTACTTTCTCCAAGACCTTCCAAGGGATGGAATTCTGGGTCCCCTCCTTACCCCTTCCGTTTCTACACTTGTTAGTCCTGGACACGGTAGCTTATGGTGATAACTCCTGTTTGACCTATGGTCTTGAACCTGAAAAGGGGCCGGCAGTAATATGTGAAAAAGGGCTCTTCTAAAAAAGGTTCCAGGGACCGCGTTCAGGTTCTGAAGGGCCCAAGTCCAATCCCTCTATTCTCAAAGTTAGGGCCCAATGTCCAAGTCCAAATTCTTGCATCTACAAAACGTATTTACAGGATTACAGTTTCATTTGGCCCTTGCTTCAATTGCTTCTTGACTCATATATGGTGACCGTCCGGTCACAGTTTGCCTTTCTAGACTTGTAGGATGAAAAGAGTTGAGCAAGGGGGAGTTTTCCTCTTTTTTGTAAGGGGGCTGTTGTGGGTGAGGAAGACAATGGAATCCACAACCAGCTACCCTGCTACTACCACACTCCTGTCAGGAATCGAGGGTGGAAGCTGTGGGATCGATGGACGCTCTAGTCCTCACCCATCATGGCTGCCTCCACTATAAATCTAGGCCCCGCCTCCAGCTCGGCGCGTTGTATCTGTGTATTTCCTACACTTCTACCAGCGCTCAGAGTTGCTCGTACTTTCTTTCCGAAGTTTCCTTCCCGCTCTCGTTTTCGGCGTGAGCTTGTGTTTTCTCCTTCTGTCCGTTCTGTGTTTTTGTCTACGTGGTTTCCGTAACCTATTATCTGAGTTCTGCCTTTCTCTGCTCGCGATCCCTTTCGCACTCCGCTCCTTGCTTACCTCTCTGTTTACTTTTTCTCCGCTTGCGAAACCCTTTGCACTCTGCTCCTTGCTCTGCCTTCCTGATACCTTTTTCTCCGCTCGCGATCCCTTTCGCGCTCCGCTCCTTGCTTACCTCTCTGTTACTTTTTCTCCGCTTGCGAAACCCTTCGCACTCTGCTCCTCGCTCGGCCTTCCTGATACCTTTTTCTCCGCTCGTGATCCCTTTCCCGCTCCGCTCCTTGCTTACCTCTCTGTTACTTTTTCTCCGCTTGCGGAACCCTTCGCACTCTGCTCCTCGCTCTGCCTTCCTGAAACCTTTCTTTGCTCGCGATCCTTTCGCGTTCCGCTCCTCTCTTAGCCTTCCAGTTAACCAGTTCTCTGCCAGCGAAACCTTTCGCTCTCCACTTGTCGTTGATACCTTCCTGTGCCTCATACCACTTGCGGCTCCAATCAGTTTCTGTGTCTGAGGCATCTGGCACTCCAGACATTCTACAGTGTCCTGACTTTGGAGAAGGCCCTCGCTTTTCTATCCATCATTCCTGAATCTTCATCATTTCAGCCTGGGAGTACCTGCCTTATACCTTGTCCTAGGAACCACTCCTTACCTTGCCTGCAGATCTTCATTCAAGGGTTTTTTCTGCCGTTCCGGCTTTTTCCCTTGGGCACCAAGGCTGGCCCACTGGGAGCCCCCCCTCGGCAGGTTTCCACTACTGCCAAGGTGGCCTCCGGAGGGGCCAGACCTTACTTGCATGATAAGAAGGTTAGAACACCTAAGGATCTTATCTCTACCAAGAAGAAGGAACGTCCCCGAATCCGGACTACGGTAAAGGACTCAGTATCAGAAGATTCAGGTGAGGAGAAGGGGGAGGTGGAGCCGAAGTCTGACAGCATACAATGCCCAACTACAATCATGGCATCCTTGGAACAATACCAGGAACTCGTAGCGGCTATACAGAACCTGACAGCTGAAGTACAATCCCTAAGGGCTGAAAACATAGTCCTTCGCCAACAAGTAGTATTGCGTCGAGATGACCACGGAGACCTACCCATGATGCCTCTCTCATTCGGCAAGTATGATAGTCATCCAGGAGGTCTCAAGGATTTCCTGGACGCCTGTAAAGTATACTTCACATTCAGGCCTCATGCATACGAGACTAGCCGTGCCAAGGTCGGATTCATAATTGCCAATCTCTCTGGAAATGCCTTATCTTGGGCAACTCCACTGGTCTCCAATGAAGATCCATCCCTGAATGTCTACGATCAGTTTGTGACAGCCTTTAAGGATAGATTTGATAGACCTGAGGTTCTATACTCTTCATTAGAAGCTATTCTTGATGTCCGTCAAGGAAATACAGACGTGCAAACATATATCTCACGCTTCCTCAGACTAGCTGCAGAGGCGGACTGGCCGGACTCGGCTCAACAGACGATCTTCAGAAGAGGACTTCAGGACGAGATCAAGGATGAGCTTGCGAGGATAGCCAGACCACAGTCATTTCGTGACTTGATGACCTTGTCTCTCCAGATCGAGTTCAGGCTGCATGAACGCAGACAAGAAAGGAGACGCCCATGGGGAACCTCACAGACGATAGGCCTGTCCTCCCAGACTCCAGTCCAGAGACCGATATCGTCCACCGAAGAATCTATGCAGATCGGAGCAGCTCGTGGACCTCTGACTCCTGAAGAAAGGAGACGGCGCCGAGAGGCGAGATTGTGCATGTATTGTGGATCCTCTAAACACCTGTTGAGAAACTGTCCAGACGTTCCTCCTAGGAAGAAGGAAAACTTCCACCCCCGGGCTGCTGCAAGGGAAGTCTCGGGGGACCTGCCAGTTACCCTTGAAACCACTCAAGAACCCTAGAAGAGGGCGAAGACAATAGTTTACTGGTTTTCAAGGTCCACGTGAAGTTATCGGAAGCGACATCAGTAGAGGTACTGGCAATGTTGGATTGTGGTGCCGCGGGTAACTTCATGGACCTTAACTGGGCTAAGGAGAACCTAGTCTCTACCAGACCCAAGTCCAGACCCATACCTGTTGAGGGTGTTGATGGTGTACCTCTTTCTTCGGGTCCTATCCTGTGGGAGTCGATTCCATTGCAGATGAGAGTGGGCAATCACCAAGAACTCTTGGTATTCGACCAGATAAGTGCAGCACATTTTCCTTTAATTCTGGGAATACCTTGGTTGAGGAGACATAATCCTCTTATCGATTGGTCTGCCAACAAGGTGTGCTTCAACTCCCAATTCTGCAGATCAAACTGTCTGATTACGGCTGCGGCTATGGTGGTGACTGAGGAAGGTCCTGAAGCTCCTGGCTCCTTAATAGTAGCAACAGTTCCGCCCCAATACCATGAATACACCGAAGTCTTTCTGGATACTCTCCCCAAGTAGCTACCCCCACACTGGGCAGCGGACTGCTCGATCGACCTGGTGCCTGATTCTATCGTGCCTTTCGGAAGGATGTATCCCCTGTCCATTCCGGAACGAAAGGTCCTCAGAGAATATCTGGACGCTAATTTAAAGAACGGGCTGATTCAGGAATCCAAGTCATCCTGCGGTGCATCATTGTTTTTTATCCCCAAGAAGGATTCGGATGAGTTGCGCCCATGCATAGACTTCAGAGGCCTTAATAAGATCACTATAAGGGATAGGTACCCCATGCCCCTGATACGAGACATCCTGGAGGCGGTTCAAGGGGCTAGGTATTTCACCAAGTTAGATCTAAGAGGGGCCTATCACCTCCTTAGGATCAAGGAGGGGGACGAATGGAAGACCGCCTTTCGCACTCCGTTCGGCTTGTACGAGTATAGAGTCATGCCGTTCGGTTTTGTCAATGCCCCGGCAGTTTTCCAGAGGTATATGGACAAGGTGTTTGCTGACATGTTATACCTATCCGTGGTGGTCTACCTAGACGACATCCTCGTCTACTCCAAATCCCTTGATGAACATAGAGCACAGGTCAAGAAGGTGTTGAGAAGACTCCTTACCCATCGGTTGTTGGTCAAACCCGAAAAGTGTCCGTTTGAAGCTACTTCTGTGTCCTACCTTGGGTTCATCCTTTCTCAAGAAGGGATCGAAATGGACGCAAGAAAGGTTAAGGCCATTCACGATTGGAAGGAACCCGGAAACATAAAGGAGCTACAGAGTTTTCTGGGTTTAGCCAATTTTTATCGGCGTTTCATCCCCAACTTCTCACAAACTGTGCTCCCCCTTACCTCTTTACTTAAGAAGGGAGTACGGTTTTCTTTTGAAGGAGAACCTCAGAAGGCTTTCCAACTCCTTAAAGAAAGATTCTCCACGGCTCCCATCCTGATCCAATCTGACCAGACAAGACGGTTCATCATGGAAACTGGCGCCTCCATTGGAGCAGTGGGAGCCATACTCCTCCAAGAATCAGAGGACGATCTTGAGCATCCTGTAGCTTATTTTTCCAAGACCTTAACATGTAGCGAACGTAACTATTCCGTATTGGAAAGAGAGCTACTAGCCATCAAGCTAGCTTGTCAGGAATGGCGTCATCTCCTACAGGGAGCTGCTCATAGCTTCTTGATTCGCACCGATCACAGAGATCTCAGGGTACTCCAGCAAATGGAATGCACCAATGCCCGTCACGCCCGATGGGCCTATTTCTTTCTACAGTATGACTTTGTGATAACTTACATTCCTGGAAAGGAGAACAAGAAGGCTGATGCCTTATCCCGAAGTAAGGGGGAGGTGTCAGGATTATATCAAGGGCATGACTTTGTTCTCCCCAAGCTCAGGATTTTGGCCTCCACGACCACTTTTCTCAAGGAGCTTATACCCCTGTATCAGAGTTGCCCAGAGCTTGCGCCTACTATCACCAAGGGGAAGGATGGATTGTATTACCATGAGGAAGCGCTTTATGTTCCCACTAAGAAGCTTCAAAGAATGGTTCTTTCCTGGTGCCATGATTTACCCTTGACAGGTCATCCTGGCATCAGAAAGACATATGACTTATTAAGTAGGGGTTTCTTGTGGCCAACGTTAAGAAAGGACGTGAGTCAATACGTCTCTACTTGCTCGGTTTGTGCTGCAAACAAGTATCAGACTGGTAGGCCAATAGGTTTGTTGCAACAGCCTCCTCTAGCTAATCGCCCTTGGCAACATATTTCCATGGATTACATTCTGGATCTTCCGGTGTCTTCTGGTATGACTGTAATTATGGTCACGTGTGACTCCTACAGCAAGTTGGCACACTTTTCAGCCTTTCAGCAACTGCCTTCGGCTTCAGAGACAGCTACCGTCTTCCTCCGTGACGTAGTCCGCCTGCATGGTTTGCCTAGGACTATAGTCTCTGATCGTGGTTCCCAATTCACCTCAAAATTCTGGGCCACTCTCTGTCGGGTTCTGGGAATCCATAGGGCTCTCTCCTCGGGCTATCACCCCCAAAGCAACGGCCAAACGGAAAGACTCAATGCCAGTTTGGAACAGTACCTTAGGTATTTCTGTAGTCCACAGCAAGAGAGGTGGTTTGAATTTCTCTCCCAGGCCGAGTTTGCTTATAACAATGCAATTCACACCACCATACAGATGAGTCCGTTCTTTTGTACATACGGTTTCAACCCACACCATCTACCCTGGGTTACTACACAATCGACCAAGGTTCCGGCCTTAGATGAGGCTCTCAGAGATCTGCACGAGGTACAGGAGACAGCCAAGAAAGCTCATCTAGCCAGCCAGAATGCCCAGAAGAAGTGGGCAGATAGGAGCAGACGCCCAAACCCCGACTGGAAGGTGGGACAATTGGTATGGCTGTCAACCAGATTTCTTCTGAGATGGATTCACAAGGGGAAGCTTTCTTCTAGATTTCTAGGACCCTTTCCCATAGTTCAACAGATCAATCCTGTGGCTTTCAAACTTAAACTCCCGGATTCCCTCAAGAGGATTCACCCTGTCTTTCACACTTCTCTTCTCAAGGCGTACAAGGAAGACCCATTTCAGAGGCCTGTTCATAAGGGACGCCCTAAGGTTGATCCTCCCCCGGACGAGTACGAGGTGGCTCGTTTGATCGATTCCCGGTATCGTAAGGGCAGGTTGCAGTACCTGGTACATTGGAGGGGCTATCCTAAGGAGGAGAGAAACCTGGGAGCCTGACTACCACATACATGCTCCTCATCTTGTGAAAAGGTTCCATCGTTTTCACCCATGCAAGCCGGAGGGACCCCCAAGGAAGAGGGGGTATACTGTCAGGAATCGAGGGTGGAAGCTGTGGGATCGATGGACGCTCTAGTCCTCACCCATTATGGCTGCCTCCACTATAAATCTAGGCCCCGCCTCCATCTCGGCGCGTTGTATCTGTGTATTTCCTACACTTCTACCAGCACTCAGAGTTGCTTGTACTTTCTTTCCAAAGTTTCCTTCCCGCTCTTGTTTTCGGCGTGAGCTTGTGTTTTCTCCTTCTGTCCGTTCTGTGTTTTTGTCTATGTGGTTTCCGTAACCTATTATCTGAGTTCTGCCTTTCTCTGCTCGCGATCCCTTTCGCACTCCGCTCCTTGCTTACCTCTCTGTTTACTTTTTCTCCGCTTGCGAAACCCTTCGCACTCTGCTCCTCGCTCTGCCTTCCTGATACCTTTTTCTCCGCTCGCGATCCCTTTCACGCTCCGCTCCTTGCTTACCTCTCTGTTACTTTTTCTCCGCTTGCGAAACCCTTCGCACTCTGCTCCTCGCTCGGCCTTCCTGATACCTTTTTCTCCGCTCGCGATCCCTTTCGCGCTCTGCTCCTTGCTTACCTCTCTGTTACTTTTTCTCCGCTTGCGAAACCCTTCGCACTCTGCTCCTCGCTCAGCCTTCCCGATACCTTTTTCTCCGCTCGCGATCCCTTTCGCACTCCGCTCCTTGCTTACCTTTCTGTTTACTTTTTCCCCGCTTGCGGAACCCTTCGCACTCTGGTCCTCGCTCTGCCTTCCTGAAACCTTTCTTTGCTCGCGATCCTTTTGCGTTCCGCTCCTCTCTTAGCCTTCCAGTTAACCAGTTCTCTGCCAGCGAAACCTTTCGCTCTCCACTTCTCGTTGATACCTTCCTGTGCCTCATACCGCTTGCGGCACCAATCAGTTTCTGTGTCTCAGGCATCTGGCACTCCAGACATTCTACAGTGTCCTGACTTTGGAGAAGGCCCTCGCTTTTCTATCCATCATTCCTGAATCTTCATCATTTCAGCCTGGGAGTACCTGCCTTATACCTTGTCCTAGGAACCACTCCTTACCTTGCCTGCAGATCTTCATTCAAGGGTTTTTTCTGCCGTTCCGGCTTTTTCCCTTGGGCACCGAGGCTGGCCCACTGGGAGCCCCCCTCGGCAGGTTTCCACTACTGCCAAGGTGGCCTCCGGAGGGGCCAGACCTTACTTGCACGATAAGAAGGTTAGAACACCTAAGGATCTTATCTCTACCAAGAAGAAGGAACGTCCCCGAATCCGGTCTACGGTAAAGGACTCAGTATCAGAAGATTCAGGTGAGGAGAAGGGGGAGGTGGAGCCGAAGTCTGACAACTCCAGGCAGTTTGTGATGTACACTACTTAAAGTACACACTTGGTGCAAATAGTTATTTGCACAGCTGTACACCAGGTTCAATTGGAAAAACATATTTTAATTCATATATACTTCACAAAAAATGTAAAATCAATAAAAAACAAGCCTGACAAATCTGCAGAAAACATATTTTTAACATTGAGTATTGAAGAGAGCATAAAAGAAAATTCAGCTCCGGGGTGAACATAGGATGTTCAATAATAATCAAGTACTTTTGTGATGTTAGTAACAAGAGTGATAACTAGAAATAATCTCCATGTTTAGATTGTTTACCAAGGGGCATGAACACATATTTGTGTTTCTAGGTATTAAAGAAAACACCAAAAGAGAATTCATCAGTTATCAGTGTGTCTTCAGCACCTGTCTTCAGGACACTTGAAACATTAAGTGTCGGGACCAGATCACATTTCACTTTGTGCACCAAGCCTTGTTCAACGGAGACTAAATTTAAAAATAACAACACCCAATTAGGAACCTGGTGGATTCAATTGAAGTTTTTTGACAACAACGTATGTACGTGGGTGTCAGAATCGGAAACTACCACCTCCGAAGACTCCTCACCTGACTCCTTATAGGAATCCTCCTTAGTAGATGTCTTTGGTCTTCTTCTCTCCTCCTTCTTGATCTCCTGCGGGTCTTCGTCTGTCTTGGTGCTCTTCCTTCCCTTCTTGTCCTTCTTGCGCTCGTAGAGATAGGGACGAGCTCCGCTTGAGGCCACCCTGACAGTGGTAGGAACAAGCTGTCAGGTGGACCCAGGGGAGCCAGTCCCGTAACGTCAGGGAAAAAGCCAGTGACGGCAGAAAAAACCCTGTTAGATGGTGAGTCCTTGCTGGCAGGGAGTGTGTCGGAAGTGGAGGGCTGATGTCGAAAAGGATTGGAAGAGAGTCGACTGCGATCCAAGGAAGGCTAAGCGGAGGCTGTACACGAGTAGTCAGGAGGAATGGTAAGGCTATAATGCTGGTAAGAGTGAGAGAGGGAGAGAGAGAGAGAGAGAGAGAGAGAGAGAGAGAGAGAGAGAGAGAGAGATGGTACAGGAGAGCGAGAGAGAGAGAGAAGAAGGAGAGCGTGATCAGAAGCGGGAGCGAGCAAGGAGGGGAGAGAGCGAAATAGTAAGGAGAGTGAGCGGGAGCGAAGGCGTATGCACAAGAGTCAGGTATCTAGCGAAAGCGAGAGAGAGAGCAAGCGGGAGCGAAAGCGTATGCACAAGAGTCAGGTATCTAGCGAAAGCGAGAGAGAGAGCAAGCGGGAGCGAAAGCGTATGCACAAGAGTCAGGTATCTAGCGAAAGCGAGAGAGAGAGCAACAGAGGGGCAAAAAGGATGGGTTTACAGTATGGAGCCTGAACAAAGGGAAAGAGCTGAGAAAACAGGGAAGCCAAGGCGGGCTGAGTACTAGGTAGATAAAGTATCAAGGGACAGAGCTCAAAGAGCGGCACTGCAGGCGATGTTAGCGAAAGGCTGACAATGCGAGTTGCAACGCACAGCGTTGTGGGCGTGGCTACCTTTTAAAGGAAAAAGGACCAAAAAGACTAGAACGGTAAGGTCCGCAAGGTGCCTAAGTTAGCCTCCATCTTTTCCACAGTGTCCAGGGTCGCGTTGTGACAGTATGCCCCCTTCTCATCTGGGGTTCCCCGGGCTTATCCGGATGAAGGCGGTGAAAAAGACGTACCAAGTGAGGGGCATGGATGTGGCTTCTAGGTTCCCAGGTACGCTCTGCAGTGGAGTACCCCTTCCAATGTACCAGGTACTGAACTGTACCATGTCTGTAGCGAGAGTCCACCAGCCTCTCCACCTCGTATTCCTCAGGTTCTGGATTATCGGGAATAGATGAGCGTGGCACTGTCCGACCATGCGGATCTGATAGATAGTCCTTGAGAAGGGACGAGTGGATGGATGCGCTTCATATTGTGAGGAAGCTTCAGGCGAAAGGCCACCGGATTGATCTGTGCGCAAATGGGGAAAGGCCCAATGAATCTGGCAGAAAACTTCCCTGGGTGTAGCCAGCGTGGTAAGAATTTAGTGGACAACCAAACCTTTGTGCCAACAGTCCATGTGGGGTTTTGAGATCTCTTCCTGTCAGCGTACCTCTTGTGGAGCTCCCTGCTGGTCTCCAAGTTCTTCTTAGCCTCCCCTTGTATACGTCTTAGTTCACTAAGCCTTTGGTCAACCGCAGGGACAGCAGTCGATGGTATTCCGACCAAGGGGATATGCATGGGATGAAAGCCATAGGAGAAAAAGAATGGACTGATTCCTAGGGAAGAGTGTACTGTATTATTATAGGCGAATTCCGCCGTGGAGAGAAAAGATGTCCAACTCTCCTGTTCTTGACCACAGAAACAACGAAGGTACTGTTCTAAAGTGGAGTTTAGACGCTCAGTTTGTCCGTTGCTTTGGGGGTGATAACCAGAAGAGAGAGCTCTACTGATTCCCAGAGTCTTGCACAGTGTAGACCAGAAACGAGAAGTGAATTGAGAGCCTCTGTCGGAAACAATAGTTTGGGGTAGACCGTGAAGCCTAACCACATCTCTCAGAAAAACCTCAGCTACTTCTGGAGCCGATGGTAGGCCAGGAAGAGGAGAAAAGTGTGCCATCTTACTCAGGGAATCTACTGTAACCATGATGGCGGTAGAACCCATAGAGAGAGGAAGATCCACAATAAAATCAGTAGAAATGTGTTCCCAAGGACGTGCTGGTAAGGGTCCTTGTTGGAGAAGACCCAAAGGGCGATGCGTAGAGGGCTTACTGGAGGCGCAAACAGGACATGCGGCTACATAAGCCTTCACATCCTTGGCTAAAGTGGGCCACCAGAAATACCTTGATACCAAATTGGTCGTGGCTCCTTGCCCCTTGTGGCCAGCAGAGGGTAGATCGTGACACCAAGACATAGCTTGACTTTGAAGCTCTTTAGACGGAAGGAACAGGGTGTCCTTGTAGAAATACACTGTCCCTCTTTTCTCCAAAGAAGACAGACGGTCGTTGGGTATCTGAGTAGAACTAGTGGTACGTTCAACCTCTTGTAGAAATGAATTGACCACCCCTAATATCCTCTTACCCGAAAGAATCTCTTCAGGTTTGTGTCCTTCTACTGGACATTCTTCTCCTAGGCTCCGGGATAAGGCATCAGCCAACACGTTCTCCTTCCCCGGAAGATACGTGATGTCAAAGTCAAATTGGGAGAAGAAATATGCCCACCGGGCATGTCTGGAATTGCGACACTCCATTTGTTGGAGTACCTTGAGGTTCCTATGATCCGTTCTCACCAGAAACGGATGGGCCGCCCCCTGTAACAGATGTCTCCACTCGACACAAGCCTGGCGGATGGCCAACAATTCCCGTTCCAATACCGAGTAGTTTCTTTCACTCGGGGTGAGTGTCCGGGAGTAGTACGCCACCGGGTGTTCGATACCATCCTTACCAGACTGTAATAAGGCTGCTCCTATGGCACCTCCAGAGGCATCCGTTTCAACCACAAAAGGAAGGGACTGATTGGGTTGAATGAGGATGGGCGCAGTGGTGAAAGCTTCTTTGAGTACCTGGAAAGCTTGTTCAGCCTTCGAGTCCTATGAAAATTCTTGACCTTTCTTTAGTAGGTTAGTAATGGGTAGCACGATCTCCGAAAAATTTGGGATAAAGCGTCTGTAAAAGTTTGAGAGACCCAAGAACCTTTGTATATCCTTAGGGCTGCTGGGAGTGGGCCATAGAAGTACCGCCTTCACCATCTCGGGATCCATCTGAACTCCTTCTTTGGAGAGAATAAAGCCAAGGTAGGGAACAGACGAGGATTCGAGGATGCACTTTTCTGGCTTTAACAATAAATGATTCTCTTGTAGTCTTCTTAACACCTGCTCAACGTGTCTGTGGTGTTCGGCCGGAGAAGAAAAGAAGACAAGAATGTCGTCAAGATAGACTACTACAAAAGAGTATAGCAGGTCTGAGAATATCTTGTCCACAAACCGTTGGAAAACCGCCGGGGCGTTTACCAGTCCGAGGGGCATCACTCGATATTCAAAGTGTCCCAGAGGAGTTCTGAAGGCGGTTTTCCACTCATCTCCCTCCTTGATTCTCAACAAATGATAGGCACCTCGAAGGTCTAGTTTGGTGAAAATGTTAGCCCCTTCAACTGCTTCCAGTACTTCCTTTATAAGAGGCATGGGATATCTGTCTCTTATAGTCATACGGTTCAAACCTCGATAATCAATACACGGTCTCAATTCGGAGGTCCCTTTCTTGGGTACAAAGAACATAGAAGCTCCGGCAGAGGAGCGTGACTCTCTGATGAGACCGTTCTGAAGGTTTGCTTCCAGGTATTCCTTAAGGGCCCTTCTTTCTGGGAGAGACATGGGATACATTCGGCCAAAAGGAACTGAAGCACCTGGTTTTAATTCTATGGAGCAGTCTTCAGGCCGATGAGGAGGTAAAGAGCGTGGTAGTTCATCTTGAAAAAGTTCGGCGTATTGTTGGTAGCAGAGCGGCACCATCTGCACCACTGAGGCGGACTTAGGAGTAGGGATTCCCTTACCGGGAACCGGATTAGTCTGGAGAAGGCAGGAAGAAGTACAGAAAGAAGACGAAAAGCATATAGTGTTGGCTGACCAGTCAATAGTAGGATTATGCCTACGTAGCCATGGTATACCCAATATTATTGGGAAGTGTGCGGCTCTTATCACATCGAAAACAATCTGTTCCTGGTGTTGAAAAAGAAGCATAGTAGCAGGTAAGGTTTCTTGTACAATGGGCCCGGAGGAGAGTGGAGTTCCATCTACTCCTTCTACGGGTAAGGAACAGCTCTTTTGTAGAAAAGGCACCCCCTGATCTTGAGCCCACTGGACATCGATGAAATTACCCGCAGCACCACAGTCCAACATAGCCAAGACCTCAACAGTGGGATTGGGCTCGAAAGTGAGATGAATGGTGAACACCAACAATCTGTTATCATCTTCTATAGCCTTCTGACAAGTAAGGTTGCAGGGATTGATCATCTCTGCCCGGTTCTTATCCCTGCTCAAGACCGAGGAGAAGCGTTTCCCGAACGTCTTGGAGGTACTTCGGGGCAGTTCCGGAGCAAATGCTTAGAAGATCCACAGTACATGCAGAGACCTAGATCTCTACGTCTCTTTCTCTCCTCTGGAGTCAGGGGACCTCTAGTAGTTCCGATCTGCATTGGTTATTCAGTCTGGCTCCGATTAGGAAGAGAAACTGGAGTAGTACTGGCAGAAGGAAGGTTTCGGAACCTCCTCCTTTCTTGTCTTCGCTCTTGAAGTCGGTATTCCAGCTGAAGAGTCAAAGTCACTAGTTCTCGGAAGGAGTTCGGACGAGCCACTCTGGCTAGCTCGTCTTTGAGATCGTCATGGAGTCCCCGGCGAAAGAGGGTTTGTTGAGCAGAGTCAGGCCATCCTGCATCCTTTGCCAGTCTGATAAAAGCAGAAGCAAAAGTTTGAACATCTTGATTCCCTTGACGAATGTCCAAGAGGGCTTCATAAGAGGAAAACTGTACCTCAGGTCTGTCGAATCTGGCTCTCATCTGTTGGGTAAATAGGGAATAATCGTTGATTGCTGGATCGGATTGGGATATCAACGGGGTGGCCCAAGCCAAGGCGTTCCCGACGAGATTAGCAACAAGGAAACCAACCTTGGACCTGTCCAATTCGTAGGCCTTCGGTCTAAAAGTGAAATAGACCATTCAAGCATCCAGGAATTCCTTCAAATGTTTTGGATTGCCGTCATACTTTCCAAAAGAGAATGACTGTGGAGGCAAGTCGCCACGAGTGTCATCTCGTACTGCGATCTGTTGTCGTAGACTGACATTTTATGTTCGGAGATTCTGTACTTCAGTCTGAAGGCCTTGGATAGCAGCTACCATCTCCTGAAACTGCTCTAGGGAGGCCATGTTGACTTGTGGGCGTTGCAAACTGTCAGAATCGGAAACTACCACCCCCGAAGACTCCTCACCTGACTCCTTAGAGGAATCCTCCTTAGTAGATGTCTTTGGTCTTCTTCTCTCCTCCTTCTTGATCTCCTGCGGGTCTTCGTCTGTCTTGGTGCTCTTCCTTCCCTTCTTGTCCTTCTTGCGCTCGTAGAGATAGGGACGAGCTCCGCTTGAGGCCACCCTGACAGTGGTAGGAACAAGCTGTCAGGTGGACCCAGGGGAGCCAGTCCCGTAACGTCAGGGAAAAAGCCAGTGACGGCAGAAAAAACCCTGTTAGATGGTGAGTCCTTGCTGCCAGGGAGTGTGTCGGAAGTGGAGGGCTGATGTCGAAAAGGATTGGAAGAGAGTCCACTGGGATCCAAGGAAGGCTAAGCGGAGGCTGTACACGAGTAGTCAGGAGGAATGGTAAGGCTATAATGCTGGTAAGAGTGAGAGAGGGAGAGAGAGAGAGAGAGAGAGAGAGAGAGAGAGAGAGAGAGAGAGAGAGAGAGCTGGTACAGGAGAGCGAGAGAGAGAGAGAAGAAGGAGAGCGTGATCAGAAGCGGGACCGAGCAAGGAGGGGAGAGAGCGAAATAGTAAGGAGAGTGAGCGGGAGCGAAGGCGTATGCACAAGAGTCAGGTATCTAGCGAAAGCGAGAGAGAGAGCAAGCGGGAGCGAAAGCGTATGCACAAGAGTCAGGTATCTAGCGAAAGCGAGAGAGAGAGCAAGCGGGAGCGAAAGCGTATGCACAAGAGTCAGGTATCTAGCGAAAGCGAGAGAGAGAGCAACAGAGGGGCAAAAAGGATGGCTTTACAGTACGGAGCCTGAACAAAGGGAAAGAGCTGAGAAAACAGGGAAGCCAAGGCGGGCTGAGTACTAGGTAGATAAAGTATCAAGGGACCGAGCTCAAAGAGCGGCACTGCAGGCGATGTTAGCGAAAGGCTGACAATGCGAGTTGCAACGCACAGCGTTGTGGGCGTGGCTACCTTTTAAAGGAAAAAGGACCAAAAAGACTAGAACGGTAAGGTCCGCAAGGTGCCTAAGTTAGCCTCCATCTTTTCCACAGTGTCCAGGGTCGCGTTGTGACAGTGGGTGGATATCACATAAAAACTAGCCTTTTTATATGTAGTTGAATGAGTGAAGTCACATTTCGGGAAGAATATCCTCTAGTTAGTATTCACTACGGAACTCACGGCAATAATGCCTCGAAGAGGCCAGCATACAATAATGTTAGTATTTCCTCAATGGACCTATTTGCGGGGTAGATATATTCCATGTTTGATTTATTTAGCATATTTAATAGGCTACGAGTAGTATCATCTTACTCCTTTGGAATCATTTTCTAAAAAACATTTATCACATGTCTAGCTACTTTTTTTTCCTCCCATTTTCTAATTTATACATCCAGGACTATCATTTTCTAGTTACCTGTCGAGTGAATTCACAGATCTCTATCTGTCTTATATTACAGCACAGCACTTCTATTCAATGTGGCCATCAGTCGGGAATAGGGTGTTCCCTTCGTTACTGTGAAAGTTGAATGAGCTTACTTTCATTTAACCAATTTATAAACATTTTTCAAAATGTTTTAATTGTACCGTGATGAAACAGAAGGAATTTAGCAAGCATATCTGAAAAAGCTCTTCTCGGGAGAAAGTATTTGAAATTAGTCAATATTATGGTAATATTATATCTAAAACCTCAACATCATCAATGCATTCATCCCAGTCAGTTAGTTATACCTGTGTGTCTGGTTGTTACTCCGAATCAAAGGACCGATGTAACTTTTCTTTACTCGTTTTGTTGTTTCAATGACATTGCGCCAATATGGCACGCCGTCTGTGAAGATGTAAATCAACATACGGCAGACGTTAAGTGTGCGCAGATTTAGTCATATCATGTGCTGCCAGATAGTGCTATCTCATGCGGTGTGTCCTCCGCAGGCAAAGCAAAAGAGACTTACTTTCATCAATATCGAGCCATCTTCTAGGGATTGCGCATTGCGTCTTCACCGCTAGCTAGGTAATGCAGCCCGTGATGAGTCCTTTCTTTATTGTTGTTAAAATGGATCATGTGATTATCACAGGATCCCACTGCTGCAACTAAACAGTTAAACAGTGAAGGAACGCCATGTTGGAGAGTCCCGAATTATAATTTAAGTGAAATAGAAGTTCTAGCTAATAATTTATATAGTATTCATTACAGTAGCCAACACATCACAATTTGTGATAGATGTATGTTAATTGCAGATAGGTTTTGACATGTATTCATCACTGTTGTAATGCAATATTGCATCTTGTGGACCATATGATTATTATTGAACATCTTGTATTCACCCCCTCAGCTGAATTTTCTTTTATGCTCTATTCAATACGCAATGTTAAAAATCTGTTTTCTGCACATTTGTCAGGCTTGTTTTTGATTGATTTAAAAAATGTTGTGAAGTACATGACTCTGTCATGTGAGCACCTAGCTCCAGAAAGTAACAACATAAGCAGAAGCAAACATGTCCACACAGAGCATACTGTTCCAGAACATTCCCATAGTTTAGTAACACCACAGTGAATTGTTGGAATTGCTTTATTTTGCTACAGAATGTTAGCAACAACGTGTAAATTGGCTGCATTCACCCCTCTTTTATTTCGCAAACAAAATCCTGTGACCAATGTCGTCTGTGCACTTCTGTACTTCTGTTCTCATCTAGCAAAGTGGGAAAAGGAGTACTTAGTGGTGTGTGGTGGGCCGTGTGAAACAACACATTTTCTTTGAAAGGTAGACACGGTAGCAGCTGGTTCCTCTGGGATGCCTTACAGCATAAAGGTTTGCAGGTTGGTTCATATTGCCGAAACTGCAAATAGACATACCAGGCCATACCGGTCGGCCCAGATAATAACGACGGAAAAGAAATCGCTTATGGTCATCTGTTAGGGAGAATTCTCAATAAATGGCTGATTACCCTTACCTAATGAGTCCCTCAGCAGTTTTGCCGGATTTCTAGGGTTTATTTTTTCACCTGGTAAGTGTGTGAGCCTTTTTCCCACTCTTACTTTTTGTGATCTTGGGTACTGGAGCCTCACCTACTCCAGAGCACCGCTTTCTTGTGTGTGTTACACAGCCCTTTCAGTGCAGTGACACAGGGTTGTCTTTGAGACTTCCCCCTGACTCAATTTTTCTGGGGCTGACTACTGTCCCCCAGAAACAGGTAAAGTTGCCATTAACTTTATATAGTCTAAACTACAGACCCAGTACACCCAATCTTACATGGAGTATGGAAAGGGTTAACTCTTATCCCTTTTTGTCTGTGCCTCTTGGAGACTTGTTTCGCTCCCTTAACTTTAAGACTTGGCTGGTAGCAGTGGTATCTACCCTAACATTTCTACCGCGATTATATTACATAAACGTGGTATTCTTTTAGGCTATTATATTAGCCTCGAACATAAAACCGCTTGACCAAATACATTTTATTTTGGCTCTGGCTGGGTTTATTCACCATTTCTTTTTATTAAAGTCTTTCTCGTGTTTTTCTCTGCGCGCCAAACCGGGGATGATTCCTTTGTTCACTGTCTTTTCGCAGGCTTCTGTACAGAAGCCCTCCTTAAGGCGCCTGATAGTCTAGGAAGGCAGGAGGTGATGGAGGGATCTTCGGACCCCTGCCATGGGTTGCCTTGGTAACCCAAGTCGCACTCTTGTCTAATTGGCTAAGGGGACTGGCCTTGCCAGGCCAGCCAACCTGCTGTGTGATTGACAGCCAGGCTGTATGAATGGTGGAAAACTGCATAAAAAGCAGGTCTCTGGGATTGGAAAGGCAGAGTCGCCACTGGAACGAAAGAACCAATGAGGAACTGGAAGAAGAGGACTCCTACCACGACTGAACCTCCCAGTGAAGCCCTGCTGCAGGTCCGAATCTCCAAATCCAACGACAGAGAAGATCCTCCAGGAAACGTCTTCCCTTGAGCTGGTGAGACCAACCAGTTCGCCCAAACTGCAAGCCAGGACCCCTCCTCTGGTCAAATTCACTGTACACAGCTACAGTGGGCCGGATAGCCAGGAAAGTCAGACCCTGCTTGGGTTTTAAGGAGCGCACCTTTTATTCGTTGTTTTGCTCTGCTGCTGGTTTCTTCCCTGGGTGGCACAGGATCCTCCAGTCTTCCTACGTCGCGTCAGTCCAACAGTCGCTTCAGGAACCGTGAGCCTGCAGGAACCACCAGGAACGTCCGCCTCAGCTACAGCTCCCTATCTGTTTTAAGGTACTGTGCAAATCCGGTTGCCAGTTTCGTTCAGCCGCGGTAAAAGTGTTTGAAATCTTTCTCCAATCCGAGGGCTTGTCCTTCTCTTCTTTTTAAATTAACTTTTCTACCAACCAACCTGGTCCGGAATCTGTGTCCCAAACTTTACCGCGAACTACATTGAACTCTATTATCTTGAGCAAAAGACTTTTGAACCATGGACTTTGGCTCTAAGCCTTTTCTATCTGATTTTAACGTTGTAGTCTCTCTTGTTCAATTGCCCTGAGTACTTACCTGTTGGTTTTGCCTATTTTCTTATAACTTTGTCTTTCCCTCCCTTTTAATTTGCTGGAGTGCCATTTTGCTCGCACTTCATTTTGTGAGCTTAACTTGTCTGGAATTTAAGGGAAGTGGTGTGGTGTATTTATGATTGTGATTTCTTATCTTGCTTATAATAGTGAAATGTTATACAACTGTTGAGTAAATAAATATATATTCTTTTACTTCGAAAACCTTGAGTCAGTGTTTGCCTGAACCATAGTAATTGCTGCCCTTTGTGTAACCACTTGTATTGCTCACTTACTCTTGAGATAAGTCTGGCTTCTCCGCTACTGCTACCACTATAACTGTGTAGTACAGGCTTGTACCAAAGGTGAAATTGTACTGTCATTTGTAGTCTTAATTGTGTGTAGTGTTCCCAAAGGGTACTGCATATGATTCTGCCTAACATAATCTTCCAATGCTTGGTCCACCACCCGTCTATTGGAATGTGGAAGGTGTGGCACGCGCAGTAAGGTGCAAGAGATTTGAGAAAAAGAGGAATAAGAGTAGATGTAAGTAGCCGGTATTAGTGGCAGCGTACAGGACAAGACTTTGCAGGAAGGATGTCATGATAGCTGGCTACCTCATGGACCATGTACTTGTGTGTTAGTGAGTAGCGTCATATGTTACCCCACTGCCTTGCTCTCTATTTTGTAGGTGATACTGTGATTGTACAGCTTCACACAAGCAAAATGTCTTGGAAACGTTGCCACCAGAAGCTCTTTTGATGTGTTTCCTTTTAACAAAACATGACAGTGGTAGGGAGTGTTGTTCGATCCATGGCACAACGTGTCTGTGTGTCTGCAAAGAAAGTAATAAAACAAGAACCCTCATGGGGGTCACCTCGGATTGCTGGAGAATGGAGGAGCTGCTTTGCTAAGAAGTGTGTCAATGAAATGTGAGCTGTCAATGTTTGTGTGCCGGTTGACCGCTGCGTGCACCTGTGGCCGTTATAACGTTCAGTACGCTGAGGGTGCATAGACCTAGTAATTGTGTGAAAGGGCAAAACAGGGAATGTAGCACTGCACGAGTGAGCAGAAGGTGTGTTGTTTTAGTGCATGACTTGGGTCCCTTTTCGTCTTGCCCTTTATGTCTGCATTTGCAGGGGGTGAGGAAGAATCCCAGCAAAAGGAAGTACAACCATGGTTGCAATTTACAGGGAATGGTGGAGACATGGCACTGTAACAGCGCGTCCTTACTGCCGCCACAATTCTCCGTACAATGTACAGAGAGAAAGTGTGCGGTAGAGTAAATTTATAAATATGCATACAGAACAGCAGCTTAATACTTTTTATTTGTAATACACATGTGATGTAAAGTTGTACTTACATATCTTTGGCAAATTTCATGCTTGTATTGGGTGGGCAAGAAATTGCAGTGTACGGCGTATGGGATGGCTGCAGACTACCTTTGGGGCATACGGGCAGAGCAACTGCAGTGTAATTTATGTATCCTTTTTTGCTATACTTCCATACAATGTCTGACATTGGATCTAAACATGCTTCCCCCTCAAGGCTGTTTTACAATGAGCGTGTGTCCTGTTCAAGGAAAGGTTTCGCAACGTGTTTCGATTGTAGCATGCATTTACGAATGTTGGCAATGTCATTACGGTGAAGGTAGTACGATGTACAAGTAGAGATGATGGTGCCGTACACATGGTGCCGTGAATGCACAGATGGCAACATACATTAAATGTGCTTTTACAGTTCCTAAGGACCAGTTATATGTGCAGTGTGTTACGAGGCAATGGTGGATGATGGCAGGCTGTGTGTTCGCGGCCTCAGAATACGTGGGTGGGTGGCCCACCGTACGCAGTTTGGTGTTGTGCAGCGTGAACCTGTTAGGGGGCTGCCGTTCAGCAAAGAAATGGAGTTAGTGTGTACGTTCGGCAAACAGTGTAGGGGGGTTATGGTGTTCAAATGGTGTTTCCTTTATACAATAAGAAAGAGAAACAGAAGTTGGTGCCGGTGCTTCCAAGGCAACTCTGTCTGCTGGGGCCGCTGCGCCCGGCAGGGTCAGATTTGTCGAGCGCAGAAACCCCAGCAGGCGTACTCGTAGTGTGTCGGTCCGGAAACAAGTGTGCCAGTAAGCTTACCAGCACCTTTGTTTCCAGACCGCCACACTTGTAATGAGGCCCACTGTTTGCTTGATTGAAACACCCTGCTGAACAGCCATTCCTGTCTACTTGGGATGAAACACAAGCACAAAGTACCATGCTGGTGTAAGAGAGAGAGAGAAAGCAGAGCTCAAGGAGATTGCTGACTTTGCAACTGATGCCATGATTAAAGCTGGGAGCGTGATGGGTAAGGGCTGACTTTTAAGACCAGTTATTATGCAAGATACCTCAGAGAGCTGTGGGTGGAATCTTTCTTTGTTAATGGCCATGGTTTACACTCGTAAAAAGAGGATTTATATAGCGCTTCTCTGTATGGGGGAAAAAATCAAAACATTTGTTATGATAACTTGTCTTATCCCGCGCACCATTACCATTGGCATGGTCTCCTGGCACTCATGTGACTCTGCAAGAAAGAGGGCGGCGTGTGTTAGTGTGGGAAGAGTGGCAGGATAGGTCCAGCATCAGGAGAAACTGGCATCTGTGTGTGTTGGCTTGCTGATGAGTTGACTGCGTCACTGGCGTGTTGTATCTGTAAGGGTAAAGCCCAGTGTCTGGGTTGTTTGTTGTATGCAAATGTTTGTTATGGTGGGTGTGTGTTTCGTGTGTAGTTTGGCTGATAGTTAGATCGTGCGCATTAGCTTTATATATCCATAGGAGAAAGGTCCAGTGTCTGGGTTGTCTGGGCTGTTTGTTGTATGCAAGTGTTTGTTATGTTGGGTATGTGTTTTGTGTGTTTTATGTGTAGTTTTGCTGGTGGTTTTGTTCATGCACACTGGCTTGTATCCGTAGGGGAAGGTCCACTGTCTGGGTTGTTTGTGTATGCAAGTGTTAGCTATGTTGGGTGTGTGTTTGTGTGTAGTTTGGCTAGCCCATAGGGTGTGTATAGTACTTGGGAGGTATGTTGGAGGGGAGCAGGAGCAGGTCGGTTAGTACATTGGCTAATCTCAAAGTTCTTCCAAGTATGTCTTCAGAGCTCATCCGACAGCAACCCAAAAGCACCCTCCAATTCTTCCAAGTGCAATAGATTGGCTAACCCCAAAATCCCTCCAAGCTCAACACACTAGCCACTTTCACAAATACATTAGCTGCTCCAACAAGCCCCTCTGTGCGCAGAAAAGATTACTAGACACAAAGGAGCTGATTCATGGAATTTCACACAGAAATCGCAGAAAGGGCCTCATGCCGGGAAGGACATAGCGCGAGCCTGTGTGCAGAAGAAAACATGCGCACCCCACATATTCATGGAATTGTTCACGCAAAGTAAACGTAATCGCAAGTCGTGGCCGGAACGCCCCTGACATTCCCACACGCAAAGCAGGAAACTGCCAGATCAGCTACCTTTGCACACTCCCCCAGGCTTGAATACATGCACCCTTCAAACAGTACATGGAGCCCCCCATAAGCAGGCCTGTGACTCAGGCTGCCTGCGCAGGGTCCCCCGTAACTCAATACTGCACCCCGGCATCATGTGTATGAAAATTCGCAACTTAGAAATAACTTAGCAAATGTGAGTGCGACCCCACGTAAAACGTTCCTGCACCCCGCTACACAGCTTGTGCGCACCCCTACGCTACATCGGAACCCCGAAATCTGATACGCAATCCCACCTACGTGCTGAAAATCCTACACGCAAATGCACTTGTGCCAGCCTTCGGGTGGCGGATCTATGAAGGACTTAATTCCATGAATACGTCTCTTGCCACACAATAGTGGCCGTCCCTCGGAACACTCACTTCTTTGCAAGTTATTCCCCATTTCTGGTGTTCCACCCCCTTCCCAGCCCTCTGCGCAGGACACGGGCACCCTCGGCTCGGAGTCTCGCGCAAGGCCCTCAACGGCTTTTCTGTGCAAAGAATTCCATGAATCAGCCCCAAAGTGTTCTTTTGAGTCCAGCAAGATTAAACAGCTAATGTTACGCAAGGCTAATCTACACAATTCTATCTTAATTTGATACATGGCTAATCTATACAATTCTATCTAAATGTGACACTAAACTTCGCAATTCTTCCTAAATGTGACGCATAGCTTATCTTCACAATTCTTTCTAAATGTGACGCTAATCTTCACAATTCTTCTGGATGTGACGTATGGCTAATCTTCACAATTCTTCTAAATGTGACGTATGGCTAATCTTCACAATTCTTCTAAATGTGACCAATGGCTAATCTTCACAATTCTTTCTAAATGTGACGAATGGCTAATCGTCACAATTCTTTCTAAATGTGATGCATGGCTAATCTTCACAATTCTTTCTAAATGTAATGCATGGCAAGTCTTCACAATTCTTTCTAAATGTGATACATGGCTAATCTTCCTAAGTGCAACACTTTGCTTACCCCCAGAATTCATCTGAGAGCACACAGCCCACTCCCAAAATGCTCACAAATGCAATACAAAGGGATCATCTAAGTGCAAGAATGGCTACCTAAGGAGCATGACAGGTTTTACCAAAGTGGCTATCTAGAACGCCCCCAGATTAATGGACAATAAAAGTGGCAGGGGTTTATCGAAGCACAGTAATGGCTGTTCTTCCCACCCATACCACCTGACCTGATTGGCGATGTAGGGATTTGCAGGATTACTTTGCAGGGGCCATTGGAAACGACCACCCATCACTGTACATTTAACAGCCGCACACATCCAACATTCCCTGTTCCATTTTGGATATGTTTTCCAGCAACAAATATTGTAGTATTACTGAAAGTTCTGGGCAGTGTTAGAGCTGTTCCCATTCCCACCTGAAATAAAAAAAACCTGCTTAAAGGTGGTCAAGAGTTAACGTTTACTGAGGCTACTTTTCTAATCTTGTCCCGGCCCCACATTGGAATGCAGTGCATATGACACTGAGATAGGGAGTGGCCAGATGAGTAGCAACTAGACAGGCTGTAGCCACCTCTGAATTCTCTAGAGGATAGCTCAGCAGCAAGGTGTTCGGCTGGGAAGTAAGACGACACGAAGCAACACGGGTTCGATCCCCTGCTCCGCGCTTAGAAACCTCTGGATATTAAGCGCGTTATAAATAACCTATCTAATATTTATATTTTCTGGGGTGTGCAATCATGTTTTCTTAGACACATTGGCAGAGAAGAAATACGATTCAGCAATTATATTTGACAGAGATGCATGGGAAGTAATACTATAAAGGCAGTGTTAATACTCAGGGAAAATGCAAAAAGTCACTATTTTCTGGGGAATTCTGTGTGAAAAATGTTTTTTCAGTCTGGTCATTTTTCTGGCTCAGACCACATGTAGTTTTCATCATTAAACACATACTATGAAGTAGATACTTACATGGCATGCTTATACGGGCAGTTCAAGGGTTGCGTAACCAAAATGGTTGAAGCACTCTGTCAAATACATGCCAAAATGCCCTATACACCACAAAGAGTTATTAGTAATATAAGAATAAGAATAATCATTATTCTGTTTAATCAGCATAGAAGCAGAGTTGTACTAATCCATAGGAGAAGAGAACTGGTCATCAGGGTGGTGAGGAATTGTGAAAGGCTGTCTCCATTGTCCAAAGGAATGATAGTGCTCTAGTGCCAGTTCCTCAAAGAGCATTGGTCGCCAAGGAAGGATTGAACTATGTACTGGGTTAATGTACTGTACGAATTGAGTCCATATCCGGATCTATTAGATTAGGGAAGCCCTACCCCAATCTGTGCATCATTTTATAAGTGCCAACTCTATCTGAGGTGCTGATACCATGAAAAAACAGCTTTCCCTATAATGGAGCCTCTATTGTGTTCAAAGTTTTTTAGTACAAACCTATTATTTTTCGGGAGATGGTTAGCCTAGAAAACACCTATTGCATACTGTACACACAAAAAATAGAACATAAAGTGCATGATAGAAAATGTTCTTCTGTTGTTCTTCATGCACTTTATGTTCTATTTTTTATGTGTACAGTATGCAATAGGCGTTTGCCAAGCGGGCCAACGCTCCTTCGCTACATGGTGCTTTATCTTTTTGGTGAGGCACTGTCGACATTGTTCTGGTTTTCACAATAGGCCTTCTTGTGGATTCCCACCTTTCAGTTGGATAATTCTTGTTTATTCTGGAGGCAAAAGTCAAGTGGCACTCACTGTTTTGTCAGCACTCATGCTTGATTGCTGTACACAGTGCAGTACTAAATGAAACAATACCATTCCAGACTGCAGAACTTATGGGTGCCCCACCCCTACCAGCTCTTCAGCACCCAAGGTGTTTTTAAGGAAAGCCCTACCAATTTAGCATTATTTTATGCAAATGCATCTTGTGAGGTAGTGAGTACAACTGCGTGGTATAGTGCTGTATTCGATCGATAAATGTTCAATGAATACAATTATCTGCCCTAAGCTGAGCACCAAGAGGAAGAAGACTTTTGCCACCAGCCATACAAGCAAAGAAATCCAGCAAAGGCTCTTGATGCTACTACTTTCTCTCTTGTGGTCTGCTTTATATTAACACCTGGGGAAAAGAGCACCCAAAGAACAGGAACATCAAGCACCAAGATAAATACATATGTCCTTCAGTTGTTCAGTGGTGGGTAGGAGAAGTGTGCATGAAAAAAGCATGTCTGGCATGGTTCTGAAGACTAATCTTCCCTTTCACTTTGTTTTACTTTTATACACCTGTAGGAGATGCTTCCCTCTCTTCTACATGTATGTTGTTGCAGCTGAAATCTGCTTTCATCACTTCTCAGAATTGAAGTTATCAATAGTCATATACGGTGCTCAGCCAATTACTGGTCGGAAAGCGTACAGTACAAAATAAGTCATAACTGTTCTGCAGTTTGGCTAGCAAAAGATGAAGAGAACTGTAATTGTAAAATATTCTGTTTGTTTATTTTTTTGTACATCAACATCCTGACAAGCTACTTGCTCTATGGCACCAGGGTGGAGATTGGGGGATGCAGGGGTTTGTAACTACAAGTGGTGCAGGAGGAACCTTAGGGAGGGACAGACAAGGGAGTGGTAATGTGTTTGTTTGCTGTTAATGTACAGTTATTGGGTGCAGTTTGGATGTATTGGGACATTATATATGATCCAAGATGTAAGTCAGGAAAAGCGCACAGAGCATGCACACAATGGATCCAGTCAGATGAAGACTGTCATACCCACGGTGTCCCTTCAGATGCAGAATATCAGCTCCCAGGATTGGATGTTCGGGGGTCACTTGTGCGCAACATTTGTAGATCCAAAAACACTATGTGGCCCACTGTCATTGCATATCTTGGGCTGCCCGGGTCATACACAGTCTCTAGGAGTCTGCAGACCATATATCCTAGCAGATCAGGTACCCACTGTATATGTGCAGAGTCCACAATTTGCCTGGCTTCTGATAAAACTGGATTCACATTTCTTGACTGCTCCATCCAACAACAGCTAATGTGCAGCCCTTACAAAATCCTGAATCACCAGAATAACAGTTCTCAAGACCTACTGCCCTTCTAATTTACCTTGTGGCTCATTTTCTCTAATTACACAGACTTCATAGCATAGGATGTTGGCCTGCCCTTGGACCCCCCATGCATTACCGATGAATAGTCGTTGTACTGGTGCTCTGACTGTAGCCTGATTTTATGTACCTGATTTAAAGTATTCCTTCCGTTTCCTTCCTGCTCTTCTTTTCAGTTCTTACTGGTACATTTTCTCAGAGTCACTCTGCGTGCACTGTTTGGGCCAGAGATTTCCTTTGTCCTTCCCAAGTTCTCATCACGTGGTGTTTACTTCTGGCAACCTTGTTCTGTTTCAGTCTGGTTGGTCTTTCTTCTGGTGCCATAATTCTACAAGGGTCTGGTTAAACTTCCTTGTGTGTCCTCACTGCATTGAGGTCTAGTTGGACTTCCTTCGGGCACCCATGTTCTGTCATGATCTATGGAGTATTACTTCCGGGTACCAAAACACAAGTATCTTTCCATCTCAAGAGTGTTCATGTTATTTTCTGTTTTGCATATCCGTTTCTTACCTGTTCTTCGGTTTTCTATTACATTTCAGAGTTGGTGTCTGCTTTAATTTCTTTTATGGCCCACCCATCCTTCATCTTTTAGTCATGAAGGTACTTATCTACCGGGAGGAGGAAAAGTAATGTCTGGTAAGGCTATCCTTATGTACCTGTCAAAGGCGGATCTGACAGTATTGCACTGGCATGCTATGCACCACAACACATCCATCATTCTAGACTATTTCAACAGGATGGCATTTCAGAAAAAAGTACACCTGTCCAAAAGACCTCATGTGGAACATCCATTAATATAATGTTTTGGGAGGCAAAGCCAAACATGGCCCACCACTGATCGTCATCTTTGAACAGATAATGGGTCTGCCTTCTTTGAAGAGGTATGTCATTGGGGTGCTGGTGCCTCACGTCAAAATTCTATTCATTGGATACCCAAATGCTGAGGATAACGATGGTCAATGAACCAAAACATGTATTAGCTATCACATTCAAAGAGAGCCAGGTACTGAATTGAGTGCAGACTCCACCGTAGGCAGCAGAATTAAACATGATTGAGACTGTTGGGGAACAGGTCAATGGGTATTTCAAACATGTCCACAAAAACAAGAATAATGCAGAGCTGCTGACAATGTTTTGGGCACATGTCCTTTAACAATTGATCGTGTGAAAAAGGTTCTTGCAATTGTGTTAGGGTGACATGGGGCTGTGACAAACATGTGAATTGGGGCCTTATGCTTTTCCTGCTTCACTGCCTACCTCTCAATGAGTGTACCCTTCCACCTGAACCCTCATGTCCTTCCTTCATGCCTCTGTCATATTCAGTTTAGCACCAAGTTCAACTGGACCCCTTACGGCGTCACCTGAACCAGAAAACATACGTATTGCAACAGGTTTTTTACAGTATGTAGTAACATGGCAGGTTCTCCCTATAAATAATACAATAATAAAATCATTGCATTCTATAGAGAGTATGGTCAATGGCAGTAATGTTGGACGACATTGGCAGTGTTCTGTTTGCCACAAGGTGTGGCCTTTCACCTCTCAGAAGGGAAATTCTTGTATACGTACAGCCAAGGCACTTTTTGGGTGGATTCAATGAAAGCTATATAGTGCTTTTCAAGTAGGAAGGAAAATGTCCACCTACTTTTAACTTTGGATGCAAAAGTAGCCCTGATGGCTTCTCAGTAGAAAAAGCCCTCTATTAGTATGCCGATAAGTTTGCTTCTATGCCCCACATTTACTTGAAATGCAAGTAACATCCTGGGCAAATGCAGATATCATTTAGTTAAATTACTTAAGACAGTTCTGATACTGAAGTTCATGTTGCCTACAAAAGTAAAGGAAAAAAGAATATTAGTTTGTAACGGGGACTGGACTTTGCAAAATCATTGGCAAAACACTTCCAAATAACTGATGTTTCTTAAAATATTAATAGTAGTACAATAACATTTGTAAGTAGTAGGAGATCATAGGTGGGGAGAATAGAACTGGCAGGCCCTGGGAAAGCTTTCTTCACAGGTGATTATTCTATCCACTAACACCCCATCTACCAGAATGCCTTAACGCATATGAGCCATGCTAGAATCAGTCAGGCTGAGCAGAGCTGGGATGTTACTGTGGGGGATGGGTAGAAAAGCAACATCTGGACACACTCTGCAGGATACCCATACATTGGTTCACCAGCAGGTTTTTAACTTCGACACCAGTAATTCCAACCATAACTACAAAGCGGCCTTGCTATTAGCCACTTTTGCATTTTCCAAACAGATGTCTAACTTGTACAAAAGAAAAAAGAAAAGAACATTGGTCATTGAGGGACTACTGAAATGGTTACATTTATGAATTCTGGTTAATGATGGCATTATTGAGCATGATCTAGTTCAGTTCAGAGCTTTGCTTGTCTATGAGAGGTCTATCTGGGTAAAGGTGTGCTTTTAGATCCATCATGACTTTCTATGACCTCATCCAGCTCCCATACACTACAAACGTTTTGTCAAAAGGTGAGCATTAAAACGTACCTCCTATATAGTCAGTAGTTATACTCATAACAATTTTATGCTATTGTATGCTATGCATAGCACTTTCTTTTAACATTATGTGTATCTTGTTAAATGACAGAACTAAAAAAAGTAACTTCCTTTTTTTTTGTTTAAAGGAGAGCATTAGTGATGTGATTTGCACCAATCCCTTTGGCTGCTTGCTTCCCAAAGCAAGTGTTGTAATGGTTTGTCTATAATGTGCAGTTACCTGATGCAGTAGTACTGCATGCAGCAATGGTTTTGTGTGGCAGTAAATACCACCAAATAAAAGCAAGGAGAATAGTTTTGGTAAAGAAACTCATAGTTTGGCAAGTGGTAAAACATGCAGTGTTTATAAATACCACATATTTTGCTGCTAACATCAAACGTGTAAGCCCCCCTTATGTGACTGTGAACGGTGTGTTCCTTGTGTATTGGGTTCAGAGCAGGCAAGTGCAGGCATGATGACTGACCATTGTTGAATGCTAAGGAGACACCTAATGAAGAAACAATAGAGTGCCTTGTGCGGCTGTATTGGCCACATCCTGTGGAGATTTTGGTGCCAAGATACTGGTGCTGCTCTTGATGAAAGCCGTTTACGATGAGAAAAGAGTGATATGTCCAAATATGCTCCTCAAGTAAAGTACAAGAGTATGCACTTGTACTACGGTGCTCATTCGTCCATACATTTTGTTGCATACCAGATTCTCATTTTAATAAACCTTCTTCAGAAATGTTAAAACATTTTCAAACCAAAAAAAGATATTAAATTCCTCTCACAATTTGATATAACATTTGAAGTCTATATATATATATATATGTATAAAACGCTTATCTTTGTTTCTGCACTCAGCTGATGCAATTCATCAGTATTAGGTGGCCCTCTACTGTCCAAATGACAAAGTGCACCTCTGTGTGGCCTTCCACTTCCACAACAGCTATCATTTTAACAAACAGAATGAGCACGGTTCTACGCGCTTAGCTTCACCTTCCACTATTGCAAACATTCAGAATAATTTTAAGTTACTTTTTTCCACCCCCACTTCTCTTCACACAGGGCACGGCGGTTCGAGTGTTAATGAACAGTTAATTACCGGCTCAACGTTGCAGTCTCTAAACAGCTAAACACTTTAGGACGAATGCCTCGTCACAAGCTAAAACTGGAAGTGGGTGCTGTAATTATCTACTACGCAATCTTATGCCATCCCAGGGACTCTGCAATGAAACAAGGTTGCCAAACACGCATCTACAAAGACACATCATAGAGGCCCGTGTAATCGATGGAACTTAGATACTGTTTTTAAACCGCACATACCTCTCATTCCATCTGATACAAATATGCCTTTCAAATTCAAAAGAAGACAGGTACCTATACGTTTAGCCTTTTCAATGACCATCAATAAGTCATAAGGACCTACGCCCCCTTCCTGGAAGCGATCAGTGGTAATTCTAATATTTAAGAAGGGGGACAGAAGGGACCCTATGAATTACTGACTAATATTGACCTTGAAGATGTGCTAGAACGGCGTATGTCAAGCCGGGAAGCGCTAGTTCATATATAATTGCGTATCTGACACTGTGGTTCTACACCTTCTACCTGAAGGACTTTGTTGGGCAACCATGCTAGTGAAACAGCAGCTCTTCTTTTACATAAGTCTCTCGCAAAGTGGTGAACATTATTACAGTACAAGTGGACGTCTCCCATACTTCTCTAGCGTGACTAGTGTTGGTGTCATGTTGCATTTAATCTTATTAATTGATCATTTTTCTTTTGTTGGGGATAAATGCAAGGACACGTATATGCATCATCATACCATTTTCTGCCTGAGGGATTGTGAGAAAAAGAAAGTACTATAACCCCCACCTTTTCCTCGTGATTCTTTTCCACTCACACTAGGTACTACCTTCTGGACAAATCCTTGGATGTATTCACTTCTCCCAGAGGGGGACGCATTCCTATTAAGGCAAAGGAGCTGAGACCACTACCCGTTTGTTGGATATTTTGTGTAGATTTGGGGTCTGGCAGTATTTTCGTACCCCCCAAAAAAATGGTAATTTGGTGATGACTACTCCTTGCATTTAGATTGGGTTTGGCCTTATTTCTTTTCAGTGACCATACCTTATTACATTATATGGGATAATTTAGTAGTATACATTATTGTTGGTAATTTAGTGGTGAGCATGATTTTTCTGTTTTATTCATGGCCCGACCTTACACAAAATGTCCTTATTCTTATAATGTTCTTGTGATCTATAGAGAGCCTTGGACCTATATACAGAGACACCACAATTTCACACATAGAGTATTATCAATAACCTGTGCTGTCATCACTGACTTATATACATCAGTGAACTATGCTTCCATAGGCCTCATTACTGGTTCATGGACCCCCAGTAATCTATATTTTGTATTAGATTCCACCCAAACACCATGCACTAGGTGAACACACGATTACAACTATTTATCACTGCTAAGCCTATCTATTCCATCCGCATGGGAAACATGACACATGTATTACCTAAAAAAAATCTTCCCCATTTCATAAGGTATTATTTTAAATGCACCAAGAAATGACCAAAACAAAAACACTCTACACGATCTCCGTATATATCATTTGTATTATAAAAGTTACATTTCAAAGAAAACATTTTACCATTTGTACATTTGTCTTACCGCATTGTCGGTAACAAAAAGAAGAGAAAAAAAATACAGCGACAGAGCAACATTCACATTGCAACATTACAACATGGCAATTAAACACAGGGGATTCTCTTTTGCTACTCTGCCTGCTGATATTTTTAGAAGGTCATTCGTACAACAGCACACAGTAACCTCAATTCACTTTGGATATTTACCAAATATTTGTAGTTCTCTCCCCCACATGACCTCCTGTAACGCTCACCTGATATCCACGGGGACGTCACTCAGCCTGTTCTGACCTCCTACGACCTCAAACCATTCCCTGGAGGCTATTCGACTGGAGACTGGGCCTGAAACACAGGATTGGTAGAGTTTAACTCCCTATTGTCTCTCTGTGCTTGAACCCCTTCTTCCCCGGGGTCCAACCCTTCCCTTTGATCCACAGCTCACCTTGTTTTCTTGGATAGTGTGCTCTCCGTCCTGCCTTCAGCGCAGGGGCACGTTGATTGATGCGTGCTCGTTGCTGCCTAGTTACTTCACTGGCAAGAGTCCGACAGGTAAGTATAATGAGTCTTTTGAACAGTTCTCTAACTTCGTTCCTTTCCTTCCTTAGATGATGGCCGGCGTCCGGGGATGGCGGCGTGCTGCTGAGATGGCGGCGTGCTGCTGAGATGAGTAGCGCTGAAGGTGAGTGAGAGCGCAATGGCCGATGCACCCCTTTCGTATTTGCATTGAAATGAGTTATTTTTCTGTGTCTTTTAGGTGCCGCAACGTTTTCAGCGTGGATGCCGGTTATGAAGAACAAATGCGGTGGGTAAGCGCGGTATGCGGCACCTCCAGATTTTTCCACGCTAACCTGGAGAGTCTTTTCCCCCTTGCAGACGGATGAGAAGTTCCGGAGACAGAGTTCCCCCAGAGCGGCTGGGATTCAGGTAAGCGTTTGAAGCTCGTACAGTATTTTAAAATAAGCGAAGATTTGCAGAATGCTTACTAATGCCTTTTTTCTGTTCTTTTCTCTTTTCCTTAGGAAGCGGCGTGCTGGGATGGGAATGACACGGCCGAAGATGCCCGCAGAACAGAAGGAGCGATGAATGATGGGCAGAAGCAACGCAAGGTAACACTGTTCCTAACGGTGTTCTTGTTTTTGCAAGAGCTGAGAGCAGAAGAAAGATGCAGGCCTACTGGAGACCGATCCGAACACGGGGAGTGTCACGCTGCAGGTGCAGAAAACGCAAAGCATGTTTCTCAGCCTGGGTGTGGCTTAAATAGTCTCTGGGTATACCAGGTGTCTCTGGGCTGAACCACACCCAAAAGACTAGACCGCACATGCAGTTCTGGGAACCGAAATATGTGGGGGAATCCATCTTGTCCCCATCAATACACTACAAGTCCAATCCCCAATGTTATCCTATGGGAGTGAGTGAGTCTGGTGCCACAAGCGCCAAGTCTGACTCCAAGTGGGTCTTTGGAGGGATGGAGAGGCCTTTGAGAGCCATGTAGGTGATCGTGGCCTGGCTCCAGCCTGACATCTTGGAGGGCTGGGGACATGAGGGGCAGGAATCATGACACCTCCCTTCGCTCGCTTCTGAAGAATGGGCCCTGGGTTGTCTTTGTAATCTTGAAGGCTTGAAGGGCACAACGAGAACATGGAATTCTCAAGCCGATGCTAAGTGAGACTGGGCACGCCTGTCTCACAGCCCAGTCTCCGATCCACGTCTCGGCAGCCCAGCAAAAACGATCTGAACTTTTTTGTCGGACTTTCCCCCAGCAGAACTCTGCTGCTTACGCAGCAAATCTGCAGATATACTTCCCTCCAATCATATCAGCAGGAAGTGTATTAGGTTGACACCCCTGTGTCACAAACAATGGGAGCTTCATACTATAATAACTGTTTCTTCTTGATTTCCTGCTGCCTTTCCGTCTTTCGCATTCAGCACAGCCAGAGAAAATAAGAGAGAAAAATGCACGTAATAAGCGAATTCCAAAACATGTACTTCCACCTCATTTTCACATGAGGATTACATAATAATGTTAATGAGTTAGCACTAGTGATTAGTATTTGTTAATTAAGTCAGTCAATTAGATAGCTAATGTAGTCTCTTGTGTATGAGGCATTTCAAGGAAGAGAAAAGGACAAATAAATTGATGCACATTTACGCTCTATAATGGGCTTTTTGGCAGCAATATGAATTCCATACCTTGCATGCCTCCAGCCATATATTCATCTGTTCTGTTGGCAACATAAAATGACAATATGTGTGTGCCACATTATTGCTGGCAATAGAATGCTATCACATTCAGTGAAGCGCTATACTGAAAGCGCTATACTTCAAAGCACTATACTTCAAAGCACTATAAATTATACTACATTATCCCTCCTTTTCTGACAATTTGGCAGCGGTCCAAGCCACAATTGGAAGAAACCCAACTTGCGCTCCTTTTTCCTTTTTCATCATAGCAATTCAACAAAATGAATATTCACACATTTCACAATAAATCACTGTTCAACCACCGTAATATCAAAATTCATCTCTGAGTCCACCAGTTCTTATAAAATATTTTACATATTTTTTCCCAATTGAAGTGTTCATAGTCCAGTGTCTTGTTTTTATACTTGAAGTCAATCATAAAACAATAAAATAAAATAAATAATCAAAACAAAGAATTAAAATAACAAATTAAAATAATTAATTAAAATAATAAAGATGTGGAACTCCATACTCCAGGATACATCGGAATTCATGCACCAATAACGTTGCAAGTTCATTGTTCTTCTACTGTTGTCTGTCTCTGAGATGTCCCAACCAGCAACATCACATCATCTGGTTAATTTGGGGCACTCTTTCCTCCTGGCACTCTTGGATGCTTTTTCCATAGGCGTCATCTCTTTTGGCATCCCGGTTACTTTGTCTTCACCTCCACCCGGAGGCAGGCATCACTTGATCTTCATCCAGTGGATTCCAGGACTCCATCATCTCCCGTGTCCTTGGGTCCCGTGACCTCCGATCAAAGATTTGTTAGTATTCTAAATCAAATAGAAAAGAAACAAATTAAGTATATAGCACAATACTAATTTCACCCTTTTACCAAAAATAAAATATCCATGTATATTTCAAAACATATCGCCCTTTTTCTTTCGCTTTCTGAAATTAAGCACATGTTAGAGAGAAAACAAACATACATAAAGCTTCATTGATCATTTAACATATTTCAACTTTGTAGAAATAATATCACTAGTTTCAACCCTCTTTTTATTCACATCTATTCTATTACAACAATCACTTCTATTTTTATTTCTCTGTTATTGCCCTATGAATAGACTCATGGGTCTTCTTTCATGTATTTAAGGGACTTTATCTGTTTCTACATGCTCAAGTCTCTTTACCTCATGTTTGGGGTGCCAGGGTTTAATTTGATTTACATGAACAAATTGTTCTGTTACTGTTTCACCTTCAGTTTTCAAAATGTTGTACACTACTGGAGATATCCTATCTATAATTTGAAATGGCCCCTGCCAGGCTGCCAGAAATTTAGAATTTTTCTGTTTACCTCTTCCAAAATGAAATTTATACACCTGATCCCCCACACAATACTCTTTCACGGATGTCTTTTTATCATAATATGACTTTGCACTGTCAGCAGGCCTTTCTAGATTCCGCTGCACAAAAGCAAATGTATGTTGTAAATGCTTCCTCAGCTCATCCATGTATTCATGAACTGTAGATGCACTTACAAGTGTCTGCTCATGTGTCCTGTACAATAGGTGTTGCGGCAACACCATTTTCCTACCTGTCAATACTTCATGAGGGCTAATACCTGTTGCTTTGGCAGGAGTTGATCTGATTGCCATCAAAACCAAAGGTAAATGTAAATCCCAGTAGGAACCTGCCTCTGCTACGAACGTCTTTAATATATCCACAACAGACCTATTACAGCGTTCAACTTCACCAGAAGAAGCAGGTCTATATGCAATATGTAATTTTCTTTTCACTCCCAGTATTTGCCATACCTTACTCATTAGAGCGCTTGTGAAATGACTTCCTCTGTCTGATTCTATTCTTTGTGGTAACCCAAATCTTGAAAATATATGATTTACCAGTAATGTAGCTGCTGTTTGCGCACTTCAATCTGGTGCAGGAATACACTCTATCCATTTTGACATTAAACAGACCACACTCAGAATATACCGGTTCCCCCTGCTCGACCTCTTTACAGGCCCTACATAGTCTATTTGCAAATCTCACCATGAAAGAGTTAAGCCTCTTTTCATTAATGGGGCTCTATGCATCGGTGAAGCAGGTTTAAATTGGGCACATACTAGACATCCTCTAGTGTATAGTTCTACATCTTGGGACATATGTGGCCAGTAAGCATAATCTTTCAGTATCTCCAATGTTTTTTGTGAACCACTGTGGCCTGCAGTTATTGCATCATGTGCATGGTGTAGCATTAGCCCTCTTAATGAAAGGGGTACCACCCACTGTATTTGTCCTGTTATGGACTCTCTAACCATGAGCCCATCCTGTAGTCTAATTTGTTTCTTATTCTTTAATAACACCCTCAATTCTTCTTTTCCAACACAATCATTTTCGGTTAAAGGGTTTTGTTCAGGGTCTATCAAATGATTATAATAGATTCCCAAAATTGGATAATCCTTTTGTGCCTTAATCAGATCTTGAGCTGGTGTATCATAACTCCATTGTACTACTGGTTGATCCACCTCTTTTGGAGCTTTAGAGCGTGTAACTGCATCAATTTGTATTTCACCAAGTAAATGTTCAATAGGTAGCAACTCTCCCATCACAGCCCCAATTTTAGCTAAATGATCTGCCTTATCATTTCCTTCCTTATCCTCTCCTGGGGTTTTTAAATGTTCACAAATTTTTCTCCAGTATATTGTCAAATCATTCTCCGACATCAATTTGTCTATGGCTTGTATCATTTTTCCATGTTTAAGGGGCTTTTTATTGTATGTAATCATGGCTCTCGCTTTCCAGCCAAGCAAATATTCCACAAAGCTATTTCGTGCATAATCAGAATCAGTCACCAGGACAATTTTACTAAATTTATTATCAATTGCAGTAGTAATTGCTTTATAAATGGATGCCAATTCCGCTACTTGACTGCTCCTAGCCCCAATTCTCATCCCTATACTGGGGATGTCTTCACATTTCAACCAGGCATTTCCTATTCCTGACACCAATTGTTTATTACTGTCATTTTCAATGTGAAAAGCACAACCGTCAAAATATACAGTCGGCAAATCCTTGCATGTCTTTTCATCAAAAGCTTTGTGTGGTGTTTGCCCAAATTTCTGTAAACTAGATTCCACTTCTACTTCGTTTGATACATGTTCAGCTGCACAGTCATGTAGATCTACCAAACCTTGAGCAACTTGGCTCTTTTTTTTTTTGGCCATATCTCACTTCTACAGGAAAACCTTGCAATGCCAGCATCCATGAAGTGATTCTGGACTGTGCGAGGTTACCTGACCTAATTCTTTTACTCTCTAAAAACTGCAAAGGTTGATGATTGTTAGGAAAGATTTCATAATTGTATGTAATTTTCCCTCCATGTGGCAATCCCCAAACCTTTTGCTGTTGTTTTACACCCTGATCTAGACTTTGCCAGAAGAAGCGCAGCCTTCCTCCGCACTCCTCTGGGCTTTCGCTCCATTATTATGGGGAAACTGACATGCCCTTAAGACAGTCAGTACCGGGAGACTTTGTTTCCCTTAGTCCTTTCCTCATGTTAAAGCTTTTGTGCAACATGAAACAAGAGTGCACTGTAACTTACATTACCGCTCTCTTGGGTCTCTAGTCATTCCAAAGGCCCTAGAAACTCTTGCTGGACTTATTATGAACTGTGCAAGTGTGTCACGGACGGGACTGGTGGCAGCTATCGTTTTTCTTGTGTTTTTGAACCCTTCTCCGCCATGTTATCCGTGCTTACCACGTTTGGCACAAATGAGTGGCCTGGCTCCAAAATGACCATGCCACGAGGTTCTTTGTCCTGTCCGCTGACCGTCTTGCCCCTTCACCTTCCCCCAGGTCGAGCCGACCCGGGGCAGTCCTTATTTGGTCATGCACTTTCCCACAAAACACAATGCTTTCGCGGGCTTCTGCATGCCTTGTGTGTGCCTCCAGGATGTGGGCTGGGATGTCTGTTCCCAATACACATCCTGGGTGCCAGAGAGTCTGGAGTGTCCTGAATGCCTGGGACCACCGTGGTCCGTGATAGGTCCACGTATGGTGTGAGTGTTTGTGAGCAGATCTCCCATTGGGCCCTCTCTGTTTTGGCGCGAAGGGAACTTTGGATAAGAGGAGGCTGAAAACACCACTACCATGTCGATCTCCTGAGTTCACACCGAACAAGGGATAAGGAGCCAAGTATCCTGCAACAAGAAGCTGAGTTGAAGAACCGCTGGTGACCCACTGAAGGTTTGGCACCCTGAACTGCTGTTGTCCTGCTAGACCCCTCTGCATCTGATCGTCCTAGAAGGTCTGCAAAGGCGCTTCGACCCATTGGAATAGTGGGATAAACTATTCTCGGCACCTTCATCCCTGCAAGTAAGCCTCTTCGGAAGTGTCCCTGGGCCAACCAATGGGCTGACCAGCTTACGCAGGACGCTTTGCTCTGTCACCGCCGCCGTTTCAGGGAAGCCCTCGACACTTGGTCTACTGCTTTCTCTGCGTCCACGGCACCCTCACACCGAATTCGTACACTTGGCATTCCCAGGTCTGAAGTGAGACGAGTGCGCCCGGACCAGAGTAAACGGGGTTGCCGTGTTGCCCTGCTGTGGTAACAACCTGTGCACGTCTGGGACACCCTCGACCCTGACTCCTGCTGTCGCGGAATCTACACAGCGTCGAGACATCCTGCTGATCGCATCTGAACCTGCCAGTACCAAAACGGAACCGGAGAAGCCTGGGTCTGCCTGCATCGGGGACCGGTGAGTAGTCAATACCCTAAACGGTCGCCCTCCCGCAGGAGCCTGTGGCTCTCCACCGCTGTCGTAAACAGCAACACTTTTCCACACTCGCGCCCTGCTTCTGCCGACAAGTGGAGGCCGCGCTTGAGTAGCGGGGAACTGCTCATCATCGTTTTGTTCACCTCTCTGAACTGCCTGATCTCCCTGAAGAGACTCTCCTTTGCCTGTTGGCACCCGTGTGTGCAGGTACATTTGAGCACAAGGCTCTACTTTTCGTAGGGCTCGGACTTCCTCCTAGTTAGGTGGCCTCTGATGTCGAACTGGGTCTAACGATTACTTGCACTGCCTGTTTTCCTCCCCATCTAGGTTGTCTGCATTTTTCGTGCTTCTAACTCTTTAGACCCCTTGGTCTTGTATATATATTGTATTGATTGTGATGTGTTGGTTTACTTGAGTTTTATCGTGATTCTTTATTATGGTCGATGTTACAAAGGCCTTGTAATAAATATGTCTATATTTTTAATATAACACCTGTCTGGAGTAATTTGCAAGCGTCCTTGCTTTGTGTGCTCATTGCGGGCTTTCAGTCACCCTCACCCTTCTTGAGACCTAGTCTTGACCACCGCCATCGCTACCCTGATTGGTCTGGCTTGTCCAGAGGTTACCCTGTTCCAAGAAACTAGGCTGGCCTTCTGAACCTCTGCCCCTCCAGGACGGAGTTCAGAAATCCATTTTAACAAATTGGTGTACAGCGGTGGGATACGTCTGAAGGTATCCAGTGTTGCGCACGAGCGAGGGCATTTCAAGTTATTCTGTACAGGATACGTAGTGAATTGTCGTAGTATAACTCTTTAAAGGACATAGTCCTATCAAACAGTATGTAAACAGGTACCTTGTAAACTTTAAATGCTTCTAAATCCGAAACATTGAAAAAGCTGTGTGCTGAAAGAGGTGTCTCCTCGCAAGGCACAAAAATGGAAATGATCCAAAGAATCATGGCGTGGCAAGAAGCTCAGCTTGACGCTATAGCTTCCAAGGACAGTGCAGAAGGAGGTGAGGCTGCTCTCACTGGTAGAAATGACAGTTCTGCCACTGCACTGGTCCACTACGACCATGAGGACAGGGAGGATGAAATGTCCAATGTTTCCTCTACCAGTGCTGATGGGGAGGCCATGCTTGAATTCAAGAAGCAAGAGCTGCTGTTTAGGCAGAAGGAGATTGAGTTAAATATGGCCAAACTCCAGGAAGAGCTTGAGTTCAATAGGGTCAAGCTAAAAATCGAACAGGTAGAAAAACAGAAAGACAGGGATCACCAGTTGGAACTGGCCAAGCTTCAAGTTGCCAATGGATCCAAGGGTCCTGGACATGGGTCTGGGGCCTCCTCTCATCCACGGTTTCCAAAAGATCTGCTCAGTGTGTATGAGGAAAAGAATGACATTATGGACTGGCTGAATACATTTGAGTATGCATGTGAAGTTCAACAAGTTGACAATGCTGATGAAATTGCCTGGTTACTCAGCAGACTGCCCCATTCTGGCTGCAGTGCCATTATGGAAATGTCGAAGGCTGAGCGTGCAGATTTTGCAATGTTGAAGCAAACTCTCATTTTAAAGTATGGAAAGACTGCTGCCCAATATTTAAAACGATTCCGAGAGTATAAGAAAAAAGAAGGTGGTACTTGGGTATCTTATGTAACCGAATCCTTAAAAAACTTGACTGGCTGACTCGAAGGTTATAAGGTTTCTACCTTTGAAGGTATGATAAGTCTTGTCATGCTGAAACATATTTTTGCATCTTCTTCCCCTGAGCTTAAGCAGCATTTGGCATATTCAAAGGAGATAGATCCTAAGAAGCTTGACATTGCAGCAGATTTATGGGTGTCACATTTAGTGTCCCATAAGGACAAAACTCATCCTGGTAAGCAGGAGGAAGGGAAAAAGTCCAAAGATAAGGAGGGTGGAGAATCTGATAAAGCTTCTTCTCAAAAGGGCCACAAAAAGAAAAATAAGGGTATGACACAAGACAACTCACAGGGTAGTGGAGGTCAGCCTCCGAAACAGAACTCTGGTTTTAGTAAGCCTCCCTATGTAAACAGACCCAATGGATCTTGTTTTGCTTGTGGAGCAACTGACCACGTGAAGGGGGATCCCCGGTGTAAGGTTAAACCTTTGGGGGTCCACTCCGCTAATCTGGCCTTCTCCTCCTACGAGGAAGAAGAGATTACAGGAGCATCCTTCTCCTCAGACTCCTTCCCCAGTGGGATAGAAGCCGAGGTAGTTTTAGTTTCCCTGGGTTCCTGGGAGCCTAAAGTCGCAGAGGCTTATGCTAGGATTCCAGATAATACCAAGCACTACTTTAAAGACAGTGTGCTGATCAATGGAGTAGATACTCCAGCTCTTAGGAATAGTGGGTGCAGTCGAACTGTAGTGGATTCTACCTTGGTAGACTCAGAGAAAGTTGCCAGAGCTACTCTGATGCCCACTAAGTTGGCCGACGGCCCACCTCGCATGTTTCCAGTAATACCTGTAAATCTTACTATCAATGGTACAGCAGTCAGGATTCCATTGAGCATTCAGAGGAGTGTCCCAGGAAAGGTCTTGTTGGGCAATGATCTCAGAGCTTTAGGGCTTGTGGGAGATACTGCTGACAGACCCTGCACAAGGTCTCAAACGAGGGCAGCATTGGCCAAGACCAATGCCCTGCCCCAGCCAAAGGGGAAACCCAAGGCTAACGGAGTCAAGAAACCAAAAAGAGGGAAAGAAAATATTCCCCGTAACTCGCCTACCACTGCGTTGGAGGTAGTTGGTCAATCGCCCGGACCTGACGAGGAGGTGGTGATGCCTGACGTATTTGACCCCAATGACCATCTTGATCTAAACGATTTATTAGTAGAAGGTGGTCCTGACAGGGAAGAATTCAGTAAAGGCCAACGTGAGTGCCCATCTCTGGAAGGCCTAAGGAGACAGGCCTGCTCCCAGCTTGAGGGTGAACCTCCTGGGAAGCATCAGATTTATTGGGAAGGTGGACTCCTGTATAGTGAGCCCACAGAGTCTACAGAAGGAGACCATAGGAGGTTGGTGGTTCCCCTTGATGTAAGACCCTTCCTCCTGCAGCTGGTGCATGAAGTGCCCCTTGCTGGTCACCTTGGTATTAAGAGGACCAAGCAAAGGTTATCCATGCACTTCGACTGGCCCAAGATGGGGGTGCAAGTAGAAAGCCACTGCAGGAGTTGTGCCTCCTGCCAATTATCTGGTAAGAGTGGTTCAACAATCCAAGCTCCATTGGTACCACCCCCAGTTGTGGGAGTACCATTCGAAAGGGTAGGGATCGACATTGTTGGTCCCCTTGACCCCCAAACATCCTCAGGCAATAGGTTTATCCTGGTATTGGTCAACCATGCCACCAGATATCCTGAAGCCATCCCATTGAAAACTGTGACTGCCAAGTTAGTCGCAAAAGCTTTACTTGGCATCTTTACTAGGGTTGGCTTCCCTAAAGAAGTTGTGTCTGACAGAGGCAGCAACTTTATGTTGAAGTATATTCAGGCTATGTGGAAAGAATGTGGGGTCACCTACAAGTTCTCTTCCGCATACCACCCCCAGACCAATGGTCTGGTGGAACAGTTTAACAGAACGTTAAAAAGTATGATTAGGGCTCTGGAAGAACCTCAGAGAAGAAAATGGGATCTTCTTTTACCATGCTTACTGTTTGCCTACCGAGATGTACCACAGGAGGGTGTTGGCTTCAGCCCCTTCGAACTTCTGTTTGGTCACCCTGTGCGGGGACCCTTAGCCATAGTCAAGGAGGTATGGGAGATGCCCACTCCCCCTATTACTACCAACGTAGTAGACTATGTGTTAGGGCTCAGAAAAAGGATGGTACTCCTGATGGGTCTGGCTAGTGACAAGTTGAAGGCAGGACAAGCCTTGGTGAAACATTGGTATGACCAGAAAGCTTCCCTCATCAACTTCACACCTGGTCAGCAAGTCCTGATCATGAATCCCATAAGGCCTAGAGCTTTACAGGATAAATGGTCAGGCCCTTACACAGTGGTGGAGCCCCTGGGTGAGGTCAACTATTTAGTGGACCTTGGAAGGCCTGGACAGGCTCCAAAAGTGTTCCATGTAAATAGGCTGAAGGCTTTCATCCCAAGAGTTGAAATCGCAGCACTGCTATTGGCTTCAGATGTTGAGGAAGAGGAGTCTGAACCTCTCCCTGACCTGTTTCAAAGCAGTCCTTCAGATAGCTCCTTTGAGGGTGTCCGAGTGGCCCCTCACCTGACTTCTGATCAGCATGCTGAGGTGAAAAGTGTGCTTAGGCAATTTCCCCCCCCTGTTTTCACAGTCCCCTGGTTTGACACCTTGGTGCAAACATAACATTGACACAGGAGACAGTGTACCTACCAAAAGTAGGGGATACAGGATGTCAGACAAAGTCCGGTCTTACATTAAGACGGAGGTCAACAAAATGTTAGATCTTGGGGTGATTGAACCCTCTAGTAGTCCTTGGTCCAGCCCTGTGGTTTTGGTTCCAAAAGCAGGTACTTCCGAATTGAGGTTCTGCGTGGATTACAGGGCTCTGAATGCTGTCACCAAGACAGATGCCCACCCCTTGCCTCTAACAGATGAGCTGGTGGATACCTTGGGTGCCTCCAAGTACCGCAGCACGTTTGACCTCACTGCAGGCTATTGGCAAATAGCCCTCGCAGAAAATGCCAAGGAGAAGACAGCGTTCTCAACTCCAGAAGGTCTTTACCGGTTCAGGGTAATGCCTTTTGGGTTGAAGAATGCACCTGCCACTTTCCAGAGGCTTGTGCATCATGTGTTGAATGGGTTGGATGAATTCTGTCTTGCATATCTGGATGATATAGCAGTTTTCAGTGCCACCTGGGAAGACCATGTGAAACACCTTGGGATTGTGTTACAGGCTCTTCAGAAAGTCCACTTGACCATAAAGGCCAGTAAATGCCAGATTGGACAAGGCTCATTGGTTTACCCTGGACATGAAGTAGGTGGAGGGAGGATACAGCCTCTACCCAGTAAAGTACAAGCAGTACAAGACTCGCCTACCCCCACTACACAGACCCAAGTGAGAGCCTTCTTAGGACTCACAGGGTATTACAGAAATGTCATGGCAGACTATAGCACCATAGCTGCCCCTCTGACTGCTCTCACCACTCCAAAGAAACCCAACAAGGTAACTTGGACTGAAAAGTGTGAGAAGGCCTTCAATGGCTTAAAAGACTCCTTGTGCCAGGCCCCTGTACTCAGGGCCCCTGATTACCAAAGACCTTTTATTGTACAGACAGATACCTCTGACACTGGGATAGGAGCTGTGCTATCACAAGTAGATGAGAAGGGTAAGGAACACCCTATTGGTTTCATTAATCGCCAGCTTAAGGACAGAGAGCTCAGATGGTCCACAGTAGAGAAATAATGTTTCTCTGTTGTGTGGGCCCTACGGAAGCTGAGGCCCTACCTCTATGGGACCCACTTCACTGTGCAAACTGACCATAAGCCCTTAAAGTGGCTGATGAACATGAAGGGAGAGAATCCAAAGTTGCTTAGGTGGTCCATAAGTCTACAAGGCTTCGACTTCACTATTGAGCATAGGCCAGGTGTCCAACATAGCAATGCTGATGGGTTGTCCAGAATGTTTAACCGACCTGAACAAGAAACTCATCCAGGGGTGGATTAGTTCCCCCTGTCCTTAGTCTGGGAGGGGCGAGCGTTAGGAAAGATTTCATAATTGTATGTAATTTTCCCTCCATGTCGCAACCCCCAAACTTTTTGCTGTTGTTTGATCTAGACTTTGCCAGAAGAAGCGCAGCCTTCCGCCGCACTCCTCTGGCCTTTCGCTCAATTCTTATGGGGGAACTGACATGCCCTTAAGACAGTCAGTACTGGGAGACTTCGTTTCCCTTAGTCCTTTCCTCATGTTGCAGCTTTTGTTCAACATGAAAAACAAGAGTGCACCGTAACTTACATTACCACTCTCTTGGGTCTTTAGTCATTCCAAAGGCCCTAGAAACTCTCGCTGGACTTATTATGAACTGTGCAAGTGTGTCACGGATGAGACTGGTGGCAGCTAACGTTTCTCTTGTGTTTTTGAACCCTTTTCCGCCATGTTATCCGCGCTCACCGCGTTTGGCACAAATGAGTGGCCTGGCTCCAAAATGGCCATGCCACGAGGTTCTTTGCCCTGTCCGCTGACCGTCTTGCCCCTTCACCTTCCCCCAGGTCGAGCCGACCCGGGGCAGTCCTTATTTGGTCATGCACTTTCCCGCGAAACACAACGATTTTGCGGGCTTCTGCATGCCTTGTGTGTGCCTCCAGGATGTGGGCTGGGATGTCTGTTCCCAATACACATCCTGGGTGCCAGAGAGTCTGGAGTGTCCTGGATGCCTGGGACCACCGTGGTCCGTGATAGGTCCACGTATGGTGTGAGTGTTTGTGAGCAGATCTCCCATTGGGCCCTTTCCGTTTTGGCACGAAGGGAACTTTGGATAAGAGGAGCCTGAAAACACCACTACCATGTCGATCTCCTGAGTTCACACCGAACAAGGGATAAGGAGCCAAGTATCCTGCAACAAGAAGCTGAGTTGAGGAACCGCTGGTTACCCGCTGAAGGTTTGGCACCCTGAACTGCTGTCATCCTGCGAGACCCCTCTGCATCTGATCGTCCTAGAAGGTCTGCAAAGGCGCTTCAACCCATTGGAATAGTGGGATCAACTATTCCCGGCACCTTCATCAAACCCTGCAAGTAAGCCTCTTCGGAAGTGTCCCTGGGCCAACCAATGGGCTGACCAGCTTACGCAGGCCGCTTTGCTCTTTCACCACCGCCGTTTCGGGGAAGCCCTCGAGACTTGGTCTACTGCTTGCTCTGCGTCCACGGCACACTCACACCAAATTCATACACTTGGCATTCCCAGGTCTGAAGTGCGACGAGTGCACCCAGACCAGAGTAAACGCGGTTGCCATGTTGCCCTGCTGTGGTAACAACCTGTGCACATCCGCTGAATTTGGGACACCCTCGACCCTGCATCCTGCTACTCAGAGTCTACACGGTGTCGAGACGTCCTGATCATCGCAGCTGAACCTGCCAGCAACTTGAACTGAACTGGAGAAGTCTGGGTCTGCCTGCGTCGGGGACCGGTGAGTAGTCCATACCCCAACTGGTGGCCCCTCGCTCAGGAGCTCGTTTCTTTTCTACCGCTGTTGCGAAATAGCGACTCTATCCCGCACTCTCACCCTGCCTCTGCCCACAAGTGGAGGCCTTGCTTGAGTAGTGGGGACTTGTTCTGCATCGCTTCATTCACCTTCCTGAACTGCCTGATATCCTCGAAGAGGCCCTCTTTTGTCTATTGGCTCCAGCGCATGCAGGTACTTTCGAGCATAAGGCTCCTCTCTTCATAGGGCTCGGACTTCCTCCTAGTTATGTGTATTTCAGATGTCGAACTGGGTCTAATGATTACTTCCACTGCCTGTTTTCCTCCCCATCTAGGTGGTCTACATATTACGTGCTCCTAACTCCTTAGATCCCTCGGTCTTGTATAAATATTGTATTGGTTGTGATGTGTTGGTTTACTTTAGTATTATTGTGATTCTTTGCTATGGTCGATGTTACAAAGGCCTTGTAATAAATGTGTCTATATTTTTAATATTGTTTATTTACGCGTGGGGTTTTGTTCTGGGCGCAGCTACTTGACCCAGTGACCTAAATAACACTTTTGTCAGTCCGATGTCGCGCTAGTGTGTTGTTTTAGGGAAGGACCAATCCCCTCCTTCCCTTGGTTACAAAGTTAAACGTTTGATACACACTTAGACTGCACCACCCACGTTTATTACTTGAAAAAAACGGTCACTCTTCTTTCAGTAATGTTGGAGCAAATTTAATTATTGGTAAGCTCACATTGCCCATTTGAATGTTGTTTACATGTCTTTCAGCCTCTCAAGGGCCTTTTTCAAAACAAAACCTTTTTTCTGGGCAAATTACTTGTTAAATAATACTTTATATCTGTGTATTCCACAGATAGCACAGTGAAAATACCACACATAACATAAACAAAACAAAACCATATTTTGGTAACAAATCAGTCATGTGGTACATTAATAACATTTTAAGCATGCATGTATGCACACAGATGTACATAGTAATATATTAATTAGTGAAACAATGCAAGAGAAGAAAGAAAAAAGAGAGGAAAGAGAAAAAAGATGGGGAAAAGAAAATACAATAAATAATAGGTTTGTGAAAAACGTGTACATGATTCAACCTCATGTCTACATTACACTCAAAATTCAAAAAACTTGCTAATCCTTGTTTCCAAAATGTTTGTCTTTGTTCAGTAATTCTAAGTCGCTATCCCAAAGTATATCCTTTCAATGGTTCAAACAATCTTCACCATGCCAATGAATAAACCTTCGTATTATTTATCATTTCCCACAGTATTCTGTACAATAATTTCTAAATTGGCAGTTGATGTTAACGTCTTTCTTGAAAGTTTAAATCCCCATGTTTGTGCACATTAAATATTGTCATTCCATAACCTATTTGCGCAACATCTTTTTGTTATTATTTACCTATTTTTAATAATAATAAATGCCCATTTATAAAGAGAAATTTGTGGCTTACTGGGATTCCATCTCTCAAAAGTCATAGGTTAATCCCTGTGGAATAAAGAAACGTATGTATTGAACTGCTCTTCACTGAATATCATGAAAGGCATGTAGTATCAGGTCCCCCCGCCCTGTCTTGGTTTGCTTTTAGGCTCGTAACTACGGCTGTTTCCTTGGTCTCTATCGGCACGTTTTCTAATCAATCCAGTCTCCCCTGACACTTACGACGCCAAGGTGCGGAGTGCGGACGTGTAAAATCGTCCCGCAGTCAAACGCTTACCTTTGTTCTCGGCGTGCTCACAGTATTCCTCGCGTCGGCGTCTGACTGTTCAAAAACAGTGTCTTGCGCGCACGGGCATGTTTATGCGTTTCCATAGCAACCTCCCTCGTTAGTCCCTCGTTAGTGTCCCTTCGCCGTGTTTACGGTGGACATCTTGTAGCAATGCTTCTGAATGCGGTTTGCTGTTTTAAGCACTTAATTTCTGCTCATTTCAAACTATTCATGTTGTTGTATTGGTTTAGTAATTATTTGACCTATCTACTGTTAAAAAAAAAGGAGAATTTAGACCTAATGTTGACAAAGTAAAAAAACTCCAGTAATATTGGTACTGCTATTCCGGTGCTAAAGTTTCCAGATGTTGCGCAATTGGTATGGGTCTCCGTTCCTAGTTAGATGTTCCTTAATCCATAAACATATTATTAAAAAAATGAAACTTGAAATTTAAATACGGATTTGAGACGTCTGTTTCACCTCTTGCTTATTAATTTTTAGGACCTCTCTGGGTGTTAAGCCACCGCAGCAAGAACGATTTAGACCATAGAATAAAAAACAGATATGATTCCTTATGGTATTTTAACATTGGTGTCAGTACTTACGTTTCTTGGTTCATTGGTATTCTCTGCAGTCATCAAAAATGTGGGCTTCCGCCTGTATCATAATTGCATTCCTATAATCATTTGTACACATACATATTGACATTGCATGACCATCCTTAAAAACTGCAATAGTTAACAAACGCATTACGTATCACACAAAATCACATACATATTATGAGCATTGTTTTCACAAAAAATGCATCATCTCGTTGTCCTTATTTAATCCAAAGTCAATCGTTCTAAATTTACATATAGTTCTCGCTTCTGTCTGTCTGATTTTTTGCTCCCAATTTCCTCCTCTCCTGCCCATTTTCACTTTCTGTAAGCCAATAAATCTCAGATTCTTTTTGTCCTCCAATTGTTGTTCAGTTTTCCAATGCTGGGCCAGCGGCAATGTTGAATCCTGTGCTCCCAACTGATGAAAAATGTTCGCGAATGCGTGTCCTCACTTCCCTGATTGTGCTTCCAATATATATATCAGTTTGCATACACATATTATTGCATAGACCAAAAATTTCGAACGACAGTTGATATTGTCCTTTATCTCCATCCGTGTTCCTCTTTTGTCCTTGAAAAATGTTGTTGCTTCATGGGCATAGATACACATTGAGCATCCTCCACACTTCCTAAATCCAAGAGGTTTTTCCTGTAGCCATGTTCTTGGTGTTTCTTTACTAGTTTCTGGTAGTAGTGAAGGACTCAACATCATTTTAATTGTTTTGGCTTTTCGAAAAGTCATCCCAGGCCTGTCCCCAATATACTCGGATAGGTGGGGATCCAGTTTCAATAAGTGCCAATTTTTGTTCAAAATCTTCCTCAACTTTGTATTTTCATGACTGTATGTTGTTATAAAGTTAATTTTATTCTTGTCAGATCTTACAGGGTTTGTTCTCGGTGTTATTGTTTGTTCCCAAGACATTTTCGTAGCTTTTTGACGGCCAGTTTTGATACATGCTTTTGAGTAGCCCCTTTGTTGGAAACGCTCTTGTAATAGTTCACATTCCATTTTAAAGTCCTTGGACCGCTTAAAATTTGCCCTCAAAAAAGGTTTTGTTTTGGAAAAGACCCTTGAGAGACTGAAACACATGTAAACAACATTCAAATGGGCAATGGGAGCTTACCAATAATTAAATTTGCTCCAACATTACTGAAAGAAGAGTGACTGTTTTTTTCAAGTAATAAATGTCGGTTGCGCAGTCTAAGTGTGTATCAAACGTTTATATTTTTAATATAACACCTGTCTGTAGTAATTTGTAAGTGTCCTTGCTTTGTGTGCTCATTGAGGGCTTTCCGTCACCCCCACCCCTCTTGAGACTTAGTCTTGACCGCCGCCATCGCTACCCTGATGGTCTGGCTTGTCCAGAGGTTACCCTGTTCCAAGAAACTAGGCTGGCCTTCTGAACCTCTGCCCCTCTAGGTCAGAAATCCATCTTAACAATGATTTGTCTCAATAATCACCTTTTCTCCCTGAACAATGGGGCGGAAATGCTGTAGCGCCCACACAGTGGTCAAAAGGGCCTTTTCACATTCACTGAATTTAATTTCAATTTATGAAAACGCCTTACTTGCATAAGCAATGATTTTGTGAATCAAATCATGTTTTTGTGATAATCCTGCTGACATACAATGTTCAGAGAAACCTATTTCTATAAAGAAATCCCTATCCTTTATGGGGTATGCTAAACATGGTGACTTTACAAGACATTCCTTTAATTTAGCCACTGCCTCAGACTGCTCTTTTTCCAATTTCCATGGTGTATTCAGCTTTAGCAGTTTAGTCAATGGTTGAGTAATTTCAGCATAATTTTCAATGAACTTCCTGTTATAGCCCGTCATTCCTAATAAACTTTTTAACACTTTCACACTTTTAGGGTCTTTTAGTTTTTATATGGCCTCTACTTTCTTCTTCTGTGGGTTTAGTCCATGTTCAGTCACTTCATGGCCTAAAAAATGCACTTTTGTCTTGCACCATTGGAATTGGCTAAGAACATGTCTTATTTCATTAAAAGGGCTTTTCAAGCTTTCATTTTTTATCAGGACATCATCCACATAAACTATGGTTCCTCTTTACGCTGCATCAGGCATGGCCTTTCTCAAAAATATTCCAAATTCACTCCCACTTTTGACATACCTGAATAGAACTCTAACCCATGCGTATTGGGTCTTATCAAATGAAAATGAAAATAAATTCGGAATCTCCTCTGCCAATGGCCCGCACCAATATCCAGAGGTGAGATCTAACATAGTAAACACTTTTGAGCCATGCACCTGAGCCAGGCCTTGATTAATGAATGGCAGTGGCCATCTGGATACTGGCACTCTTTTGTTTAATTCCCTCGAATCTGCACATAGCCGCCATTGACCATTTGGCTTTAACACACCTAAAATAGGTGTGTTGGATGTGCTATGAATAGGCCTGATAATTCCCAGAGACTCCAAATTTTTCATTATCTCTGCCAATGACTCTAAACATGCCAGTGGTAATCTATACTGGCACATAAATACTGGGCTTCTACTACACCCCTCCGGTAGTGTGGCCACATGTAAATTTGTTAGGCCGCAATCATAAGCATCTTTAGCAAAGACATCTTTAAACTCCATAAAAAAATGTCTCACTTCATTTCAATCTTCATCGCTATTGCATGCATCTGTTGATAAAATCTGTTCCTCTACCATCTTTGAAAATTTTGGGAAATTTTCGAGTGGAGGAATCTCTGTACTTTCTTCTAACTGTGTGGCTGTGTCTCTCTGTAAAGCTGCCACATTTAAATGTTTTGGAATATCAGCTTCAACTTCAATGGGCTGATTTTCTGTTTCATTTCCACTTAAGTCAAATGTTATATAATCCTTTTGATGACAGCACACTGTCTCATTTGAATCATAAGGGTACCCAGAATGAATTTTAAAGATTCCTTTGGACTGAGAATCCAGGTATTCTGGCAACACACCCCGGGCATCCACATACCTTTCAGGGATATTTCCAATCACCATGTTAATTAGATCTGCAGTATAATGTGATTTTTGTATGACCATTCCTAATGAAGAATTTTCCTCTAAATTAATATCTTGACATCCTTTATTATTCACCAAAAGTTTTACAGACCCTTCACCAACATCTATCAATGGAATGTATTCATAATCCAGGACTTGCTGTTTTATGGATTCATTCAAGCACACAAATGCATCAGAATCCTTCATCTGCTGTCCATTTTTGCACTTCAGCGTTATTGCAAACTGCTTGGTGAATGCAGGGATAATAGTATCCTTCCTCAGCTGTAATTCAATTGCATATGGAACCAGTTGTGTGCAATGATAAGCCCTTCTTTTGTCTTCAAATTCAGGTGCCTGCCCACCTAGGCGTGACCATATTTTTTGATTAAGGAAATCTAACACCATACACATTCTGTGTGTAACGCTCACCTGATTCCCGCAGAGGCACCGGTCTTGACTGGGCGAATACCGTATCTTCAAAGGTGATGTGTAACACACGGTTGGCTCTTTGGGCTGGACCTCTGTGCACTGTATGTCTGACTTGAAGAGTAAGATGTCTTAGGTAAGTGAACGCGTGCTCTCCATCTGCCTCGGGGCAGGGTGCCGTAACCAGTTTCTTCACTGGATAAGGGTGCAGGCCTCTTCACTTCAGAGGACTGCTGTCTGTCGTTTACTGCACGAACGGTAAGTTCCGAGCATTTCAAATGTCTTTAAAAGTCTTTTGTAATGATGTCTCTTGTTTTGCAGGGTTCCGGCGATGGCGGATGACGGGCCGAAGTGAGTTGAGGATGGAACCCGTGTGAGGAATAGAAGCGCCTGGAAGCACGTAAGTAAGCGCTTGTTGCCTGCTTCACGATGCGCACTAACTGTCCTTTTATCTTGCAGGTACAAGTTCGGAGCTGCTGAAGGGTGCCGGAATACCCACTGGGTTCGGCGTGGGAAGGAGTAATGGCACGTGAGTATTAAAGTTACCCAATGTCTTTAAACGCACCTTCTTTTGTCTTTCAGATGCGGGATGCAGCGCCGGAGGCCTCCGGAGCGTGCGAAGAGTTGGTAAGCTTTTGTCTTTCAGATGCCGGAATGCAGTGCGAAGACCTCCGGAGCACGCGAAGAGTAGGTAAGCCTTTGTCTTTCAGATGCCGGAATGCAGCGCGAGGCATTGGTGACAGCCAATGGACCAGGTAAGAGATGCGCTGTCACTGAAGACCGTAGTGCTAACCTGTTCTTTCTTGTCTTTATAGGTGTTGCTGAAGACTGGATTCAGGATGGTAAGCCTTTTTCCCTTAGGCCCAGGATCAGATGCAGAAGACACGATGAGCGTTCTGCTGCAGAGGATGCAGAATAACGCAAAGCAAGATTCATCCATCGGGTGTGGTTTAAATAGCCTCCTGTAGTGCTTAGGTGTCTCCTTCCACAGCCTCGCCTAGAAGAAAAAGAGTTCCTGCTTTCCAGAAGAGTTCCAGTGTTCTGAACCTAGGGAGTGGCTCCTGCCCCACCCAACAGGAAAAGTAGTCCCAAACAGAAGAGGATCAGAGGCTCAACTGGCAGGTAAGTAAGCAGCATGGTCTGCTGCAGGTAAGTCCACCCAAGCATTATGAGCCCGGCGCTTCCAGCGCTGGGCCTGGGCATATTTATGAGCCTGGTGCCACTGGCGCCAGGGCAGGGTCCAAAAGGTCCCAATTGGGACTGATTGGCACTCGGAACCTGGGTTATGGGTCTGCTTCCAAGGGAGTTGGGTAAGTCCTGACCTTTTGGAAGCAGAGATCATGACACTGTGCAGGATATCATTGCCCATGTAAAAGTCATTTTGTGTCCCACTCACTATCCAAACATTATGGTGAATTGTTTTTTGTCCAATACTAATCTTCAGCAAGCATCTGCTTGCAATTCGATTTTCAAAGTCTGGACTGTCTAAACCAGAAACATATTGGTTCTTAATTCTAAATTTCGGGATCTCCTCCCTCTCCATTATTTTTTGCAGCAATTTCTCATTAATAAAGCTTCTTTCCTGTTCAAGCGCTAAAGTGGCTTTTAATATTTTAGAATAGTCATTTATCCTCATGTGAACCCATGGTTGCTCATCTTCCATGTGTATTTCAGCAAGAGTGGTGATGTGTTTTTCTGTATCTGTTTTAAGAGCAGTATTCTGTTTGGATGTTTGCTCTTTTAAATAAAAACGTAATGTGTGCTCATCTATTGCAGTTTGCCATTTTTTCGTAGGGTCTAAATATATTTGTACAGATTGCTTCTCATTTTCACTCTGCATTTTATCTTGACACATCAAGATAACAATGAGCTATTCAGGAGATATACCTCTACTGCATTATTTGTTTCAGCAACGGTGTGAGATTCATTTATATTGCTGTTTTGTGATTTTAGTTTCTTAGGTCTCAATGGTTTTTTGTCAAGGACCATAGTACTCCATTTACCCCATCTATGAGAGGAGACAATCTTTTCAGGCAATCTGTTCCCATCAGAAATGAAATTTCACAAATAGATGTGATCAATACCTCCTGTTTCATTCTGTGTTTTCCTATCTTTATGTCAACCTCGATAACACTTATAATAGGCACCTCCTCCCCGTTAAAATTATACACGGGACCTTCATTTTGCTTCACTGTGATCTAATTCTGTGGAGATCTCCCCTCATTGATACTCTTTACCAATTCTTTGGACATAATTGTGGCCTGTGCGCCAGTGTCAATCATTGCAAATGTATTGCATTTCTCTTCTACAGTGATGGGAGCATAATACCTGTCTTCAACTTCCTCTAACACACATAAGAAGTGCAAATTCTTACTGATTTCAGGACTCACCTTTCTCAGGCCTTTTTCACTTTTGGCTAAGCACATTGGTAAATGGAAAGATATTTTTCCCTCCTTGTTGTCCATTTCTGTGTGAGAGACTTTATTCATTTCTCCATGTTCAGAGGTTTTTTGGAGTGTGGCCACTGTTCGCCCATCCATCCAGGTATCATCAGAGGTCACATTACAATCCTCCAACTGAACATGCGTAATAGCATCACTTTGCAATTTGTCATTGTCTAACCCTGTGCATTTGTGATCATTTAGTATGGTACCAGTCCTTTTAACTTCTTCAAAAATATGTGTCTCAAAGAATTCTTCAGGTGATTGACCTGTACCCTCCTTTTGAGTATTTCTTTTTTCTGCCTGTGTTTGGTTATTGTTTTGATTGCCCAGGGAAGGAGTTATATCATCCCCACTTACTCCCTGTTCACTGGTATTCCCCATACATGAGTCATTTTTCTTAAATCTGTCTCTTTGTTCTTTTGGAATTTCAGGTTTGGGTTTCCTGTTTCATTTGTACAAATCTCCAACGTTTGATTTAGCTCTAGGTTTAACCGAACTTTTTTCATAAAGGTATTTGCACTTTCTGTCACATGCTCATTTGCTGGTACTTTCATTTTTAAATCATTAGGAATCTCAGAGTCATTATGGAAAGTCACATCAGAGCAATCTGTTTTCTTGGCACTGCAGGTATCATAAGTACTTAGTCACTTATCAGAAACCTCCCGGTTTGCTATGGCCTTCTGCCCCCTCCTTTGATGACTGTTTTTGTGCTGTACAGAGCTTTCCTATTTGCTCAGCTAATATTTTCACTTGGGCCTCGAAACACTGGAATCTTTCCATCTCTCTAGAATCCTCTCTCTGTGGCATAGATCGATATTGTTTGTTTTCCCCCTGATTGGATCTATTCTGATACCTCTCAGGGGAATGATTTCTATTGGGATTGTTCCTGAACTCTTGATCCGTATGTGGAGGGGAGCGGGGTGCACCCATCCTTTGGTTGTAGTCCCCTGGCAGGGAATCATTGTACTGACGTGGAGCGTAATTCATATTCTGCCTCATGTCCTGTCTCTCATGTTGTGGGTACTGACCCCTATGTTGATTCCCATTATCAGTAAATCGATCCACATATCAGGGTCTATCCTGATTACCATATATCATGGTGTTGGGATCAAATCTGCTCTGTGTCCCCAATGTCTGGTAGGGACCATTATTTCTTTGATCCTGATTTTGTCTCTGGTTATTGTTCATACCTGACACATCAGGCCGATAGCCTGCCCGGGGCCTATCTCCTAAGTACCTAGGGTTGATGTAGCTCTCCCTATTACTAGGATCATGTGATTGAAACATTGGTGCAGGAAGTGATGACCTTTGTTGATTACCCCTTTGTTCAGGTATCAAATAATTTTTACCTGGACTTTGAGCAGACTCAAGGGACATTTTGGCTGACCTGATTTCCATCACTGTTGCTGAGGGTTCTTTAGATTTTGGTCTAGTGTCTTTCATTTTATCACTTTCTCTACCCTGACAATAGAGTACCTCGTATATTTTTGTGCTTTGGTGTACAATCCATTCAAGGGACTTGTCACGGTCAAATTCAAGGACCAACTGTGATATGATGTCTTTCTGTAGCCCGTAGAAGTAGACAGTTTTAAATTCATTAGAATTGGGGTCAAAAGATACATCAAAGCGAGAAAACGCTCTTTTTAAGTCTTGTAAACACTGGCAAGGGGATGTATTAGGCCCAGCAGTGATTGTGTAAGCAACTTTCTTCGCCTCCTGCAATGACTGGAAAGGAGAAAAATGACGCCAATATCTTTTTCAAACTCTGCCCATGTCATATTCTGCTGTTCATTTAATCCCCTTATGATACTGGCCATGGGAGCATCTAAAGTTAAATGAAAATACTGCCTGTATTGTTCGTTAGGTATCTGGAGGGCTTTAAAGATGTCATGCACCGCTTCTAAGTGATCCTCTATGCAGCACTCCCCTCCTTTTTTAAATGGTTTGATCAGAGCTTTGATGGATTTCATTATCTTTATGGGGCTACTTGTTGCTATGCATGGAATTGCACTACTTGGTGATTCAACCTTGGTTCCAGGTGTATGGGATTGGTAGCGGCCCCCAATGGGTGTATCAAATCACCGAACGGCACTGCAACCAAGTTCAGTCACCGGCCCAGTCACTGGGGCACTAGCTCTTTGGGTAGAAATAGGATTCACCTCAACTCCATTGAATGTGGTGCCCTGTTGTCTATCCTGGGACCTGGGAATGCATATTTGCTGTTCCAAATCCTTACGCTTCTTAAGGAGCCTGTCTGCCTCCTTTTGCAAATAGCTGTTTTCATCACTCAGTTTATTAATTACCTCCTGCATATCGCACATTTGCATTTGGCATTCATTGAATTATTTGTTTCTCTTGTCTCTTTCTTGAAACATTTTAACCATTTCCTGTTCCGCATTTTGGAGATCACTTTCTTTTTCATAATGTTCTTTTGTAAAATCTGCATTTACGAAACAATCTCATCTTTGTCTTGTCTAATATGGCCTACCAACGCTTTTAAATGTACCAATTCTTGTTCACTGTCCTCAAACTGTTTCTTGCTTTTGGATAATTGAATATCAAGATCTCTACATTTTAACTGCATGTCTTTTTGATATCCTTCTAATTCTGCTCTTAACATTTCCTCCTTTGTACTTGCCCCATCTAGGTCGGCTTTTAACCTGTTAATCAGCTTAGTATCATTTTCTTGCATTCGCAGGGACCTATTCAAAATAAACCATGTCTTGGCGCATAGCCGTATCAGACAATCTTTCTCTGCATTTGTATCAGCTGCATTTAATAATCTCAGAAGGCAGGCCTGAATTATGCTGCCTTCTGCAAAAATGCTGTCTAGAGGTTCTTTCTGCACTTCACCATAAATGCGATCATGCCATTCTGTGGCATTATTTGATGATCATGTCCCATGTGCATATAACTTTGCCTCCAGATATTGCACTAGTTCTGAGAATGTGGCTTCTATTTGAGACATTCTGAAATTCGTTTTTTTAGTGACACACTGCTATTATGAAATGGGTTCCCTCTAATGTTCAGATGGTAGTGTGAGACACACTTGCCACGCCCAATAGGTGCTCTATGATCACTTTCCCGGCCTGCAACGCACCATAAATATGTTGGATATTTTGTGTAGATTTGGGGTCTGGTGGCATTTTCTTACCGCCAAAAAAAATGGTAATTTGGTGGTGACTACTCCTTGCATTTAGATTGGGTTTGACCTTATTTCCTTTCAGTGACCATACCTTATTACATTATATGGGATAATTTAGTAGTATACACTATTGTTGGTAATTTAGTGGTGAGCATGATTTTTCTGTTTTATTCATGGCCCCAACATACACAAAAAATTCCTTATTTATATAATGTCCTTGTGATCTATAGAGAGCCTTGGACCTATATACAGAGACACCACAATTTCACACATAGAGTATTATGAATAACCTGTGCTGTCATCACTGATTTATCTACATCAGTGAACTATGCTTCCATAGGCCTCATGACTGGTTCATGGACCCCCAGTAATCTATATTTTGTATTAGATTCCACCCAAACACCATGCACTGGGGAACACATGCATACAACTATTTATCACTGCTAAGCCTATCTATTCCATCCGCATGGGAAACATGACACATGTATTACCTAAAAAACATCTTCCCCATTTCATAAGGTGTTATTTTAAATGCACCAAGAAATTACCAAAACAAAAACACTCTACACGATCTGCGTATATATCATTTGTATTTAAAAAGTTACCTTTCAGAGAAAACATTTTACCATTTGTACATTTGTCTTACCGCATTGGCTGTAACAAAAAGAAGAGAAAAAAAATACAGCGACAGAAAAACATTCACATTGCAACATTACAACATGGCAATTAAACACAGGGGATTCCCTTTTGCTACTCTGCCTGCCTGATATTTTTAGAAGGTCATTCGTACAACAGCGCACAGTAACCTCAATTCACTTTGGATATTTACCAATTATCTGTAGTTCTCTCCCCCACACGACCTCCCTTCGCTCGCCTCCGAAGAGTGGGCCCTGGCTTGTCTTTGTGATCTTGAAGGCTTGAAGTGCACACGTGAGAACATGGAATTCTCAAGCCGGTGCTAAGTGTGCCTGGAAAGGGACAGCACACTTTGCGCGACCGCAAGTGAGACTAAGCATGCTCTATATGACCCAGGTTCTACCATGGCAGAGCGCACTGCTACAAAGCGGACTGCTGTGTGTGAAGCAGCATCGCAGTGCTATCCGCCAACCGCTGGCCGGATGCTGCAGCACTGCTGCTGGTTAATAGCAAAGAAGGCTTGAAAGACGCCCACAAAAAAAAAAGCACTTGCACAAGAGTGGTGGCCCGACACCAGGATGATAAGGTGTTTTATTGGCACCTTGCAACAATGCAAAAGAATGTCTGTACTCACAATTAAGGTCCTTGATGAATCGGCACAGTTGGCTTCACTGAGCTGATGTAACAGTCTCAGCCATAAGTCTTAACCTATTTACAAGAGCTGCCAGGAGGCTCCATGTGGCAGCATTGGAATTTCGCTCTGAGATTGAGGGAGCAGCACCAGGCTGCCTGGCTGTTCGGTGGAGGCTTCCGGCATCACTTTAGGAGCAGCGCTGGGACACGACCGTTGCTCTCACTCTCAGCTCTGCGTCCTCGCTTTTTCTGTTCCGTTGTGCGTATCGCACATGTAATCTCAAGAGATCTCAGGGCCCCCGGGATCTCATGGGAGAGAGTCCTCACCACAAGTATACAAGTAAACAATGCAGTCCCTAATTGTAATAACACACTATACGTATGCCTAAGCTACGTCTCAGCAATGAGAAGTAAATAATAGAATTGTACTTAACTGCTACCTGAGCAGCACAGAAAGTACTAGGGGAGTTTGGGGGGAGATCCAAATAAGCGGCATTCTTGGGCAAAGATTGATGGTTGGTATCATGTGTTAATGACACGACGGGACATTTAGTAGGACTACAATGTTCTGCTATTATATTGGGAAATGTAGCTTTTTCTTTCTCATGTTTTATGTTGATTGATGTTTGAGAAAAGTAAAACGAGAGGGCAGAGTCCGAGCCTCCAGTCGTGACCTATAGAACCATAAATATGGTCTCCTTTCTGAAGGGTGTGGGTCTTGATACAGCCTTTTCGCTTATTGGGTGACTTCTCTGCCATATTTGCTGTTTGACTAATGAAACCATCACCTCATCACCAGAGTCATATTGCGTTGTTTTCACCACAGGACTCCCATGAGCTGAAGCGTAACTGTGTGTATTCCTTCACTCTTTTCACTCCCAGATGGCCATATACTCACTGGGTGTCCTGTCAATGGGCACACACCTTATTGCTATCAGCATGTTATGAGCACACAGGCAGACCCTGGGAGTAACTTTAAGACCACCAGCTGAGCCTGAGCACACCACAGTGTACGATATTTGTACCACTCGCCACACATTTTCGACTCAGGCGATGTGTGTGGCCAAGTCCAAGATGATTCAAAACTATGCAGCCTGTTGCTACTGCACTCTATCAAATACGGAAAAGCCTCCATTACCCACGTCAGGAAGGAACATACCCCTGTGTAGTTCTCCACTCATTCTGTTAGTTCCTTTTAAAAACTGCATTTCATTTTTTTAATGGAACCATGACAGTTTAATTAACTAAATGAATCTCTTAATTTAATGTCCTAGCATTCTTTTCAGAGTTTCATAAACATATATCTATAGTGATTATTTTGGAGGAAGTTGGCTCCTGTGGCCTGTCCATCAATGCCTGCAATATTTTCTGCATCATCTTGGTGTTCCAGTATCTCCTTTTAAAGAAAATGTGTTTTTTTGTACATTTGTAAGCGCGCCCTCTCACCCCAGTTGCCACTTAAGTCTATTAGTGTGGTGGCCAATTATAGTCCTACATGATCACTTTATTGCTGGACTATCATTGTGATCAGCTGTCTGATTCATTTTATCATTTTCCTTGTCCGTGGTCTTCTTTGTTTTGGATTTTTCTTTCTCTCTACACATTTTGGTCATCATGTCATAGCTAGAGAAGCAACATAACATACCAATAAGCCATGTTTGCTGTTGGGGATATACCATTCATTGTTCCATGGACACCTTTCACTTTTAGATCTATACAACGTTGTGGGAGGATCTTACTCCAGTCTATGTTCGGAAATAAACACACTTGGCACTGAGTCGGTCGTCTTCTTGCATATTGCTAAGTTAATTTTTTTCAATTGGAGAGTTAATGATGCCGTTGGTTTTGAGTTCTTTCCTCCAACCAGAAGTTACTGGTGAAACTAGCGAGGCGGCAGAGCTGCTGTGCTGTGCTGCGTTGAGCTGAGGCTCTGAGTGGAGCTTCCTGGGCCTCCACGGATCCGGTGTGGTGTGGCGTGGTGTTGCAACCTACACCCTACCAGCCCGAGGTAAAACCAGGGACTCAAGACGTACTGCGGTGAGTGCAGACAGCTCCCTGCATTGGTTTTGGGACCTTGTGGGTTGTTGGATCCTTGACTCATTTGGGATCTGTTTAGCGCTGGTGGGCATCGGGTGACTCTGGCTGAAACTTTTTGGGTTGGGTGACTTGTGTCGACTGCTCAAGTGGTCTAGTAGTCCACAGCGATTACAGATAATTAAGTGGCCTGCGACAAGGAAATAAGGACTGCGCAGTGCCAAAAAAGGGGCTGCTAAAAGGTCAAGGAGCCCAGTACATGACCGGAGTAGCTCTACTTCCTTTTTTGACCAAAAAAAGATTGGGGAGCACTACATAGCCCAACACAGAGCAAACTGTCACGCAACCGAGCCTTTCCCCTAACGAGGGCTTCATGGCACAATCAGCATCCTTCTCATTGGACAATAACTACTAATTCTGACTATGTAAATCAGCCTTATGGAATCCCCTGGGAGGGGGGAAATCACTCTTGTTGAGTAGGCCATACGAAAACATCATTGGGTCGCCTTTGTCTACAACACTGGACATTGAATAATATGTATTGTCAACTGTCTCCTCTGGGTCCTCGGACTCTGAATGAGAATACCAGGCCACTCTGAACTATCAGAGAGGCCCCACACAGAATGATATGCGCATTAATACAGTACTCATTTTTTCTAAAATCGATGCCATTTTTGCAACTATAACTGAAATGGCGTCCGGTCAAGCAGTACTCAAATCCCTTCTCGACAAGATTGTGGAGGAGACTATGAGCAGACTGCCCAATAAAACTGTGATGATCAGGGAAGAAGTTGGTAATCAAGCTCCTAAAAAGATCATTGCCCGAGAACAGCACTGTTACTAGAGCCACCAGAGTTACCTCTGAGGAAGAGGACCCTGAGTGGGACTTTGAGGAAATTCATATACCACCCCCTCCCCAAATTTCAGGTACAACTACCACAACGGATAGTTCAAGGAAAGGTGCCAATCAGAACATAGAAGGATGCACATGCAAATAAAAAGCCCAGAGCAAAGATGGAAAGGGTAAAGTGGGAAAAACATCTGGACTAAGCCTTAACCTGGTCACCCCCAAGGCCCCTACAGGCAAGATAAAAACTAAGGTTACCAAAACAATACATTACCAGATAGTTCCATGCGACAGGTCCACCTACAAGGACCCATTGATCGCTGGATTCAACCATCAACATTCGGTGAGGTGACCAGCCACGATCAAGAGTATGCAGAGGACAAAAGGGAGATGAGCTTCCTTGAACAGCAACCCCATGTGGCCTTTGACGTGGACCAGTTCACCGAGAGGAAGGTCAGCTCCCCCGAGCAAATGATTAATGCTGCTCGTGAGGGCATTATGACAAGTCACCCAAGGACAAGGCCCCAAAATCTAGGACTGACGTTAATTCCAATGCCACCTGTGAACAACTGCTTTTACATAAACTTTGCTGAGTTGGGCAGGTGGGTGATTATTGAGGAAATAAGCCCCATGGAGCTCAGCCCTTTCCTGAATCGGTCACACTTTTGGACTTGTTTGGTAGAGTAGGCCCCTTGAGTATTATTGCCTCTGCTGATATACTGAAAACTAGAGAGCCCCAGGAACTGGGCCCTTGTGGAATTCAGCTACACTGTGATAGTGAGGCTGTTGAAAATGAACCTAACTTCACTTAAAAAGATGGCGTACAACCTTACGACATACCGCAAAGTTAAAAACGTGCCCTGTGGCATTGCTGCTGCATCCTCCTGTTATGTGGGAGTATGGGGGACGTTGTATGTGTCTTCGGAACAGGGGACACCAAGGGGTTCACAGACGGGTACTAAATCCACGGATACCCAGATGGCCTTTGAGTATTTTTGGTCTGCGAAGAGCGTTTGGGCAAGACCTAACTGACTGAGTGTCCCGAAAGATTCCATCAGATGGATCTCCTGGAACACTTGGGGGTACAGGTCTTTCCTCCACCATCCCAAGGGTGTAGCTGCAGTGATGACCTCTGATATCTTTATACTGCAAGAGACCTGGTTTTGCAACACATTCAGAATTGACGGGTATCAAATCACAACCTCGCTGGCAACTCCTTCTAAGCAGGGGCGCCCTAGTGGAGGCTTAGCAATAGCAGCGAGAACGAGATATTGTCTGAAACCCTTCCTAGGGCCCCACTCTTAGCCATATGTATAGGCAGCAGTATTTTCCATCTCATACAGCCCCAATACCAGAATACTAATAATCAACGTGTACGACCCCCCCATCCCCTGTCAGGTGATCATAGAAAGCCAATACAAATGTTGGTGGGGGAAACTATTTTAGCATGGTACAAGTACATCCAGATGGCCATATACTGTTGGCTGGTGACCTCAATGTAAAGAACTTACACTTGAAGAACAATGAGGAGGGGTGCAGGTAGTGTTCCTGGAGGCTGTTAGCCAACAATAATGAGTTAAAGTTCCTGTCCTTCCAGGTTTCAAATGTTGAACACAATAATGTAATGCACACATGGTCAAATGGCTCCCTTAAATCACATATAGATAAAGTCTGTGTGGATGAGGCACTACCGGGAGAGAGCAGCAAGGTCACTATTATTCGGATAGAATTAAGTGACCACACATTGTTGAGTTGGGTTAACCAAAATAATGCATAGAGAGCAGTGTGCCGGCGTAATCTGGGGATAACGGTTAATCAACACGGCATGTTCACGCTCAATGATTGATGCAGTGAATAACTTTCTTCCCTTAAATCTGACACAGGTTGAAACAGAGATCACTCATGAGGGGTGGTCCCTGGAGGAACTATTTGCAAAAAGTGTACCTCTGGTATATCATGAAAAGCTAAATCTTTAGTTGGGTCAAGGGATTAAAAAAACATAGCCCACTATTTGATGCAGCGAACCACGTCCCAGAGGGTTGAAATTACAAATAACCAATGCATATCGGAGAGTGGGAAAAGAGTCCAACTCCAGAACTTGAAGACTGGGTATAGGAACTGGCTTTGCTAACACAGGGTCTCAGTTAATAATGCTAATTGGTTATATTTAGCAGGCCTACTTAGATCAAACAATAACCAAAAATTCTGGGACCCGCTATAATGAATCCCCTAATACAGCAAAGGAATTGAACCCCATTACTGAGAAGGTTTGGTGTGACTTTATCAATGAACTTTATTATGATCCTTTACCCGCCTCGGCAGCAAGTAGAGAATATGTGAGACATAAGGTAACAACTTTGGGCCTGGATGAAGAAGAACTGGTTAGCATCATTAAAGGGATAAAACCATCTCAGGCCCCTGGCCGTGATGGTGTTCCCAACACGCTCTTTAAATGAAATCCCCAGGGGTGGGCAAAAGTGCTATATACTGTCTTCGCAGTGGTGGAAAAATGGCTAAGATACCAGAGAGTTGGCTAAAATCTATTCTGGCCCCAGTTTTCAAAAGGGGCGACAGGTTGGACCCCAACAATTATAGCTTACTGGCGCTGATGGATACATCACAACAGATCTTTGCTGCAGTGCTCATTAAGAAATTAACTTCCTGGGCCCAGGAAAATAGATTATTGCACCCCTTTCAGACAGGGTTTTAGGAAAAACCACTCCACACTTAACAACCTATGCGCTCTGCAGTACCTAATGGCTGAAGTACAACATATATAGAAGTTATGCTGCTGTTTCATTGACTATAGCAAAGCCTTCGATCTAGTATCAAGGGCATTGGCCCCTATGTTGTACAATCTATATGTGGCGGATCTGGAGGGACATCTCAAGGCGGTCAGAAATGTCCCCCCTAAAATTAATGGAAGGCTGGTCTCTTGGTTGGCCTATGCGGATGACACCTTACTTTTGGCTAAAACTCCAATAGGCCTCCAACGATTTATCATTGCCCTTCTCGCCTACGCAAAAAACAATTTCATGATAAACATCTCCAAAACAAAGGGAAACAGCGATTTACTTAGAAGGCCCAGGAGGTGGTAGTCCAAACAACTAAGGACTATACCAACTTGGGTTTTTCTATCTGCGCCGAACCTTTGAACACTTATTTTGGGGAGTTTATATTACCAAAGGTTTGGAAAAAATGGGCAGCCATGAAACATTATATAGCAAAGAAAGGGGGGGGCACTACATTAGGGCAATGCTGGAGATTTATAAAGTAAGCACTGCCCCGGGATTGCTGTACAGCCTGCCGGTCTTAATGCACAAGCATGTGCAATGGCTTAGGACTGCTGATGGACGAATTCTGTGTTCATTTATTAATTTGCTGCAATCCGTCCCAGTGGAAGCACTGCAAATGGAATACAGATTGGCCTCCTTGGAATCACAACAGCTAGTCCAGAGAACGCTGTTGTACTTGAAATTAAGATTCGACCCGACGTATAAAAATGAATTAATGGTGAGAAAAGGATACGAGAAGGGTACAAACAACGAATTTCTCATAGAACTACATGCAACTGCCATGAACTATCTTGCAGCCCTTGACCTTACTAATGAGGCCCTCTACTATTCTCCCAGCACTGAGCTGCTGATAAAAAGGAAGTCAAGAGAATTGGACATAGTAAAGAACATTGAAAAGCTGGCCGAAAAGAAAAGGTACAGAGTCTACGCCTCACAAGGTTTCACGCTGAGTATCCTTCAAACTTATTTGAATAAAAACTGTTTCTCAGGTCTCAAACGATTTGTACTATATCTAAGAGTGAATATCCTCCACACTGAAGAATATAGGGGAGCAATTAGTGGGATACAGACTGAGAAGAGGGTATGCTGTTTTTGTGAGGAGGTGGTCGAAACAAGTCGCCACCTTCTAACGGCCTGCCCATCCCTCTTGGCATATTATGTTAAGGGCTATAGCGCAATGGTTTGCTGCATTGACCACATATCTTTAGATCAATTTTACGATACACTATTCACGGCAGAATCAGTGGTCAAGGCTTCGGCAGCCTATTCCATTTAGAATACAACCAAGTTTAAATGAACCTGACTGGGGTTGCAGGCTTTCTTACTGAGGCTGTTGTATCTGCCCGGATTGGGGTTGAAATAGTGAGCTGTTTGATTGATATGCTTACATGTGGACTTACAACATTAATCTTTTAAGATGAATAAGGATGCTTTGATATCTATGAACTGAAACAAATGTATTGTTGAATTTTATTGGTGCAATGTGGTTTTATAATATGAAACGTTTTTCATTGTCTATTATTGTTTATTGCTTAAGGCTTGTTCAATAGCCACATACATAAAAAAAAATAAAACATCGGAGAGCATTTCACTGTTGTGTATTATATAGTACTTCTCAACATTTCAACTGCATGACTTGCTTTAATATGTGCTGTGGGCCATATTGATCGTAGGCACACCGGAGAACTGCCTGTCATGAAACTGAGTGATTCGACTACCCTATCCCTACATTTACACTTATCCATTGGTCCTAATGCCAGACTCAAAACTCCCTTACACAGCACAGATTGCTAGAACATTCCTTTGCGTTTCCCTCACTTTTCTATCTGCTCATAACACCTGTACCCATTTCTCCCTGTGCTCAGTAGCGTTGGTTGCCAATTCCCGCTCCTTTTTCCTACATGCATATTAGGCAAATGCTTGTTTTGCATTGCTAGCCACCATTTTAAATACTATTGAATTATTATCAGGCCATTGGTTTCAGTTTTCCATATAAACCAGGCCTTTAATGTCCCTTACCTGAAGGGTTCCAGCTAACAACACACTTAGCTGTTTCCTGCTGGGCATACTTTGCCCACTAATTTCTTTCATTACATGCACCATTTTCTCCAGCTCTTTCTAAATGCCCTAACCCTTTCATACAGCAAAATGTAATCGTACCTGTTTACTGCTGGGAGAGGTAAAACGGCAATACACACTTCATTATTTAGTAGCTGCATGTTAGGCAACTTTCCTTTACACATTGTTTGTCACACTTTTTTCAGACTCTTCACTCACAATGTGGCCATTGTTTTTAGACACAATCCTACCTTAAGTCCTCCTTAGCTTAGGGTAACCCGTTTTTGGACCTCGTACAATAGTGCTTTATTCCTGGGTGAGCTGTGTCATCAGTGACCACTCAATTCTTAAATGGCATAAAATGTCCCCAGGCCATTTTTTATGGCAAGTTACAACTTTCCAATTGATTTCTTTGATTGAAAGCATGGCCGTCCATTAGACCGTATGACCTCTACCTGTGGGGTAGTCCTCCATTACATACCAAACGATCTCATTTCACCTGTGCCCTGTCAAAGGAGGAGTTAAAGGCTACTTCATATCTGTGTTAATACCTGTGGACACCAAAAAAATGGTTTCCTAGAACTGTCATTCCTCATCCACATATCATTGCGCATTCACCCCTCTTTCCTTAATCGTGGGATGGTCTTAAGAAGGGGTGTCATGTATGGTGCTTACCCAATCATGGTAGGGGAGAAGTCTGCCACAAGGGCTAAACCACCTGAACTCTTAGGGACGAATGCAGTGGCAGAATGTGCCTCTTCCTAACTTTTTCTGGGGAGGACTAGGAAACTCCACAACATGCTGCAGATACATTGCATTGAGCTATATGCAGTTTTTAAGTTTAGCAATAAGGGTAACAGTAAATGACCAGTTACTAAATGAACACACAGTAGCAAGCCACTTTATATGAGCTACTAAATGCAGACGAGATACGAGCAAGAAGAATCAAAACCAACAGTACTAGTAATCGACATTTGTAATATCAGCCAGCACGCAATGCACATACCACAAGGTCCTTTTCTCAATGAGCATCCCTCGACACATTTATTTCTAGTCTTCCCATCGCTGATGGGCCTAAAGACAACCCAATTCCACCTCTCCACTCTCAATGCATCGTGACACTAGGCGAAAACCACACTGCCCAGGCACAAGGTTTTGATCATACCCAACATGTCGCATTATCCATCCAATGCCATTCCCAAGAGGACATCTTTTCCACCACACAATTAGTACAATTAAAACCTACTGCTTGATTGAAATGTTCACTACTGTTTTAGAGCAATTCTAGGGGTGAGCAAACGTTACTTCCATCCATCTTCTTCCAGTTAAACATTTAAATCTTTAAATTTCTATCATGCCTGTGCATTATAGTTTACATTTCTGATATGTGATTTATTTAGGACTACATTTCCCATAATGCATTTGGCAGAGGCAGTAACTCCCAGGCTGCTACTGTGTTTCCATGGTGAGATAAGCAACAGCTAGCTGCGCCCATGCTGACCAATGGACAAGCTTTGGCCATAGCCAATATGGAACAAGTTACTTACCTGTAACTCCTGTTCGTCAGCATTGGTATCTTTCATGGATTCACATGCTCATGAATATTCCCAGTCATTAGGCTGTGAATCCTATAGTAATAATAAAGCAGTTTTGCTTTAAGCTTAAACATCTGCTTGGTACTTGTATAGCCTATTGCCCCAGCCAATGACAGTGGTTCTCCTTAGCTCCACTCCTGGTGGCCATCTTCAGATTTAAAAGTGCACGTAATGTGGCAGTCGGAACCAATGAGGAGCCATAGAGGGGTAGGCGGGAGGGTCACATGTGAATCCATGAAAGATACCAATGCTGGAGAACAGGAGTTAGAGGTAAGTAACTTGCTCCTTCTCCAGCATTGGATCTTTCATGGATTCACATGCTCATGAATACGATTATTTATAGGATTTCCTGTTTTGGGTGTTTATTTTTGTTTACTTCCAGTCGTGTTTTTCCAGTGTTTTCAAATAATTTCAGAATTTGTGTTTATCAGTGTTTTCCCATTTGCCCCTTCAAAAAAATCACAGATAACTGTTTTTTCCAGTGTAAACAAGCAAATATTTATTGTTTCATTGCGTGCATAAATAGGGTAAGATCTTATGAACACTTTCCGGAGAATAAAGATGAATGTGTTAATCCAGTAATAGCTAACATTTCTACAAGTCAAAATTGTTGTAGTAAATCACGCAATACTATTTCAGGGACTCTTTGCCCATCCTTGCCCTTTCTTTTCTTCCCATGAAGACTTTGATTTGTGAAAACAACCTTTCCACATTGCATAGATTTCTAATTTTAGCAGTTAATGCATGGTGTGATAAAAGGATATCCCTGGGTGCACTCAGTTCGGTGGAGATAAAGATTCTTTTGACTGTCAAAATAAATAAACTTGATGCAGATAATAACTATGTTTACCAAGTGCTAAATCATGAGATTGGAGAGGGTGAGCAGGCCAAATCTGTTTGCCGGGTGTGGGAATATCAGGGAATCCTATAGCCAAATGTTGCAAGGCAACTCAGCAGGTTAGGTGATTGTTGCTGAGATGTTATATGTTTATATCTTCCTGTACATTATATGGATTGCAACATGTGCTGTAAAATGTGTTTGATTTGACTGGGGTTTAGCATGGCTCTCGTGCTTCACTCTGTGTGGGAACCTCTGCCCCTATAGCGAAAATCGTCTCTCCCCGTCCTGGTTATCAGTGTAGGAGGGCTCTGTGTACCGTTTGTATTCGCCACAGCACACGCTGGCTATTGTTCGCAGCCTTATGATTCCTTTTACTGAGGCTTTGCAGGTCTGGGTTGAAAAGGGAAGGCCACTTCTCTCCTTGTCGTCCCTTCGGTTCCCTCCACCTTTTTCCTCCTCTTGAACTGCCACCCTGGAATAGCTATCTCGTTGTGCTGTCTGCCTTGCTTGTAGTGTGCTCTCGTGCTCCACCTTTTATCCCTGTGGGGAAGGGAAAGGGCAGTCAGGTGTGTGTGGTTATTACTAATTGTCTATTTCTGCATGACCCTTGTGTTGGGACATTTCAGGTAAACGGCTCTGGTGTTAGTCTGTTGTCTTTCGTGTTGTAAGAAAGTGTTTGTGTTGGAAAAGCGGGTGGGAGGGTAGAGTTGCTGGGTATCTTATGTGGTAGGATGGGGAAAAGGTGTTATAAGAAAGGGAATACCACGTCTCATCCATTGGTGTCCCACTTCCACTCCCAAAGGACCCCCCATCCAGGCAATCCTCCCGCACTGGTCCAGCCCCAGGAACAGGATCCAATAGTGATTGCCGTGTCCTGGCCACCTGAATGACAGATCCCCGGGGACTAGTCAGGGAGACACCTTTGGGTTTCTCACATACCCTTCATCCATGCGATGTAACCACATCTGTTAGACATTTGTTTCACAGGGGAACCGGGAAAGAAAATCTACATTTCCATGGTCTTTTCCTTCTTGGTGTTCCACAGTCAAACAATAGGGCTGTAGGTCTAGAAACAATCGCATGAAACAA